>NC_080431.1:15130118-15430118 GCF_028018845.1 Melospiza georgiana
GGCTGCTTGGTGCTCCAAGGAGAGGGTGAGGCTGGCAAACAGAGCCCTGGAATGCAGCGCAAAGTCACCTTGTGCCAGAGGAGTTAGCCTGCTCAGAAGGTCCTTGGTTTTACTCGTGAACTGCTCTGGCAGGGAAGAAAGAGCTCACCACAGCAGGTCAGGAGGTTCCCTTTAAAGGACAGCACCAAATGTAACAAATTAAGTTAGTAGTGAAGTCCCTTTTTTGTGTGTTTGCTTTGATACACAGTGGTGAAATACATCCTTCTGGGGTCCTACTTTCCTGCTGGAACAAGCTGTCAGCTAGAGATGGGACAGCAGAGGAGGAATAGCTGCAATCCTGTATTTGTTTGATTTTAAAAGCCACTTAAAATTAGTTCAGTGAATATAGTCCTTCATATATTGCTCTAAAAATTCATAAATCTGGCTGTGTGCAAGGAAACTTGGTAACACAAACCAGCTCCCTTCACAGCATGCCAGACACCCACCTCATTTACATGGGGGGCCATCATCCCTCCCACAGTGTCTCTGGTTTTGCACCACTGGATGAAGGAAAAAAGCTAAACTGATGAGGTGTCAGAGTTCAAAATTATGAAGCTTGTTATCTTCACACTCGTGATTTCAGTGGCACATGAAAAGGATTGATGCAGGAGAAAAGGCCACCAGGTCAGTCCCCAAAGCTCTGCCATGGAACAGTGACCACAGAGAACATCCAGTGTGCCCAGCACTTCACCCAGGAACTGTGCAGGCTCATGAAGCTGGGGAAGGGTCCAGAGCAGAGCACAAGTCTGGTGATAAACAGCTGAGGAAGTTGCAGGGCTCAGACTGGAAAAAAGGAGGCTCAGGAGGGACCTGCTGCTCTCTACAACTCCCTGAAGGAAGATTATGGTGAAGTGGGAGCTGGTCTCCTCAGTAGCAAGGGACAGGACAAAAAGAAATGTCTTCAAGTTGCCCCAGGGGAGGTTTAAATTGGATAATAGGGAGAATTTCTTCCCTGAAAGGGCTCTCAAGCCCCAGAACAGGCTGACCAGGGCAGTGGTGGACTCCTCATCGCTGGAGGAATTTAAAGGCCATGAACATGTAGCACCTGGGGACCTTGCAGTGCTGGGGGAATTGTTGGACTCAATGGTCTTAGAGGTATTTTTCAGCCTAAATGATTCTCTGATTTGGTGAAGCCAAAGGGGAATTTTATTGCTCTTGGCAGCAACCTGTCCTTGCTGGAATGGTGCAGAGGAGACAGATAATGGACTTTCCTTGGATGTGCCCAGTGCTGAGATGAAAGGTATAGGCCCAAAATGTAACATGGGAAATTGCAATTAGTTATCTCAGACTTCCAAGGAATTAAGTTTTCTGAAGTTCTCCTGAGCTATCCCATTTCTGAGGTATCCCATTTATTTCTAAAGAGCATTTGACATTGCATTTTATCCAAGCACCCAGTGAGGCTAAGGAGAGTATTGGAAATTGGTAGTCTGTACTCACTGACACAGAGGAGCATCCAGCCTACATGAGGGATGTACTTTAGGATAGTAGCTGCACTGGAACTTCTCCTGAACCCATGGAAAAAAGACAGATCTCTATGAAGATGAAGCCTGAATCACTTACTGAAAGTTTCTCCAGTGACCAGTGAGATCCTAGAGCAGCCACAGTCCAAACCAAGCAAGTCTCATGCCATTTAGAATGTCCAGGGTTCTTGTGCTGAGACTGCCAAATAAGAGGGTCAGGTTGGCCCCAAGGCTCCTACAAACTGATAGGACTTTCTGTGATTGAAAGTCATCTATCATTGCAGTGTCTTGGCTTCACAGAAGCTGCTGGGAACAAAACACAAAATTATCAGCTCCTGAAAACCTGTATTTGAAAGTGGACCAAGAGCATTTTATAGAAGCATTTTGGGTTCACTGAAATTTGACCTTGCCCTTTAGAGCTTACCAGAGCTTGAGGACAGGCTTCTTCCATAGGGAAACTCCAGTTCTCCATCCAACAGGGAAATGTTTTCACAGGTGAAAAGGCATTTCCTATGCCTGGAAACTGCATGTACTCAGCTTTTACAATCCAGCTTGGTACAACTACAGTGGCAAAACCCAGCCTTGGACAGCTCCCCCTTCATGAATTTCATGGCCAGCTGCTTTTAACCTGCTGTGTTCTTCTGTCTGTTTTACTTGTTATCTGTTGTCTCACTGCCAATCTATCATTCAGCTGCTGTGTGTATAATCTCTTATTCTGTTGCTTGCTGAGGTAATTTGCTCATTCCATGATCAAGATACTACTCTCCCTGCTTTGTGGGGTTCTTTTATAAATGATGATCTACCACTTTTACAAATGATCTGCTGGAATTCCAGACATTCAGCAGCCTGCCTAAAGCCGTGGCTTCCAGGGTACTGCTGGTCATCACATGGCCAGATATGCATGAGCTGTTGATCTGATACATCCACGATGAGTTAGGCTCATTAGTGGTGTAAATATTTCTTATATGAAGATCCTGGATAAGTAGATGCTCCTTTTGGGAAGTTCTAGCTGCCCCATTGTCACTGTCATGTTTTCTGAAAAATCCCTTGGCCAGGATTTCTTCTCCTGGGAAGCTGAGAAGCCTCGGAGAAAAATGAAAGCAATGATTATCTGATTGCCTCTCCTGTGTTTTGCTGCTTTGGAATATGGTTGGAGATTGTTTATCCAACATGTGAATGGTTTTAACTTAATGACCAATCACAGCCAGCTGTGTTGAGGCTCTGGCGAGTCAAGAGTTTTTAATTAGTATCTTGTTAAGCCTTCTTTAAGTATCCTTTCTCTATTCTTTAGTATAGTTTTAGTATAGTATTCTTTAATGTAATATAATGCCATAAAATAATAAATTAGCCTTCTAAGAATATGGAGTCAGATTCTCAATTCCTCCTTCGTCCTGGGGACCCCCAAAATACCACACCCCATCACAGTGTGGAAGAATGAGAGAATAGATGTTTTGCATTGTCTCAAGGGACCATATTCCCTGCTTGATCCCATGTGCTGATTTGCCTTTGTGGAAGGTAAGCCAGGAGGTGGAATCCCCACACAAATGCCTTTGAGAGATTTCAAGTCAGAGCTACAATTTCATAGGAAAATTGCAATAAAGGCAATAGTACAGAAACACTGGCTTAAACAGAGAAAGTCAGAATATGAGCTGAGACTCTGTTGGTCAGGGTGGCAGTGGCAGTCTGATTAAATGCTGGCTGCAGTCCCTTTGGAGGATGGATACAGCCTTGTCTAAGCAGTGATCCTGTGAAAAAGTCTCCTCTTTCTCTGGAGATCCGGAGCTCTTGTCCTCTGGGTATCACCTGGTGGTATTGTGGTGTCCCAAGCCCCAAATTATACACAGGCAGTCTGTTTGGTACATCCCCCGGGGCAGGGAATTCCACAACGGGATAATATAATTCTGTGAGTCATTGTGGGGAGTCCTTGATGGTCCTTTAGCAGAGTTGGCCCCCTCAGAGTGTGACTGCCTCCCCAGAGGGAGTTATCAGGGCTGAGTGACGGAGAAGGGGAAGAAACACTGCTCTGTAGGAGTGATGGGGGGTCAGCACAGTCGGGACGGACGGAGACGAGAGATCTCTGCTCCCAGGTCGTGGAACTTGCAGTTTATTGCAGAGGGCCTGGGTGCAGGGCCCTGCTGGGAGCTGCCAGCCACAGCTCGGAGCAGGCCCGAGAGAAGAGAGGGGGAGACAGGATGAGAGGGTCAGAGAGTAGAAGCATAAGAGAGTAAAAGGGGTAAGAGCTAAGAGGCAAGAGTAAGGATATAGAAAGTAAGTGAGCGAAGTTCCCATTACAATACAATAAATCATCTTCTGTGTTGAACATTCTGATTCTCACTAACCAATCTAGTACAAGATACAAATCCTATAGCATTTCCATACCACCTATAAGAATCACTACATTACCATACTGTGCTACATTTTAAACCCTAAAAGCTACTCTTTGGACCCCTTCTGCCAAGCTGGCAGGGTCTACTCGGATCCTTGGACCTGTCTGCAAGCAGAGGGAATTGTTTCATCTAAAGGGGATTACCTTCAGCGGCCACACCATTGTTTTCCCATTGTTCAGTAACTAAGGGATCTCAAAACTTGCTTTCATTGCAATCTCACTTACAGTTTCTATATTCTCAAAATCTTTTGCCAGACAATCATATTTATAAGGCTTTCCTGTTTCATCTTCCCCACCACTGCTCCTCTCATTTTAACAGCCCATCAGAAGGCAATGTAGATGGTGGTAGATACTTTGGTTACACCTTACAGTGCAACCCACACTCCAATGTTTGGGTCCCCAAACCTTTGACTCCATCATGACCCACAAGTATCCTTGGAGCAGCCGGCCCAGAGAGCAGCCTGGCTGACAGAGGGCTTGTGGAGGTTAACCATGTGCTCTGTCAGTGAGGGCAGGTCTGATTAATAGCAGAGTACAAGTTCTGAGGGATGAGGAAAATACATTCATACCGCTCTGTGTAAATCATGCTTAATTTTTCATCAGTAGACAGGGGCTATGGGGAGGAGGACTGGGAACATAGAGGTTAAGTGACTTACCCCAAGTTGAAGAGCATTGCAGGATAGAAATCTCCAAACCTGCAGACCAATCACTTGGTCACTGGGGGTCTCAATTCAATTAGCTGGTGTGTTTTTATTTAAGAATGACAGTGCGTTACATTTGCTCGTAATTCATGGGCATCACCCCACTGTGTTCAGACAGAGATCAAAGAGATGGCTCCTGCTCTCAGCTGTGCTGCTAGAAAAGGTTTCTTTTCTTGCCTTAAATTTGAGAACATTAATGTTATCTAAAACATTCAGCAAATCATTTCTTTTTTACTTGAAAGCAGACTTCCTTCAAATAATTTCCTCCTTTTTTGGTGCAAGTTTCCACACTCTGAAAGCTCCATGCAGAGACCAAAGAAATAAATCAGATCCCAAGCATTCAGCCCCATTGCTCATTTTGCAGATCCATGTTTTGCAAGAGATCGTTTTCACACACAAACAGCAACCTGCTCACAAAAATTGGCAAAATAAAAATAATTTCTGAAATCACTGGCCACCAAATCCCTGTATAAACTTGGAGTAATTAAACCTGGGTTATGATAACAATGTTAATGCACATGATGCCTGTGTAGTATCTGGATGGGTTCTGCTGCCACAGTGTCAGATCTGGGAGTAATTGCTTCCCAGATTTGATTAATCACCATTCCCTTCACTTCTGACCTGAGAGCACAGTTGGCTTGTTTTTCCTGACTTCAGGGACTGTGATCATATTCAGTAAAGGGATGCTCAGAAAAAAATCAGGTTCATGACTAACAGAAACTCTCACTGAACTCACATAGTACTTGGGCAATGTTAACCCCAGGAAGGAGACCAGATTGCTTGGTGAATGAGCTTTTTTTTATGAGGAGCACCTAATCTGATGGATCCCTCCAGCGCTGCCCTCTTCAAGTTTCCCTTCTCTGTCCTTTCCTGCCTTCTGTGACTCTTAGTAGATACCCAGCACTGATGGCACTGGAAGGCAGAGGGCAGGTCAACATGTGAGTGGCTTTGCAAGAGGGTTTTTGTGCAGTGTTCCCAAAATATGTTTCCAGATGAGTGGATCTGTGGAGGAAAACCCCCAACTGAAGGGGCAAGCTAGACGGTTTGAATCTCCAGATCTGATGAGAATTAGTAGGGAGGGAGGTGACAGCCTTGGGGCATCATGTCCTTGCTCTCAAGACATCCCAGCAGCCACCTGATTGATGTTCATTCAGATGGGTGGCAGCCAGGCAGAAGGGCCCTCTTCAGGCCCTCCCTTCTCTGCCATTAGCACATTTAGGGTGAGCAGAAATCAGGTACCAAAAGGTCCTTGTGACTTGCTCCCGTGTCCACCCATTTTTGTATTTATAGTACCCAACAAAAGCTGGACAAACCACTGCTGTGCCCACACCCATGCAGGCACTTACAAAAAGGTTTCTAGGTTTCTGGCAGAGAAGATCCAACATGGTACATTGCACAGCCTTCAAGAATGGTATATAAACTATCACACAGAAAAGAAAAGTATTTGTATTTCAAAATACAAGTGCTGTATTGTGTGTCAACACTGTGCAAACCGATGCCTCAGATAAGAAGCATGGAATTAGTGGGTTTTTTTGTTGGTGTGTGGTATTCACATACTCTTTGAACAGAGAGAGACACAATTCTCTCTCCCAGAACTTCTCACTGCCTTCCCCAGGAGAAATCCTGGGAGAGAGAATTATGTCTCTGTTTAAAGAGTATGTGAATACCACAGGTGAGGTGCCTTTATCCTAATATAAGACCCAGATATTAGCACAAAGAATCAAAAGGAGGAAAAAATTATGCTTATCCTGTGTATTACCAGCATCTAATCCTGCCAAGCATAAATATTCATGTAATCACTTTGCAGTTGACTTGTAACCACAAAAATGCACACATATAAAATGTAATTACAGGGGCTCCATAAACTCAATTATCACCTCTAGCCAGGCACATATCATTAGATACTAGATGCTCTCTTAGATCAGAATCTCATTCTAATTTGAAATAACTATCTCCTTATTGCAAAATGACAAAATCTAAATGGAGTCACATAAATCCTGCTTCACCACTCAGTTAAAGAAATGTGATTACAGATCTGGAAGCAGATGCAGATATTACTGAGGAAGGGATGATGGCAGAAACCTACAGGAAGGAGTCGATGTTTTCCAGGGCTCATTTCTAGGGGAACACATAGCAACAGAATTTCCATTGTTATGCACTTCAGAGTATATGGTGCAGAGAGGAGGCAAGAGACCAGATTTTTAAGTGCTTTGGAGATTTTCATAAGGAGTCAGTTTCCATTGTTGAGTTTTAAATATTGCCTAAGCTCACTGGGAACAATGCACATTTTCACCGCTTTTCCCTTTGAGTCCTCTGCTCTTGTGAGGAGGTTCATGCTCTTGGCTTGCCCAACCACTGCCTTTGCTCCCATGTTGGAGGGGGTGGGATGAGTTGGGATGAGGTGGAGATTTCATTTTACACACTTATCCCAACAAGAGCCAGAAGAGATGTAGAGAGATGTCCTAGAACACAATGGGCAGGAAAGCAGGTGCTGCATGAGCCTGGGTCATTTTAGGGAAGTCAGTCTATCAGATGTACCATAAAAATGTCCTGAGTGAAGGAAGGGCCCCTTTTGCCCAGCAGGACACTGCTGGGATAATGACAAGTGCAGCATCTCTGGGGTGGCTCAGTGTCCTGGGCACAGCTGATGATGAGCACAAGTATCAGTGGGCCCCAATGCATGCACACACCAATCTTCTCCAGAAACAGTCAAGTGTTCTTACGATGCTGGATGGATCTGGGAAAGAGGAGATTCTTCTGCAAACCCCAGAGAGAAGGTGTTAAAGTCACAAGCAGCAGCTGTAAAGGGGGAGGGGAGGGATCAGGGACTCACACAACAGCAGAAGCAAAAATACATCCTGCTGCAAGCACCCAGGAGCACAAATATTATTCCTACAGGGAACACAATAGCAAAAGCTATTGTGAAATAAGTTCAGAAACATGGGGATGAAATAAGTTCAGAAACATTGCAAACACTCTTAGTCCAGAAAAAGTGAAATCAGGGACAGACACTGATCCTCAGTTCCTGGTAGTTCCCAAGGGAGTGTTGAGTGATGGCTCTGCTCCAGCTGCCTACCCATTTTCTGCCATTGTTTTTGTTGCTCCATCCCAAATTTCTTGCTCCTAAAGAGAGAAGGCAGTCTGAAAGCAGGATTTCTGTCTAAGACATTTGTCATTCTGTGATAAATCATTCTTAGAGGCCCAGCAGTGCCTAAAGGGGCTGCGAGAGAGATGGAGAGGGACTTTGGACAGGGACCTGGAGGGACAGGATAAGGGAGAATGGATTTCCACTGCCAGAGGGTGAGGTTAGATGGGATACTGGGCAGAAATTCCTGGCTGTGAGGGTGCTGAGACCCTGGCAGAGGTTTCCCAGAGAAGCTGTGGCTGCCCCATCCCTGGAAGTGTTCAAGGGAAGATTATACGAGGCTTGCAGCAACCAGGTCTAGTGGAAGGGGTCCCTGCTCATAGCAGGGCTGGAATGAGGTGGTTTTTAGGGCCCCTTCCAAACAAAACTATTCTGGGAATCTATGATTCTATGACCCATATTTTGGGTGAAAATTAGGAGCGAGAACTCACTTTTCTGCTTTGAAGGGATGGCTTTTATTTTGTTAGTTTCCACTTCCTGAAATCTGAACGTGCAAACACACACAAAAATGCACCAGAAAAAAAAAAATCTATTCCCTCAAAAAATATTGAGTTCAAGAGAACCACCCAATTTAATTTGAAATCCAACTTTTAAGAGTCCTTAGTGTACATTTTTGTGTGTGTGAAACAAGTACTTGTCCCATAGAATATTATGCAAAAAAAGGTCAAAATGTTCTTTTCCATGAAGATGCAGACACACAGACCCTGGACATTGTCTAAATGTGCCTGCTTAGTTTTAACTTGTGATTGTGCTGAAGTAGTTTTCATTTCAGTGAAAACTACACTTCCTTTGGTTATGAAAATAAAAGTTTTGACTAAGTCTTTATGATTACTCAATTTATGATGCCGGGACTAAATTAGAAATGCAATTTGTGTATCAGAAATCTCCTTGAAATTTCAATTATTTTTGATACATATGTTTTCTATTCCTAACTGAGTTTGGTTTTGGGCCGAATTCTTCCATTTTTATTCGTGCTTTAGTAGTTGGAGTCTTTCTTACTACACACTTCAGGTCTGATCCCTTTCTTTCAAACTGATGCAGGTTTGCCTGAGAAGAAAAAGAAGACAAAGCTCATTATAAGAGCAGCACTTCTTTATCCATAGCTTTCCATCTGGTACGTGATCTGTGATCATACCTCCATGCCATTATGCTTGTAAGGTTTATTGTGAAAATCAATCTTTAACTTTAAGACTTTACACAGGAAACATTAAAGTTAATTAGGATCCTATACATCCATTTTCAAATTTCCTTTCAGAGTACCTATTTCCATGAAAATAATGAAGATTTTTTTTTCCCCCAAGCCCTTCCATTTTTGTGTAATTGGCAAAATTTCCTGGACATGCAATTTGCCCAGCCACCTTCCTTATTATCTCCCGCCCATATTAGCAGCTAAGCAGTTGTTGATATTCCCTTTCACTATTGGTAATAAGACTTCATGAAGCTTATGCAGAATTTATATACGAATGTCAGCTTATTTCTGAAATATGTAATAGGAGAAGATCAGCCAGTTTCTGGCCACCTACATTTCAGAAGGTATTGCCTGGTATAAAGTACTGTGTGTATATATATATATATATATATATATATATATATGCACACAATCATTTTAAGAGACATCACATTTTCTGGGCCCGAATCCAAGGGCATATAAAGCAGTTTAGTCAGTTATAACTGGATGGAGAGTTAGATGGAAAACACCATTCTCAGAGAGTTTGTGTGCGTGTGACTTTCCTTCCAAAAGGGATGCAAGAGTGAGGGTCATTAATTTAACTTTTATTTTGGTGGATGAAATTTTGCTCTTCTGGTTACTCTCAGAGAGCAATGTGAAGCCACATCAGTGAAGACAGGACCCTCCAGCTCATGTCAATTCCTTCCAGTGCTGAGGCTGAGCACACCCCATTCATGCTGCTTCTGGGTTGGGACAGAAATACTGTGACAAACAAAAATTTTAAAAATATAATATTGCAGTGTCAGCTTTGATTCTGAGGACAGACAGATGAAGCCACATAGGATGAAGCCACTAAGACAGACCAGGCAATGAAAGGAGAAAATGCAAAGGACCCTCCAGCTCTGGTTCTCCCTTCAGGTCTGACCCTGTGCTGCTCAAGTCTGTGCAACCTTTGCCACCCAGAGCTGGAGAAACAAAGAGAAATGTATGCAATGCTGACTTGGTACCTTTGTTTTTGCCCTTTTAGAAGGGGAACTTCTAAAGGCTACTTTGGAAGTGTTAAAGGAACTTTCTAAAGACTACTTTGCAAATCCAGTCAGGCAGTTAGATCTGTTTGCAACAGAGCTGTCTCCAGGTGGAAGGTACTGGTGAGGAGTAAGAGAATCTTGTCCTTCACTGTTGATATTTGATCCCTTTGATATAATTAGAGCTGAAATGTCCTTGAGGCTTCTCATGGAACCAACCCATCTTCATTATCCCAAGAAAAAGCTGTGTCTAAAACACAGCTAAGCATTTCAAGGCTGTCTTTTATGATGCCAATGGAAAGTTGCATAATGTTAAAGTTTAAAAGCAATCAGACCTCTCTTTTAAAAATTGTGGGGCCACATCCATCAGCTGAAGACCCAGCTCCTCTTCACAACAGAGCAGACGCCATAATAAACAGATGGAAACAAAACCACATGTTGCCATGAAATGAGACTGAACATCAAAACCAGAGAGGTTGAGAGGAGAGAGATTGAGGGAGAGCCAGATTCAGTGATGCCTTCAGGTGTGAATGTGGGACAGCTATTTGCAGGGTTTGAGGGGAAGGGAAGGGAAGGGAAGGGAAGGGAAGGGAAGGGAAGGGAAGGGAAGGGAAGGGAAGGGAAGGGAAGGGAAGGGAAGGGAAGGGAAGGGAAGGGAAGGGAAGGGAAGGGAAGGGAAGGGAAGGGAAGGGAAGGGAAGGGAAGGGAAGGGAAGGGAAGGGAAGGGAAGGGAAGGGAAGGGAAGGGAAGGGAAGGGAAGGGAAGGGAAGGGAAGGGAAGGGAAGGGAAGGGAAGGGAAGAAAAAAAAAAAAAAGAAGCATTATGTTACAACACAGCACAATAGAAAGTTAGCTCATGACCTGCCTAAAACCAAATGGCTAAACTGCCAACAGAACCAGAATTTGCAGTGTGACTTGAGCCCAGATGAGGATGTTCAGATGCAGCTCAGAATTTTCCCAGTGCTCCAGCCTAGTGAGAGAAAAACTGTAGGTATGGGCAATTACAAAGGCAGCTGACAGCTGCAAAGAAGACTGTTCCAAACTTCTCCAGGTTTCTGCGATATCTGCATCACAAGTTTGCAGGTGACAAGTGGCATGTCTTTTATCACATCCTGTTTCTGCAGGTGGGAATCATTTGTGTGTTCCATTTGTCAAATGCATCCAGAGCTATAACCTCGCAGGCACAGTGCTCCCAGGAACAGAGTCCATATCCTGAACAACTGGAAATCACTGGTGGGGTGGAGAAAACACTTTAGGAAAGCATTTATAAGTAGGTTTTATGTGGAGAGCAACCACAGGCTGTGTAGAACCCAACTGAAAGAGGAAGAGAAAGAAGGAAAAGAGCCAACAACGGTTTCCTTTGCAGCATGACCTAATAATTTAATATCTTTTCCCCCCTAGACATGGGCAGATATATCCTTACTTAGCCTTTTGGGATCATAGATTCATAGAATGGGTTGGGTTGGAAGAGACTTTTAAAACCATCCAGACTAAACTCCATGGCAATAAGCAGGGCCATCTTTCACTAGACCAGGCTCCTCAGAGCTTTGTCCAGCCTGGCCTTGAACTTTTCCAGGGCTGGAGCATCTACCACCTCCCTGGGCAATCTCTGTCACTGTTTCACCATCCTCATGGTAGGAAATTCCTCTGTGCAAAGGGCTCCCTGCAGACCACTTTAGACAGTGGGTTCATGGAGCTGGAGCAGACCCAGCAGATCTGACCTTCAGATTACCTAAACCAACCATAATTTCACCCTGTGGTTCAGGCATTAAAGTCCTAACAGTACAGGTTTGGTGATTACATTTCTCTTGAGGGGAAAAGAGAAAACCCTGTGAGACAATTAAGTTTTTCTTCTTGTGGGGCAATATTTGCATGGATCTGGGGTCCATTTAACCTTAATCTGCCCTTCAGTTAATGTCTTGAATTCCTTCTCCACATACAGGCTGCTGCTTTCTTTCTGATTTCATGAGGCTCCCAGCACAAGTGTGAGGGTTTAGGGATGCCATCAAAGGATGGAGGGGTTTAATGCCACAGCTTCCATGGAAACTTCTCATGAGCTCACCCAATCACCTGCATTAATTCCTGCTGTGCTCACATCTTCATGTAGAGAAGATACAGAACAGCTAAAATGCCACTTCTGCATCTCAAAAAGAGAATGGTCAGTCCTGAACATCAGGGAAAAAGAGAGATCTGCTTCAGGTCACCTGGAGATGGTGTCTGCAGGGAACTAGGGTGCAAAGAGAAGGATTGTCTTGGCAGAAAAATAAAATTCTTAAGAGGTAAATCCTCTTCTGCCATTTCTTTTAAAACAGAGCATAAAAAAAGTATAATCCCCATTTCTCATCTGGACACCAGCAGAAGAGTGATGGGCTGCAGCTCTTTTAGTGCAGGCCAAAGTGAACAGGCTCTGAGAAACCTCTCTGCTCCTGGCCAGGGTGAGACCCATTCAGTGAGGGGGATAACCCCCGTGGGCACCCCCAGTGTGCCCTCTGAGTGATCCTGGTCATTGCACACAGCCTGGCTGAGTGTGCAGGGGGAGTCACAGCAAAGGTGGCACGTCCCATCCCCAGTGTGCTTCTGGCAGAGAGGCACAGAGAGGGTCAGGCCAGGGGATGAGAAGCAAAAGAGAGTGACACCGCTCCAGCTGTTTGCAGACCAGGTGTAGGCTCATCCCTCAAATTCCCAGCACTATATTCCACATCAGAAAATCTTTAAAGACTCAGAAGATCAACAGCAGGATAGGAAAGAATAAATCTTATATGCTGTAGGTGGCAGGTGGGAGGGAAAGAAAAAAATGTCAAAGTCATGAAGAAGAAGAAGTATCCCATTAAAGCCAATGTTAAAATGAAGATTTTTTGCATTTCAGGAGCTGCAGCTTCTGTGTGCTGCACTGTCCTGCTTTTTATGGCAGCTTGAAAGCAAACAAGAAAGCAAACAAAGCCTTACAGTTTGCTTGCACTTTTAAGAGGATAAACACGAGTCAATAAAGTATCTGGGACTTTTCAGGGTGTTGCCCAGTTATAAGTCAAACAAAGCCAAATTTGAAATCCTGGGTCCCAAGTGGCATGGAAATCTCAGCTGTCCTCAGCTTTGTTCAAGACAAACTGTGGTGCACACTACAAAGTGGGAAGTTTCACTTATTGCCTTGTGGGCATGTCTCTACCAGGTTCTGCTGACCTTGTCTGACTGGGAAAAGTGTGGGAACAAAAAAGTTAAGGAATAAAGAACCCCTCCCTAAATGTAAAATCCACAGTAATATTTGGGATAACACCACCAATTGCAGATGAGGCTAAACCTCTGAACATGGGATTTTCCTGGCATTGCTCCCCAAGCCAGAATCAACTTTGCTGAAGTTGATATAGAGTCATAGAATCATTCATGTTGAAAAAGACCTCTAAGATCATCAAATCCAACTATTAACCCTGCACTGCCAAAGACACCACTCAAACACCACAAGTGACACATCTGCACAGCTTTTGAACATTTCCAGGGATAAAGGGACTGCACCCCTGTCCTGGGCAGCCTGTGCCAGAGCCTGGCAGTATTTGTTATCTGCTTTGGTTTGGACCCTTACAGCCTGGTGAAAACACCTCCTGATGTGTAACTGGAGCTAGAGGGGGTGACACTACCTGCTGTCACTTTCCTGCTCTCTCCCATATATGACATACCAAGACAAGGTTTTTAACACTTGGACTGTCTGTGCTGTTTTGCAGCCCTCCTAAGACCATGTCTTGGCTCAGTGCCAAGGATAGTTCTGCCAGATCTCTGGGGTAGTTCTGCTTAGATCTCTGTTTGGTACCTACATGTCCTGATCACCAGCAGTGCCCACCATCCCTCTCTCAATGAATGCTGACCATCCACTGCTCTAGAGGTTTTGAGCCTACTAGAGGGGACCCAAGGAAGAAAATTTCCAGCTTGGATTTGCAACAACCCCTTTGCTCCCTTGCACCTTCCCCATATGGCAGCAAACTAAAAGTGGATAGGGATATAATCCTTTGTTTTACACGACTGTGGCACCATGAAAGCCAAGCAGCACAGTGCCATGCCCTGATGCCTCTCAGGAGGGATCCCAGGAATGGGAGCAGTTGCTGCTGTACATGAGGCCTGACAGCTCAGCATTATCCTCCCAGTTTTCATTTCCTTAGCTCTCCCAATGACAGAGTTTGAGGCCCAGAAGTGTTCTGTGAGGAATGTGTTTTGGGATGAAGATGAATACCTCGCGGCCTGACAGCGTAAACACTAAGAGCATGTTTGGCTTCTCCCAGTGCCAGCTCCATAGATGGATTCAGAACGTCCCTCCACCACCCTGGAGACTCTTTGGTTCCCTCTGATGAGTTGAAGCTGTTCTGACCCCAAGCAGATGGAGTCAGTTATTTACACCACATTCTGCTTGGATACACTCCTGACCCGCTGCTCTCACCAGACATAAGCACTGTGGCTGGCTGATTGTTTTGGAATGACACAGAGAACATTAGTGGAGAAGAGCCAGACAGGGGCCCTGGGAGGAAGAACAACCAATGGGGATCTGGTGATGGGAGAAGCCTTGCTGGCCCCGAGCCAGGTGGCTGTGCCTGGGGCTCAGGTGGCAGGAAGGAAAACCTCTTTGTTGGCTGAGTTGGTGATGGGGGGATCAGGGGGTGTCACCCTTGTTGGGATGTCACTATGGCTGGGCACTGAGAATGGTGGGGAAGCCAGGGGAAAAGGAGAGGAGCTCTGAGATGTGCTGGTCTGTGAAAATCCATGGAGCCTTTTCAGGGGATAAAGACAACTCAGTATGTCCAGGCTCTGCTTGGGGCTCCAAGAGCAGTGCAGAAGTATGTGCTGCTTCATTTCTGCTCCAGCTCTGCAGCAATCCTCTGATTATGTCCATTTGGGTAACCTTTCCCTTACCTTTACCCCTCT
The DNA here is from genome assembly GCF_028018845.1 of Melospiza georgiana. NCBI lineage: Eukaryota > Metazoa > Chordata > Aves > Passeriformes > Passerellidae > Melospiza > Melospiza georgiana. The sequence goes on from NC_080431.1 coordinate 15,144,944, forward strand.
GCCCTGAAGTCCTTGAGTCAATCAAAGTTTGGAGTCTCTTGAAACGTGCCCAGAACTGAAAGAAGTGCCATGAAACCAAAAATCATCTCCTTAGCTGTGTCACTCAGAGCAAGAAGGATTGTACCTGTGAGACAGCTGAGCACAGCAAGCAGCTGCTGTCCTGGCTGTGAATGAGGGGAGAAGAAGGAATTTCAGATACAGGATATGGGGAAGGGTGTTGAAGACTTGCAAGGACTTCATCCCTTGATGCATATGATTCTTTAATACAAAGCAAATATATACTTATTTGCTCTCACTCCCTTTTAACTCTTTTCCCCATTGTTTTTCCTCCACTGAAATAAAGCTAAAAGCTCAGAAAGAGGCAGAGAAAAATTAAGTAAAAGGAGTTATATTTTCCTGGCTGCCAGTAAAACCTCTTTTCACACTTTTCCTTTTTTTTTTTCCTTTTTTTTCTTCTTCACACTGACATACCTTTGACGTTTTAGGAGTGGAACTCCATTTCTTGAGGCACTGGCAGACAATCTGAGAGCCTTTTATTCTGAGCTGCTTTTCAGGCTGTGATCTGCATTGCCTCAAGCCAGAGCCAGGTTGCAGCCATGGGCCTGGCTGACATTTCACAGGGAAAAGGGCATGAGGCACCAGCTCATAGAAGTGCTTGAAGACCTGAGTGTTAGGTATTAAGATACACCAAGTTTGTTTGAAGTCCCCCAGCATGCTCACTTGGCTGAAATGCTTACCTGCATTTATAATTATTACAAACTTTGCAACACTGGACAGGCTGGCTCAGGAACTTCACCAGTGAGTTTCACCTGCTGTATGTGGGTCCATGAAGTGAGCAGTTAACCCATGGAGCTCCCCAAGAGATGACGTGGTAGACACAAAACATAACTATGGGTGTGAGATGAGTCCTTGGAAGAGAGATCCATTGGACATTTCTTACTGGACATACTTTAGGCATTGAGTTTCCTATGCAGAAAATGGTCAGATCAAGGGTAGAGTCAAATGTGTTTATACTGTTTACATTCCCATTGAGGATACTGGGTTATAAGTCACTTGCTGCAAGTCAGGGTATCCATTCTGCCTCTTCTGGAATAAAGTATGAAGCTATTTAACATGAGGAACTAAGGAGAAATGAGAACTTTACATCATTTAATTATATGTGTTTTCCTTTGGAATGTATCTGCAGTGCAAAAGCATCTCAGTATCCCAGTGGAGACTGATGTTGCTTTGGTGCCACAAGGATAAGCCAAACTGAACAAGAATTAGAGGAGAAATAGAGTCCATAAACCTACTGAGAAAGCAAGTGGCAGAACCAGTAATTGAATCCAGGTTTCTTGGACTGATTTATTCAGTCCTTGCAGGCAGTGAATTGCTGATAGAGAATGAAGCAGGTGGTCAGTGAGAAGTCCCTGGCTGGCCCCAGTAGGATTTGAAGTACAACTAAAGGAGAAATAAACCCAGTGGGCTGCCTCATCCCAGAGCTTCAGTGGATCTGCAGGTGGTAAAGGGATCATTAGAGTGGAGTTTTGGGACGTTTTGTCAGTGCACTCTGATCACAAGTATTAATCTGACTGATATCAAGAAGCTTAATGGTGAAGTGCTAGGCTGTCTTTCTTTTCAAGAGAGAGAAAAAAAGGTCAAGGGATAATGACTTTAAACTACAAGAGGGCAGGGTTGGATTAGATATTGGGAAGAAATTCTTTGCTGTGAGGGTGAGGGGGTCCTGGCACAGGGCCAGGTCAGACAGGACTTGGAGCACACTGGCCTAGTGGAAGGTGTGCCTGCCATGGCAGAGGTTTGGAAAGAGATGGTTTTGAAGGTCCATTCCAACAAAAGCCATTGTTTCATTCTACGATAAAGACCCCCTAGGGCTTCCTAATGTCTACATCTGACTTCAGACGGGATGAATCCAGAATTTTCTTTCTCATACAGCATCTTTTACAATAATGATCACAGAACATAAAAACCCAGCAGGTCTGTCACACATTGTTGATTTTGAATACCCAGTAAAATGCTTTAGCAATAATGATTGCAATGCAGAGATACATCATGTGGTTTAGATCATTTTTAATTGCACATTGGGTGTGTGAACAGTGCTTCCACAATTTGTTCTGAGAAAAGCATGCTTTAGCTATAAAACAGCTTCTAATCACTATTATTTTCACATATTGGATTCCTTGCCTTCTACAATCTTGCTTCAGCTTAGCAAGTTGGAGAAAAATAGTCTGCCAGTGTAAATCAGTGCCTCCCTTTCATATCTGTGATGTAAGGTAATTTTACATCTACACAGAGTTTCCCAAGTAAGTCTGTCTACACCCACCTGAAGGTAGGCACAAAATTCACCTGAGCTGAAGGTAAAGGATGTGACAGGAAGATGTGGGAGCCAGCAGGCATCTGCAAAGCGTCTGGATCACATTGTGACTGCAGTTGATCTTGACCACTAACTAAAAACATTGCCAGGAGGTTTCCCAGCCTAAGGACTCACCTCAGCTCTGTTTCCTCCTTGTCTGAAGATGCATTGAGGCTTTTGTCCCAGCTTTCATTTTTGTGCAGAAGCAATAGTGGTTGTTTTTTTCACTAAACACCTAATTCCATGGTCAAACCCCATACTATTTGCTTCTCTCAGAGAACAGAGCACAAACGGGCCTGGCTTCTGTGTTGTGGCTGGAAGGGGCCGATTTTCTTCAAATTTCTCCAACTTGAAAAGAAGATACTGTATAGTTGAGATGAGTGCTAGTGGAGAGCTGTGCTCAGCTGTTCTCTTTCCTTTTCCTGTTATAAAATAAAGGAATTCCTCATACCAGATCCCTTTTCTAGTCTGAGATTTTTAAGTACAAATGTCTCTCTGCTGCTCTAGCTTTCAGATATGAAAAAAATCAGAGACTCCACCTGGGAGTGAGACCACCTTGGAAATGGCATGACTTGCATTTCAGGGCCAAATTCCCTTGAGTCATAGTCTGTTTCAGCCAAGGAGATGCTGAGACAGGAGCTCATGTAACAGGTCATGAAGCCGTCCCTTGACTCAGGTGTGTAATTCACCAGCTGTGCTGGGCCCTGGCACAACTGAGAGAGAGAGATACAGAGGATATCAATTAGAGATAGACATAAAGAGATAGGAGTAGAAAAAGATGATATGATAGAGATGGAGATAGAGATAGAGATAGAGATAGAGATAGAGATAGAGATAGAGATAGAGATAGAGATAGAGATAGAGACAGAGACAGAGATAGAGATAGAGATAGAGACACAGAGATAGAGATAGAGATAGAGATAGAGATAGAGACAGAGATAGAGATAGAGATAGAGATGATAGAGGTAGGTAGGTAGGTAGGTAGGTAGGTAGGTAGGTAGGTAGATGGATGGATGGATATGGATGGATGGATGGATGGATGGATGGATGGATGGATAGATAGATAGATAGATAGATAGATAGATAGATAGATAGATAGATAGATAGATAGATAATCTCCCTTTTTCTCAGAGGTCATTTAAAGAGCATATAATCAGGGTCTTGAGCCCAGATGAGGGACACAAAAAGTGCCCCAATAAAAAAAAATCTAGACAAAAGCAAGTCAGAAGGTAAATAAGAGTAGAACTACTGCTGATGGAAAAGAAGTTTCCAGTGGAGTTTCCATGGGTATGTTCACTGCACCTCAGCTGTAGGATTGCTTTTCTTAACAGCAATGGTGGAGCTAAAGGGAAGGAGAGCAGAGAAGCCAAATGTGATGCTGCCTTAGGAGTTAAACACACCCCAAACACAGCACTGTCTATTACCACAAGATTTAGATCATTTCAGCATCTGGGGAAAGGCTGAGGGCAATCAAAAAATGAGCCAGAAAGCAAAGCACCAGTAGGGGAAATATCTGCTAATGTAAAGGCGTGGCTGCCTAGGAAAGAGATTCTGTGAGTTATTGCAGGAAAGCAGCTAAAGCTGTTAGCCATCATGTGCAGGTGCAGAGTTACAAGGAGAAGGTTGCAGCGTTGGCCTGCTCTCATAAATCAGAGAAGGGAGGAGCATGGGGATTAGATCTGCCACTGCACAGTGCAAAAACTGAGGGAGATCTTTCTGTACATTACTGATCAACATATAGATAAAATAGAGCAATATACAAGTGCAGAGTGTGAGAGCATCTGAAAGGAGAGTGACAATGTGGCTATTCTCACCAAGCAGCAATTATAAACAGGGGAATACTGAAATACTGCACTCTTGCAGTAGTTATCTCATTTGCCAGTCTGTTGTCTTGAACATTCATTATCACACTGACCCAGCAAGAGCTGGATTCATCACCCAAGCTCCCATTATCTCCAAGGAAATGCTGTTACAGATTCCTCGCAATCTTTCTTAGGGATGTTGGTACAAAGACACAACAACAGGAGGGGGAAAACACAACCTTGATGGAGTTCCTGCTTTGGATCTGTGCTAATGATGAAACAAACAGCACAGCCTTAAGGCCTCCATTTTCTCTCTATCCCTGCTTAGAGTCATCTGCAGCACCTCTACGGCACCCTAGTGTAGCCAGAGGATAATACTCAAAATACTTGTTTCCACAGAACTCAGTAAAGCTTTCACTGAAGCCAACAACATTGTCCTGGGAGATGAACACGAGATAAATCACAAAACTCAGGCTTACAAGGCCATAATATCTGTTCTGTGGATTTGTGCTGAAGAACTATTTCCCTTCAAAGTTTGGTGGTTCACGGTAGCTGGTAACCCACAAAAATCTTTTGTCCCAAGTATTCAAGAAGTCTGAGAACCATCCTGTTGAAGAGCTCCAGCTCCCAGCACTCACAAAGACATGGACAAGCACCACAGACAAAGCACCAGGCTTTTCAGCTTGGGATCTTCACTGGTCCTGCCAGATCTGGCAGCACAGTGATGAGGGTGGTGGGTACAACTCAGAGCGTGGTGAGAGGCCCATTATCAGGGAGAAAAGGATGAATGGCAAGAAATATATATAGAGGGAGAAAGTTAGAAGGCAACAGCCGCTGTGAAGGTTGGAAATCCCTGCAAAAGATGGCATGAAAATGATGGTGTTGGTATGCTGTGGTTCTTCAGAGAGATAAAGTGTAAAAATCAGGGATTGCTTTTCCTTGCATTTCATAGTAGGTTGAACTTTGCAGATAAATGTTTCTCTCTCCTCCAACAGTCCACACAGAATAGCCAAGCAAAAACCATGCCCACAATGCTGTTTGTAACCTTACTTGCAACTACTCCTGGCAGCTGTGCAGTCCATCCAGCAAAGAAAACATTTTGCCAGTGTTACCTTGTGCCTCTCCCTCAAATGTTCAAAGCTTTCTCTGATGAAATGATGGTGGCTGTGCTGGTCGATCCTCCCAGCAGCTCTCCTTCTGGCAGAGCAGCCTCTGCACCCTTCCCCATGGGCACAGCTCTTCAGGAAAGCTGGAGGGTCACGGGAGGGGACTGGTGATGGGCAGGCTGGAGTTTTGTGGTGGCAGCCCAAGCTTTGCATCACCTTGGACTTCACAGAAGTGCAGGGACCTTTTAACCTCCCACACACAGAGTGATCTGGACTGTCATAGGCTGATGGACCCTTTCATGCTGAAGTCAAGCCTCTCATCTCCCACACAACCTCTTCCCTCTCGCTCCCCTCTGTCTCTGTTTTGGCTGCGCTCTTTGTTTGCTTGCCTTGCTCAGCTTCTCAAACCTTCTTTTGCCAACACTCCCCCACACAACATTCATCAGGCCTCTTCCTGCTCTTTTTCAAAGCTCTCCCAGATGGTGAGAAACCTCACCAGCCAATGGAAAAGCTCCAGCTCTATAACTACACATCATTTTCTGTTTGTTAGACAACTCCTGCTGGTATTGTCTCACACTGTGAAACACTCCTGCTTCTTACTAATCTGCTCTGTTCTCTGTGTTGTATACACTATGAATTACATTTATGGTGCCATACTTACATTTATGACACCAACCACTGATTTGCTAAATGATTTTGACTGGATTGGTTGCTCCAGAATGTTGGGCCATAGGCCAATGCATTCAGAAATGACAGATGAGTTCATGTGCCTCACTTTTGGGGGTAAATGGTGCCTGATTTCCAGAGCTGTTGAAGACAGTTGACAGGAACTCACTGTGCTTCACATTACTAAATCATGCATCTTCTGCCATAGCTCATCTCAGTGTATGTTTGGCATTGATTTCTTTGTGTTGTTTAGATCATGAAAAGTGGCATTGACAGACTTCTGCAGGGCTCAGCACTCATTCAGTAGGTGACTTCAGCTGGGAGGTAAACCACAAAACAATATTGCCTGCACTCTAACAAGATCCCAGAGAGGTGGAAGGGTGCCTATCCCACCACCTGGAGGTGTGAGAGGTGGGTGTTTGAACAATGTTTGGGCCACACCCAATGACAAAAGACACTTCAGGAGACATGATTCAGTTCATCCTGAAGCACATGAGCTATACCAGAAGCATGTCCTATTTCTCTCCCCAAACATTTTGCACCATTGTTGCTTTCTTGAAACTGAATCAGTCTCTCACTGATTCACTGAACAAAATGCTGGTTCAAGGAGGGAGTGGAAAGTGGGAAACTACAGCCAGAGGAGGAAAAGTTATTCGTGTTTCATGTTAGAGCTAGCTTCAGACAATTTAAAGTGCTGGTAGGGCTAATTTCTTCCCTAAATCCCACTGCATTCCACATTTCCTCCAGGAGCTCCTTTTTGTTATTTCTAGAGGTTTGGCATACAGGGTTTTCATCAAGACATGAGATTATTAAGCAAGGAAGACCAGGCAATTAATACAGAACTAGATTCCATCTGCCTTAAATTTAAGACTGTTCAGATATGAAGGTTCTGGTCAGATGTTCATTTAATAATAGCATGGAAGATTATGACACAATTTTATGTTACATTTACTTTCTTTCTTTGTTAATTTTATTTTAGGTACCTTGAGAAGGAAGAGTGTGAGATATTTGGCTTCCATATGTATAAAAACTATAGCACAAATGGTCATAACTTGTTGACTAATGAAGTGAGATTAGAAAGTAGACTATTTCTCATGTGCAGAAGGAGGATTCAGAAAAACTTTCCAAAGAAATCAGGGCTGTGTGAGTAATTAGTATGTTTTTCAGATGGAGCTGACAATTTTCTGAATTAGTTTAAATAAGATGATTAAGCATGATTAACATGGAACTGGACTTTTTAACCCAAGAGGTCCCATTTCATCCTATGCCTTGTGATCTGTTCTCAATGATTCATTTGTGATTGCTTATACTTCACAAACACTTCCTAGCAGGATATTAAGAAATTCATATCCTATCAAAATAAATAAGCTATCTGTTTTGAAAACAAGTCTGCATCCATGTTGTATTTTCTGGTGCTCTTTCTTCTTATTCCTCTTGAAGCTGTATCTTTTACAGCGCAAGAAAATCAGATGGTTCCTTTGGAATTTTGTCAGCTCTTGTTAACTCTCCTTCAGAAATGAGGAGAACTGCAGGTAGTTGCTATGGAAATAAAGATGGTAAGAACAGTGTTAGGGATGTAGCATCAGTAGCACAGGGCTTCTTGCAGAGTCGGGAATCTTGTTTCCTGTCATCATTGATTAGCAGAGACAAAAGAGACAAACTGAGAGGCAGATCCATTTGCTCCAGAAACCTTTGGAAATTAAATGAAGATTTTTCAGAGGTATATTTTGGCTCCTCCTAAAATTCAGTTTGAGCCAATGGTGCTGTGAATCTGTCCAGTTAATTTCTTGTTCATTTGGTAATGAGACATTTTACATCTCAGACTCAATGAGACCTACCTGTAATGAACCACACTGAATGAACCCTTCCTGATGGAGCTGATGGTACCTCTGTCATTGTGTGCAGTGGTGTGCAAGCCAAAGAAGCCAAAGTCCAGATAAACACTCAGCTGAACCCACACTATCTCTGTTTATCCCATCCAGCTCCAGAAACATTCTCACTCCAGCTGTCAGATCAATGCAGCCATAAAAAAGAGCAGTGAACTCTGCTAGCTGCCTGGAGGAATAGCCATATGTCCCAACTGCATGCTGAAGACACTCAAAGCTCATTGTCTGGCACCTCAGACTACATCAAACTTATTGTTAGACATGGTTCCTACCTCATCCATTAGCCTCAGTTCCCCAGATCTGACCCTGAATTCTTGCAGATCTTTGGCTGAGACTCAGCTGAGCTCAAGGCTTTGTTTATTCTTCCCTGTCCTTGTTTTTTCTCCAGAATAACTTGAAAATCAACTCTTAGTCTGGCTGAAATGTTTCAGCACCTCTTAGGACTCATATTTGTCTCACTGGATGATCTGAATGCTTGGTTTGATTAATGTCTGGATTTGCTTCCTATTTATGTCCTGATTGCAAAGATTTGATTTCTTACACCTCAATAATGGGTTCCAGATCCTTAAAGTACTCCTTAACTTGGGGCAAGCAACCAGCCCCAGATAATGTCTTATTGTGAAGTAAATTGCCTGTAGAAGAAGAATTATAGGAGAAGGTTTTAATTTTCAAGGATTTGGGGATTTTTCCCCCTGCAGTATTTTTAATGTTTATGAAGGTCTATAAAGTGGCCCTGAATTTGCCAGGACAGACCCCTCTCAGCATGTGTTTCCTTGTGTACTGGTGCCAGAGCCTGGAGATGAGCAGAGGATATGTTTAAAAAAGACTGAGGAGGAAAATTGGATCATTGACATGGGGAGAGAAAACCTCTGTGTTTTCCATTATGACATTGTGTGTCCAGCAAGGAAAGTGCAAGATGACATCTGGATCACATGCAGCATTCTCATTATTTCTCATGTAAACATGTTCATCTCATCTTCTCTCTCACCCCTCCCAACTCAAAACTTTCAGGAGGGTTCACAACATCTCAATAGCACGTGTGTGCAATGGAAAAGCAGCTTAGAGAGAGGTGGAACATATCAGCTGAGCCTGTTCTTGTTAGAAACTGCTGAAATCAAAGCATTTTAGAATCATGGAATGGTTTGTGTTGAAAGGCACCTTAGTGATCATCCAGTTCCAACCCCCTGCCATGGGCAAGAAACATCCTCCACTAGACTTGGTTGCTCCAAGCCCTGTCCTACCTGGCCTTGAACACTTCCAGGGATGGGGCAGCCACAAAAACTAATTCTGATAAATCTTTTGGGGATGGGCATTCAGCTTGGCTGGAATTCTTCTGAGAATGAGGCCTGAGAAAGCTTTCCTACTTACTGAGCTAGGTGAGCTTCTGGGGAATGCACACTTCAGAAACGCTTAATATCTGATCTCCACACTGCTCTTCTTTGAGGGCTGCCCATCACTTCCCCAGCTGAGATCCGCCAGAAGTTCTTAAGATTGGCTGGCACAAAGCTTCTGGCTCCAGGGCAGAGCTAAACAGGGCATCCTCTGGTTGTTGGTTTGCTTCTCTGAAACCGAGTTCTAATACTTTCCTTTTCCATACAAAATCAGGAGTAATATCAAATTCTGGGATAAAAAATCCTCCCCTGCAGAGAAGTAATCACCCTCTGCCTGGCTCTCACAACATTTGAGCTCTGCACAGCTCAGTTTAGTCCATGGAGAAAGGAATATAAGAGCATCTAATGGAGAAAGGAAGCAAGCAAGCCAGGCCATCAAAACTAACTTGATTTTCTCCCATCTGAAGTGTTTTTCACCAATTAATTTCCTTAGAGATTTTGGCAATGCCCTAATCAACTAGACCAAGACCAGGAAGCAGGACCAGTCTGATAAGGAGCAGACATTTTTCTTTTACCAAAACACATCAAGAAGCAAAGTGACTTCACAGCCCTTTGAAGACCCTGCCCCTAAAATTGTGTTCCCAATGCAGACACCAGGTGTGTTGAAAATGAGCAGTGAGACACAAACTCCTCCTGACTCTGCAAAGCCTGGTTCCTCTGAATCACACCTGCCTTCATCTTTTTCCATCCTGGGACTTTGTTACCTTTTCTTCCTCCTTCTCGCAATGATTGCCAGTGTTCAAACCACTGTGCCTACTGCAGGCTGCCAAGAAATTCCATTTCAGCACGACCTAAAGACACATCATGGCTTGACATGAGCTCTGCAATAATTTCCCAGTGCCTGGTCCAACACTGAGTTGCAAGATGGGAGAGTGTGTCTGTCCTGAAAATTCTCCCCTTCTGCATGATAGTATTTCTTGCTTCATCCAGCCATGATCCAGGCTGCCTTTTGTTATCCTGAAGCATTCCCATGCCAGCACAATTAGTTAATGAGCATACTGAATCTCAAACAAAAGACGTGTTTGATTCTCGAAATTTAGCATGTATCCTTTCAGTGGAAACAAAGCAATGAAAAATCTGTGCAAACAGCCTCCCTGGCAGATATCAAGAAGGAGCAAAAAAGTGTTTTTCATGAACTGGACTGCACAGTGTCAGAGAAAAAAAAAAATACATAGGTAGATGCATAGGCACACATTTATTTCAGGGTAAAATATAATTTTGCGCTCTGTGTGGACTCAGTCTCCTTTCCAAACACCCAGATCAGCTGCTGGGCTAATGACAATGGTTTCTCATGGGGAAGAGATTGACTTAAAGAGATTCCACTCTTCAAGACATGGCAACTGAATTGCTCTTCAGTTGCCCAGAAAACACGGAAAAGTGCTGAGACAGATTTCTCTTGTCTTCAGAGGAGAGACAAGAAAACATCCCTTAGCACTCAGAGCAAAGCATTGTTAAGCACCTACAATTTTGAACTGTTTATAGAGGAATCTTTCTTATAACTTTTGTTTCTTTTTTCACCTCAAAGCTGAGTGAAGGGATTTGATCAATACCTTTCAGGTCTTTAGCTGGTTCATTCATTCTGCAAGTTCCAGAGGATGATTTCATTGTACCAGAGAAGAACCAGGGGAAAAGAGCACCCCAGAAACTGCTTATTCCTCATCTGACTTGCCAACCAAAATGTCTGGAACCCTTGAAGAAGTAACACAGATCTATGGGGAGCGAACATCTTGCCTGATCTAGAATCTGCAATAATTTACCCTCAAAAAGTGGTTGTGAGACCATTAAACACCTTCTGCCACAGCTACGTGTGCTGACAAACCCAGGTAAGGGGAATATTTTTGGTTTCACTGGGATACAGTGTTGGTTTCTGCTGGAACTAGACCTGACCTGACCTGACCTGAGTCTTGACCCCCAGGACTTCCAGGCCCAGATAACACAGCATCTGCCTACAAAACATCTTTCCTTTTCCTTGAACTGCCTGAAGAAATCCAAATATTATCCCCACGAATGGACTCATCTAAAGGATGGGTTTTTCCCAACTGAATCTCCATCCTTAAAGTTCTTCAAAATTGAACTGGTCAAGTTCCTGAGAAATCAGGTCCAATTAGCCCTGGTCAGAGGAGAAGGGTGAAGTGAATGACCTGCAAAAGTTCCAACACAAACTCTGATTCTATGATTCTACAGAAATGCAAAGCTGAAACTGGGATTAAAAGCAGCACAGCATTTCTGAGTGTTGCCTGCAGACCGCTGGCACTGAAACTCATCACACAAAAGATGCATTTCTACAGCCTCTGACTGGGAGCTGCTTCCCTTCCTATCAGGCAGTCATCTCTGCCTCCCTGGTTTCTGACACCCTGGAATTCAAATTTCAAGTTTATTCTGCTGCCTCATAAGACAATAACTCATGAAAAAAAAAGTCCCTCTGTTTGTTTATAGGGTTAAACCTTGCTTTTTACATTCTTTCAATAAGCAGGAACTGACAAATTCTCTGAGAGGCTCTTAACGGGAACAGAATCTATTTTGAGAAGGTTCTCTGGCATGGCCAGGAGTTGTGGCACACAGGACTCTCTGTTTCCTGGAGGGTTTTCATGCTGGACCTCACAACCTCACACTCTGAGCAGCCAAGGTGGCAGCATCTCCATCACTGCCAGCTTAGGTGCCAATCAGAAAAATGTTTCCAAATCTGGGGATGAGCACCATCAGTGCTCTGTGTCAGCTTTGAGAGGGGCAGGGATGAAGGTGGCCCTTGTCAAAGCTGTGTTAACAATTGCCTAGTTAACAACTACTCCCAGGACTCCACTTCAGTGGAGGGGCCAGCACCTCTGGGAATGAATCCATTAACTGGGCAAGAAGAGACATTTTTGGCAGGAAAATCTCTGTATTCATCAGCTGCTTCTCCACACAATGATGATAATACCTTACACCTTCCTTCACATGGATGATCTGCTGAGATCTTCAATGCTGAAGGAGTGATTAGACACCAATATAAGCCATATGAGCATATTCAGATTCTTCCTAACATGGGTGGAGATAGTAAATATTTCATCTACTATCTCTTATATATAAACATTTGAGGCTAGCTCATAAGCTGTGCCTGCACTTTCCCAGGCAGTTGATCCATTTTAGGAAAGTATTTAATTTACAGACATTTCCTGCAGCAGCAGGATTTATACTCAATGAGGAACAACCCTGCCCCATGTGAAAATGTCAGAAAGTGTTTCTCACTGAAGATAGGGGTGCTCATCAAGGGATCAGAGGTGGAAGAATCTGGCCAGGTGTCTGGCAGAATGTGTGATGCTGCTTCATTGCTGGTGTGGTCATGAAGAGAGTATCTTGTTGCAGAGGGAACCCTTTTGCCACGTTACCAGAGGGACAGAGGTGTCTCAGAGGATTGGATGATGTTCTGGATCTGCTCCATGCACATAAAACAGTGATTCATTCTTCAGTTGTCTGCTGGATTCCTTATTGTATTTTCCTTATAAGGTTTAAGGATGGTGTCTTTGAACCAAATGGCAGAAGGGATGATGTGCTCTAGGAGTATGCATGAAAACCCTAACACCTGATCATGTATTCAGTTGTTAGCTGCTTGAGAGCCAGTGATGCCTGCAGTTGCTTTTTCATTGTTTTCTGCTGTATATAAAAGGATTAAGAGCTGTGATTTTGATACTAATTAAATCCCTCATGGAATCAGGGGGGAACAAAACAAAGGCACATTGGCATCTTCCATTCGGTCACCTTCTCTGAGCTGCAGTACCACATCACATGAGCACTGCCCACGCTGGCTTTATGACATTTGAATTTTCCATCCTTGTCCTGAGGAGGTTTTATTTCATAGTCCGAGTTATTTCACCAGCCTCATATTGCTAAAATTCATGTGCTGAATAAGATATGAAATATGACAATCTCTCAGACCCCAAGCACCAGTTTCTGGAGGTCCCTGGTGGTCACATCTCCAGATTTGATGTGTTGCTTTATGTTACCTTCACAAAAGCAGGGGAAACTGCCCAAATGCAAACACCTTAAGCCAGACAAGATAAAGTCCCCTCAAGGACAGCACTGAGCTAAAAAAAAGGCTGGATTGTGAGTCTGATCCAACTCCCATGCAGCACATGGAAAGGTTCCCACTGATGTAATGAAACCTGGATGAGGCCCAAAATGATAGGTGATTAATCATAACTATTTATTTGTTAGCACCACCAATGGATTTGAAAATTTACAGGATATAAATACAAAACAGATCCTAATCCAAAGAGTTCAGCAGTTGAGTTCTCTGGTTTTACAAGGAGTGGCACTCTGGGAAGCCCACATCAGGTATTCATTTAGCATGATTTTAATCTATCATTGCACACTTACGTGTTGCTGGGACAGGGAAGGCATTTAATGGATGAAGGGTGAGCACTGCTGAGTCTTCTGGAGGAAGCTTAATGTGCAGAAGGGAGTTGGATTAGGTGGGAGGACCTAGAACATGGGGAGGGGGAGATCATTGCATAAACAGCAGAAGAGATGGAAAAAATTCCTGTTCCAGGTCTCCAGGCCAACAGGTCCCAGAGACAGGAAGGATGGTGGGGGTAGCTTTGGATGCAGGAGTGGGGGAGAACTCCATGCAAGGCTGGACCCAAGTGTGGAAGAGCAATTATAAGAGGAGAGCAGAAGTGTAAGAAATGAGGAGTTCATTTAAGGATGATGGCTGTTGAAGAGTGGGGGAGTGGTTGAAGGTGGTTCTCAGAGCAGAACTAGGACAGCACACACATGTTCATGCACATGCAGTCAAAGACATAATTTTCTTGAGGACTTCAAGTCTACTCAAGGCTCATCTTCTCTGCCCAGGACAGCAGCAATACCTCCCAGCATTATCATAACTCCAAAAAAGTTGAAAAGTTGAAAGTTAATGAAGGTGCAGATGGAGACAACAGGGAATGCTGGGTCACAAGATGCCCTCAGTGCTTGACCTGGATCCAGCACAATGAGATCCAGGTCTGAGCGTCTGGGAATGGAGACAACACTCCATCACCCAGAGCTGAAGAGATTTGGCTGCCATCAGATCTGTAGCTGCTGGTGACCAGCATGACTCTGCTGATCTGCTGATTTACACTGAGCCTCCATCTGTTTCCATCAGCTGGAGGCTCCTTGGGGCCTTTCTTTGTGGGTCAGCATGTCATGTTCCTTTCACACCCAGAGGATCATCAGCTAGCCTGTAAACCTGCTAAAAGGGTTTGCTTCACTTAAACAGGAAAACAATCCACGTGTCCCTAGTTAAAAGCAATTGGTGATTTAGGGTCTCAGTTTCGCTGCAGTCTGTGACAAAGCTCCTGCTGTCCACAGCATTAGGGCTTCAAATCCACACCTGGGCAATATCAGAGGAATGGCTGGATCTTTCAACAACACAACAAAATAAAACAAAAAACCAAAACAAAACATTCCCCTTTCACTCCACAAATCTGCAGTCCCAGGCACTCAGGAGGAGCAGCAGCCAATGCCCACATGCTCTCAAGACTGTCTCCTCTTTCATACACTCACTAAACTATGTAACATTTATACAATCCAGAAGGCTCCATCCCATAACTCCAGGCAATTCTGAAAGAAAAGGAGATAGCATCAGTATCATAAACCCCACCTCACATCATCTGCTTTCATGCTTTAGCTATCCTAATATTTATAGATCACATATCCCAACCACTTCAGTTCAGCTTGAGACTGGTTTTCAAGTCTACAGGCTCCAGGAAAAGACATAATGGGCTGTTCAACTGGAATTAAGAAAAATAAAACCCCTTTAGGTTTACTCACATGTATCCATTTTACTGCCCTGGTCATTCTATATTTGTTAAATCTTTTGAGGTTTACCTGAACTATTTTTATGTGGAAGTTTTCTCAAAGTTTTACCTTTAATTCTTAAAAACTGCCCTCAAAGTGCACACTAGAAATGTCAAAGGGACATTTAATGTTGTTTGAGGACTGCTAAGGCAGTTTTATGTGATGTATCAGGGAAAAAAATTACTGTAGTAAAGCAGAGCCCTTCAGTAATTTAAAAAACAAACTTCAAAACCTTGTCAAGTGCATTTGGCATTTTTAAATCCATGCATTTCTGGAAGCAGTGAAATACATACACTGTGCAGCTCTCCAAGGTCAGTGCTGTCTCCTTTGGGGCTCACAGCAATGAGTGAGGGTGTTATGTTTGTCTGAGATGCAGGAGCATGGAAGGACCCAGAGCTTATCCTGACAGCTCCCTGATCTCCAAGCCAGCACATCTGCTGCTGCAGCAGACTCACACCCCAGGGCCATTGGCATGGCAGAGCAATACCCAAAGAGGTCAGCATGGTTCACTGCGCCCAACATGCTCCTATCATGCAAGATCTTTAGATTAGATATAAGGAATAATGTTTTTACTATGAGGGTGGTAAAACACTGGCACAGGTTGCTCAGAGCAGCTGTGGCTGCCCCATCTCTGGGAGTGCCCAAGGCCAGGCTGGATGAGGCATGGAGCAACCTGGTCTAGTGGAAGGTGTCCCTGGCCATGGCAGGGGATGGAAGGAGATGACTTTAAAAGGTCCCTTCCAGCCCAAACCATTCTATGTTTCTGTGATGATTATAATCAACTGCTGATACCCACAACCATCTCACTTCTGGCATTGAAAATCAGCTCCTGAGATCTGGAACAGACAGGACTCTGCACAGCCAGGCACATTCCTCATTGTCTACAGAAGACTTTGTTTGAGAGTAATTTGATTCAATGCCTTACCTAAATAAAAAGGATCAAAATTCAATTTCTCTTTATTTACGTGTTGGAACAGAGGTGTGATTTCTTTGTAGAACCTTTTACAAAGAAAGTAAAGGTTGCCATTAAACACTAAACAAAACTCAGGTAGAGAGTCAAGATTTTAGGAGTGGCTTTTTCTTTTTATATATCTCCAGCTTTGTCCTGTACCTTTTATTTTGTGACTGTAAACTTGGGCAGGATTTGGAGCACTTCTGCAGAGCTTTAAAATCTCTCTATTTTTTTTTAAACCAAGGATAAAATAAGCCTAAAGTTTTGAGGAATAACTGATTCTCAGTGGTCTCAAATCTGAACATCTTATTTCCTGAGAGAAATATTTATGCAGGAACAGATTTTGTTCTACTGCAAAATATCTGGTCTGGTCAATTGGAGCAAAAGTTGTGCTGGATTTCTTAACAATTTCAGTAGGAAGCTAAATCTTCTCTCCTCTCCTCACAGAAGTTCCCTAAAAAGCCAATATTATAGGTGGGAAAACTGAGGCTTAGAAAAGCAAGATCCATGAGAGCATCCCAATTATAGATGAACTACTATCCCAGATGGATGGGAGAGAGGGGTTAGCAATGGGTCATTCTCAAACCTGAAAGTTTTCTTCTCTGTTACATTCCCACCTTGGAGAGGAGGATTTCCAGCACGTAGATGAGGATGTAAACCCCTTGCCTGTGATGAACAGGTTCTCAGCTCACATGTGGGTGGCTGCTGCCTGTTAGCACACACAGTTCTGAAAAAAGTGCTGAAAAGGAAACTACCTACTCATTTCTGGTTCTTCTTATTGCATAATTTGCAATAGAATTAGAGAGAAAAATATCTCATTCCTGATATTTAGCTCTCATTCAACCTCTTCATTTCCTCTGTGTTTGTCTTGGTTTGGAAAGAGGTGTCTGCTAAGGAAGGCAGGAGGAAAAGGAAAATGTAAACCCCCTCCCTCTGAATTGCTATAAATTTGAAATTAAGAGGGTCTCAGGCAAAGATATGGGAGCAGGAATAAAAGCTCTTTATTAGGGAATAAAATGAAATGAAATGAAATGAAATGAAATGAAATGAAATGAAATGAAATAAAATAAAATAAAATAAAATAAAATAAAATAAAATAAAATAAACAATGCAGTAATACAAGACAACACTGACAGTGTCAGAATATGACCTGACACCCTGTTGGTCAGGGGTGGCAGGGGTAGCAGTCCAATTGGAATTGTGGCTGCAGTGCTCCTGGAGTGTCAGGTGTGGTTCTGTTGGAGCAGGGAACCTGTAGAAAAAAATGTAGTCTTCCTTTGAAGATCCAGTGGAAGTGACAGCTGTTCCTCTGGGAATCCAGTGGAAAGGCTGTTCTGGTATCCCAAAAATCTCAGATTATATCCAGGTAGGAATGCTTGGCTCCTCCCTCTGAGTGGAGTTTCTCACAATGGGATGCTGTAATTTTATCAGCTGTGCAGTGACACTCAAGAGCCCATTAACAGCAGATGTCTCCTCAGAGGGAGGATTGGCTTGTGGAAGAGATAAAGAAAAACTGCCCAATTAACAGAAGAAACTGCCCCACCTCTAATAGATGGCAAATAGAATACACATTGCCTTGCGATCTTTGTATTTTTCTTTTTATTTTTCTTCAGAGTCCAGAAGAAACAAATAAAGGAGTATTTTTAATGTTAAATGCCAAGACCAATTTGCATTGCAAGGACAGTCCTTTGTTTGGAGAGACACCAGTCCATAGTTGAGCAAGCTCTTCAATGCAAGGGCTGTCCTCAGTTTCATTGTAGTAGCAGCTCAACCAATATTTAAGCAGTATTTTTTAAAAATCCAGCGGTAACGCATTAGGAATATCTCTTTTGCTGAATAAGAGCTGAAATGTAGTCAGAGTGTGAATGCCAATCTATGTGTGCAGTAGGGGGGGTGGATAAGTGCCAGAATGGATGTTGCTCATTCATCCAGAACACAGATCTCTAAATATGGGATGATATCTCACCTCTCTCATGAAGGTGAAAGTTGGTTCCTGTACTCTGCTGCTGGAGCAGAAGTGAAAAACAGCAAGTGCAGAATGTAAAATATAAGGTATTAAAGGCATTGTAAATATGGTAGTGCAACTATATGAGATATGAAAGGAAGCCTCCAACCTTGCCAAGGAATTTTGTCCTTTCATCACTGTGCAGATGAATGGCTTTTACACCATTTGCATTGGTTTTGAATGTCTAGAATTCAGAGTTAATCAGAACAGAACCAAATTTCATAGTAGGCACCAGAGAAGGTTTATTTCCCCTTGGCTTTTCCAGGGACCTGCTTCTCTAGTCTGCACAGGATAAAGGGGAGAAAATTCTGGAAACATTTCTGTGAGCCTCTTGGTCAAATGACGGTGTGGGAAGCTCACAGAGAGTGAGTTACATCAAACACAGGCAGAGACATGGCTACAAAATCACTGAAAAACAGAATACTTCACATCTTTATTCTGCATGAAATCTGAATAAATCAGGCAAATCCTCCTTGTTCAACAGCTCTGGAAGGATTCAAACCCATCTGGCTGGGGGAGATGAGGCAGGGCAGGATGCTACGACCAAGGTCCAGCTCAGATTGTCTCACCCAGGTCCTGCAAAGGGACAAGTGGCTTAAATGGCAGCTGTAGAGACTGGGCAGCTAGACATTGATTGAGATTTGGTGTTACAACAGCATCTTTGCTTCAGTTCAATTCATCTCCCATTCCCCATGCTCCCTGAAAATGATTTTTACCCCTTCCAGATGGCACAGTAGACCAAACTTTACTGAGGAATTAGGATTTGTTGGCTGCAGTGCAAAGGGGGAGAAATCTCATAATAAAGCAACAGCCTGTCAGGAGAATAAACCAACTTTGGTGTCTTCACAAAAGAGTGAAATTCACTGCCTCAGTGAGCAGTAGGAATCCCATCAGTGTCTGTGTAGTAAAGGCATTTAAAGACTTTTCTGCAAAGTTCATCTCAATATTCCTTAGAGAAAGTTGGATGGATTGTACCTGCATTTATACTGATGTCAGCATTTGTTACGGCTTTTGCTCAGGGACTTGAGGTTTTTTCTCTCTGATGATGGGAAAGTGTCATCTGGGGTCTTTTCTGGTATTTCCCTCCTGAAAAAGGAGTGAGAATCTCATAGCACAACACATTTTCATAGCCTTAATCTTCATTGTGTTTGCTGAAGACTTCCAAGGGAGGAGAGCAAGCTGGGTCACAGGATCAGGATACTCCTACTATGGTTACCACAAAAACACTTTTGGCAACCCTTATCAGGCATGATAATGAGGGAGAATACTTCAGCTGGTCAGCTTTGGAACCAGCTGATCTTTAAGGCCTCTTCCAATCTAAGCTGTTTTATGGCATTCCTCCAAGAAGCTGGGAAGGTCATTTGGCCGCCCCTCCAATGGTAAACCATGTGCCCTGGGCCATGGAGAAAGAACAGCCTTACAGTTCATCTGAGGTGGCATCAAAATTATGCATATCAAGACTTCTCTCAACATGCATTTAGAGTCCCTTGAATTGTCATGCACACAATCATCACATCAAGCAGGTTTAAAGGGGGATTACCTGGGCAGTGAGCACACAGAGGAGATGGACTCATAACAAAACCTCACATAGGCTAGTTCCCAGCAAACTCTACAGCATCCCCCTACTCTTGGTGGCAATTCTGGAACAGGTCAAGACTCAGGAACATTTTCACCTGTGCCAGTGTCACCACTAAAACCTTAACTTCGCCAGTCCAAGTCACAAGGAACAAAAAAAATCAGTTGTTCGTACATGAATTTAGCAGTCCAGGGAGGTGATTTTCCTGGTCTTAGTCTCTTTCCCAGAAGATGGGTATCTCACCTGTTTGGCAGGCTGAGCAGGGATGAAAGAACAGACAGGGGAATTAGATCCACAGACCCTGTGGAAGGGATGCAAGAGAGGCTTTGATCCACAAGCCCTGGGGAAGGGATGGAAGAGAGGCCTCCTCCACAAATCCACAGGGGCCGCTGATGCCAGTGCCCAGCA
Organism: Melospiza georgiana; assembly: GCF_028018845.1. Taxonomy (NCBI): domain Eukaryota; kingdom Metazoa; phylum Chordata; class Aves; order Passeriformes; family Passerellidae; genus Melospiza; species Melospiza georgiana. Next base: position 15,164,897 of record NC_080431.1, read on the forward strand.
GTTCTCTTGGAAGCAGCAAACTGAAACAGCAGGAATGAGCAAAAATCCCAGGGCATCAGAAACTCCACAGTTGTAGCTGGAACCATGGAAGGTGTCACCAGGCAGGGGGTGCAGAGCTACAATGCAGCAAAAGCTCAGAGCAGTGCCCAGGAAGTGACAGGGGAAGGACAGTGGTGACCCTGCTCCGAGCAGGACAGGGAAAGGTAAGCTTGGGAATCCTGGGGTTTTCCCCTGAGGCACACAAGCATGTAAGAAACAACTGCTCACTGAAAATTTAAAAAGGTTTATTGAACCTTAACAAAAATACAACAAAGGACTACATATGGAAAAAGCTGCGGTGCTGGGAACTGCTTCTTGTGGATACCACACGGCCAGTTCGTCTTCAAGATGGATGCTCAGCCTTTTATACCCCTGGGGGCTGCATCAGCCAGCCCAGCCCTCCCACAGTCTGTCACTCAGCTCTTCTTTGCCATTTATCAGTGGAGATTGCTCTCTTGTGACTCCATTGGAGGTCAGGTGTTGCCATGCTGCACCCCCTGAGCAACCCCTGAGCTTTTCCATTCCCCACTGCCCCATGCCAGGGACACCTGTGCAGCTTCTTTGTACCTGTCCTGGACAGCCCCGGCTGTGTGATGGCAGCAATACAGGGGGAAAGGGAACTGTGGGGAGAGCAGAGGGCATCTAAGCTACAATAACATAACTGTACATCACTAAAGATTTTCTTAATATTCACGCAATAGTTATGTCTTAATTGTGAGAGCCAGTCATCTCATTATCCATCTATAACAAGCAGATGGTGAAAATGTCCCAGTGCAATGGCTGCTCTTACAAGTAGAGCTCCACTCACAGCAGAAGAAAACAGGAGACAGAACCCCACAGTGGTGACAAATTCTCCCCACAGCGACCGCAGCCTCTCTCCCCTCCAAGTGCCAAGAGCACACAAGAGCTGGGGGCTGCACCCAACCCCTTTTCCCAGTCCCAATCTTTGCAGTATCTCTGCCCTTCACGGGAAACCCCATGTAAAGAGAGAGAGTAGCCAGCTGCACCCCTCCCCTGAGCTGTGGCACCTTCTTTTGTTTTTTTCTCAATTATCCAGTCCTTATTGTCTCCTAGCAACACGTATTGGGAAAATTCCTATAGAGGAAAAAACAAAAGGAGAACTCCTAAAACACCAGCACAAGCTTACAAGGAAGATGCAACAAAGATTTCTGCCTGATATTTGTTCATCTGCAAATTATCCTCTGGTGCCTTACCATTCTACCTTGCTACTATGATCCAAGCACTGCCAATCCTTTGACTGAAAGATGGTTCTTATGGACTCTGTCTCCTCTACACTCTCCCTAAAATCATGGGTGTACAAAGTGAGACCCTGCTGGCTCACCAAGCAGAGTGTTCTGTTCTTGTAACTAAACCTATTTGTCATATGAGCAAGGTCTGTTTCCGCAGCCCCTGGATGCCTGTTCCAGGACTTTGCTGATCCAATGCTTAGCAAACTTCTTCTAAGTTCCAGACTACGTTTACTTCAGGCCAATTAAAACCTACTTGTTCTTGTGCCAGCTTTTTTTTTCTTCATTCCAATGTTTCTTTTTGCTTCTGGCTGTTTTAACTTTAATGTGCAACAGCACTCATTTCCCCTCTCAACTGCTTTTGTGCTGAGCTAAAAAAGCCAAGTTCTTCAGCTTCCCCTTGGATGACATGCTCTCAATCTTCCATCCATGACCTGGCACTTCCCCTTACCTGCTTGGTCTGAATGATTCATTCATAGACATGACCCCCCAGGCCTGGAGGAGATAATCTTACCAAACCCTCTCATTTCCCTGAGCAGTAAATACAAAAACCCACAAAATACTGCTCCTGAAGGTGAATATGAGGTATCACTCCTGTATTTCCTCTTGTACTTCTCTTGACCCAGGAGATTTCATTCATCCATGCTGGAATCCTCTTTGTGCCAGAAAATACAAAAAGCATTTCTTGGGCAGTGTTAGCTGTAGGTGGTGATTTGTGGCCTCAGGGTACAGCTGGTAAATTGCAGCTATCCATCCCATGCCACAACACATTTCCTTCTGCACATGTCTCCAGGGTTCAGGGCAGGAGGCAAAGGCACATTGGAATTACACTTTGAGGTTCATTCTGAATTTTGAAAAGCCAGAAAAGAAAGAAACAAACTCCACAAGGTAACAGTTCTAATATGAAAGTACAACTAGCTAGATCCTAAGTTACTGCCATTTAGTAATCTTCCCTCCCCTCTTCTCCTTCCCCCCTCTCTTCCCTTCTTTTCCTTTTTTTCTTTTTCCTTGCTATTCTCCCTTGGAAGTCCATAAGCTCATAAAATCTTCAGACTTTCATAAAGAAGATGATGGATTTGGAAAGTAAAAGTCATGATTGAAATGAAGACACTAGAAGCACAAGTGAGTTATTTCTCATAAAATTCGTAGCTTAATGTAACCATGACATGCCAGAGAGGTATTGCCATCAGCATTCAGAGCTACACCTCGTTAGACTTCTGTTCACTCTGTTTCTTGATGGCAAACAAAAAGCCAACCCCACTTTGTGCATATCTCATCTATGGGATGAATTTCACCCACCAATGAACTAAACAACATTTTTTGCTTGTACGACAGTGCCACAGATGGTGAGTCACTGGTCAGGGAATATAAGGCCAGTATTTTTAATTTGGCCTGTGTCATGGTTTGATACTGGGAAAACACCAGGTACCCACAAAAATTGTTTTCTCACCTCTTCTGTTACAGTTGGGCAGAGGAGGGGGAAAAAAACAGTTAATGGAAGGGCTCATGAGCTGAGATAAGGACTGGGAGGAAAAAAACGCTCTAAGGGCAAAACAGGTTCAAATTTAAAGGTATAAAGTAAAATTATTATTAACAGAGTCAGAGGACGGTAGTGAGAAGTAAAATAAAATATGCCTTTAAAACACCTTACCCCCATCCCTCCCCCCAGCCCCTCCCTCCTTCCCACCAACAGCGCAGAGAGACAGGCCATGGGGGTTTTGGTAAGTTCGTCATTCAAGATCTTCTGTTCACTCAGAGAGAGGAGTCTTTTTTCCTGTGCTGTGGGGCCCACAGCTGAAAGAGAAGAGTAAACTAGCTTTTTTAAAAAAAACTCCTTTACAAGGTGTCCTGGAAAAAACAGGTGTCTGCTTAAAGAAGGCAGGAGCCACCCCTGAAATGGAAAATGTAAACCCTCTCCTTCTGAATTGTTATAATTTTTTAGTTAAGGGGGCTCTCAAGCAAAGATATGGGAGCAGGAATAACAGATCTTTGTTAGGGAAGAAAAAAAAAATATATATAAAATAAAATAAAATAAAATAAAATAAAATAAAATAATAAAATAAAATAAAATAAAAAATAAAATAAAATAAAATAAAATAAAATAAAATAAAATAAAATAAAATAAAATAAAATAAAATAAAATAAAATAAAATAAAATAAAATAAAATAAAATAAAATATGCAGTAATACAAAGCAACACTGACAGAGTCAGAATACAACCCGACACCCTGTGGGTCAGGGTGTTGGTAGCAGTCCGATTTAATGATGGCTGCAGTCCTCCTGGGGTGGTAGGTTTGGTTCTGTTGGAGCAGTGATCCTGTAGAAGGGTGTAGTCTTCTTCTGAAGATCCAGTGGTGGTGTAGATGGGCCTGGTCTTCCTCTGGGAATCCAGTGGAGAAGACAGCTGCTCCTCTGGGAATCCAGTGAGAAAAGACTGGCTCTGGTCTACTAGGTCTCTGATTATATCCAGGTAGGAATGCTTGGCTCCTCCCTCCGGGCAGGGCATCTCACAATGGGATGCTGTAATTTTTATCAGTCCTGCAGTGACACTCAATGGCCCATTAACAGAAGATGTCTCACCAGAGGGAGAATAGGTTGTGGAAGAGATACAGGAAGCTGCCCAATTAACAGAAGATAACTGCTCCATCAGATAGGAATAGAATATACACACCCATTTCCAACCTAAGACACAAGGGCAGTGAATGCACCTATGAAAAAATCATAAAACTCCACTATGCAATACCCAGGAGAGTTTAAAAGCAAAAATTAAAATCTACAAATTGTAGGTATTTTTGGGTTGAGAAAGGGAGAAAGGAAAGCTGGCACAATAATAGGACATCTTAATAAATCAAAATCAGAATGAATCCTAAGTGTAATCTTTGCTCATGGACAGACAGATGAATATAGAAAGAACAGAATTATAACATAATTCAGAAGTAATCAGTGTCTTCAGAAAACAATTTTATTCCATTTTGGGGAGAAATATATTTATATTATATGGTGATGATTAAATACTTTACATTAAGAGAAAACAACACATGAAAGAATAGCTAATGATATCAGATACACAGATATTAGCTATCTGTGTAACTGGCTGCCCAGATTTACAGACACACTAACCAAGGACCAACATGCGCTGTTGGGTTTGAGGAGTAACTTGCATGCTGAGAACAGAAAGACTCCTTCTGGGACAGAGAAACAAAATAACCTCAGTAAATTTGGGCTATCAGCCTAACTCCAGTCATGGAAAAAATTTATCAAGTTAATGACATCACTGAGAAAAATAACAGTGATCCACACAGAAAACAAATCACATCATGCCAATCTCACGAAAGTTTTGACAGGCAAAAAATGGCAGTGTGGATGTAGCATACCTACACAGGAATACTCTAAATTACACCAGAACATTTCTCTTATGGAATTGGAACCACCAGATAATCAACATAATGTACATTTGAAGGGATAAAAGTGTCAGATATGTCTGAAATGAGGTTTTAAATGCTTATGCACATCTTTGTCCTAATACACTTCATAGCTGTCCTCCAGGTGGATTTGTCTGTAGACTTACATTATATAAGATTTTTGTCAAAGGCTAAGAAGCAGCACGAAAATTGTGATGGATAAATATAGCAGATGACTCTGGGATTGGCAAGAGCAATAAAAACCAAGACAGGTTGCTAACAGGAGGCAATTCACTGTGGTTGATATGCAAGCACTAATAAACTAGTGGTACTTTCACATGACCAAATGTAAGACAGCATGGTTAAAAATGATACAAAGGGTCATGATTTACAGGATTGGGGTGAAGGACACTATCTGACACTCTGGAAGTCAGCAATTCCAACAGGGATGTGCAGGTCCTGGAAGGTGATGCTTGAACTTGAGCAGTCCTGTGAACCTCAAGTTACAAACAGGGGGAGTAGACACATAAAGTTGTGGGAGCTGAGACTGCACATTTGGCAAGGGTTAATAGCAGGGAGGAAAAGAAATTACTGTAGAAAAGGGAAAATGCAGTCTCTGCATCAAGGACAATTCGCAGCAGTTTTATTTTGAACACAGATGTGAATTAGAGTCAGTCCTGTGGTTCTGGCCCAGGAAAAATGCTCACCACTTTAGTGATGGCTCCTGGAAGCCAGGAATGGGAGTGCTTAAGTTTCACGTGAGCCAGCTCCAAATACCTGAAGTGTCTGAAAAGGCCTGGTCCCCAAGAAGTTTGGGGTGATCCTAGGGGAGGACTGGGTTCCTCACTTCCCAGTCCATAGCACCCTGTCCCAACCAGCTGCTGAGATGGTGATGGGGTGGTTTCCTTCAGCAGAGAACTCTTAGGGAGGATTATTTCTCTACCACCCCTACTACATGCTCACAGCTTTATACATGCTTTTCTTGCAGTCCTGGTGTCAGTAAATATACCTGATCTTTCACTCAGACTTTTCCTAGAAGGAATAGAAATTTCAGGTAGTAAACCATCCCCTCTCCCAGGGAATCTGGTTTCTGGGGAGAGCACCTGCCTGGATTCCCTGTGGTGGCTCCAGAAGTATCTTCTGAGGCTCTTGTTTCACCTGAAGTTATGTTATCCTTTTCCCCTTTCATGGTCCAGGTCCTAATACCTTTGGAAGGTTAAAAAAATAAATACTTGAAAGGATCTGAGCAAAGCTGAAAATCTGAACCAGGTCTGACTTCAATTAGTCTGTGGAAGAGAGAAGTCAGGGTAGGGCTAGAGAGTGGGAAAATCAGGGAGTGCTGGAGAGAGGATGCTGAACCCTTGGGTGTCTTATGTGCTGGTGACATCCATCCTGTGCAGCCTGGGTGCTCTGAGACAGCACAGTGAGGACCAGGGCACAACAGCCAGAGGACAGAACAGGCAAAAGAAAAGGGTCATGTTTGCAAACAGAATTATAGAACAATTTAGGCTGGAATAGCCTGGATTAGGTCCCTCCAAACAGGTGCTAAGTGTTTATTGATCGTTTTTTCTCTCTATTAGTCCCAATCACTGCTCCTGTGCATCTCTGTGTAGTTCTTACACCAGCCCTTCAGGAGATGCCTGTACCAACATGCCACCAGAGCTACAGCAATAGTGGGAAGGGCAGAGGAAAGAACTGAACATGAGCAGAAACCCTTGAAATCATCAGCAAGTGCTAAAAGGTGGGGGAGGAAAGTGTAGGCAAGAGGCCAAGTCAATGGCTTTCAAGTGCTATTCCTTTCTCCTACCTTTCACTTGATTATCCTGATGTAAGTCCTTGTGGGAAGGATTTGTCTTTGGTCCAATGATACCACTCTTCACACTCCTTTGTGCCCCAGCTGAAAGTGCAATAGACCTCCTTAGTGATAAAAATTAGGTCGGGGATTTGTAAAATACACGGCACTGGGGATTTGAAGCTGCAGAATACCTGCCTCTCAGCTTGGCAGCCCTCCTGCACCTCTGTTTTCCATCTGCATGGAAAATAAAGGCTCCAGGGAAAATAAAAGCTCTGCTCACACACTAAAGCAGCACGGCTTACTGGAGTGAAAGGGCTCACAGGAAGAAGTGGCGAAATTCTCATTGCCTTCAGAGAGGCCAGGACTTTGTCTGACACTTTTCTTTGAAGTTTTGTGTATGGTTCCCACTGCTTTCCAAGTGGGACATAGATCTTTTGGGGTGAAAGAGCTTGTCAGTGATCCTGCAGCAAAAAGGAGAGAAGGGATGAAATTCAGTACAGGGAGTGTGATGGAGCTCTCTCAAATTCCTCTGAGGGAAGGAAAAGGTTTTATCCTGTTGCTGGGCATATGGCAGCAGAGCAGAGCCCTTTCTGCTTGCTGTATCACAAGGCTAATAAAACTCCTGTGCTCCACACTCCGCAGATGGTTTTGTGGCTGATGAACGAACCAGAATGGGATCCTGTTCCCTTTCCTGCAGCTTTCCTGCAGTGCTAGAAAGAGCAAAGGTCGCCTGTGAGTTGCTGTATGTGTCGATAATGCAGCAGAGCAGGGCTGTTAAACCTTGACAGCTTGAAGGAGGGATCATCGGGAGGCGGGGAAGAGAAGAGAGATGAGTGAGATTTCAAATGCTGTGTTTAGAGACACTGCAGAATCTTTCATCAGAAAGGAGAAGGTATTTTAAAAGCTGCCTCTGCTGAGTGAGCTTTTGCAGGACTGCAGCGACATAGCAGAGGCAAACCTTCCCCAAGTGGCCTTCTCCCTGCACCAAAAATATTCCCAGATTGGACATGGACTCCCCATGCAGAAAATTACATCTCTCATAAAGAGTGATTCAGAACTGAGCTTTCTCACTTTCCTTGCAGTGGCCATGTGGCACCAAAAGAGATCCTCCACTGATGGGCTGAAATTCCTGGAGTCTTACTGGCTTTGCCAACCACTTTTACTCCCTATAGTTTGGGAGTAAAGCCATAATCAGCCTCATAAATGTGTCTGGAGAACTTTACATGGAGTTATATTTGGGGCAAAAGAAAGGTTTTTATGGCAGCTTGAACCAGGACTGTGTGTGCAGAAATACACTAGATATTGTTGTCTCTTGGGGCATAAATCTGCTCTGTCTCAATTTGCCATACAGGAGAGAGGTGAGGACTATGTAATGTCTGAAGGAACAAACTGGAGACTTTATTTATAATAAAAGGTGAACATGAAAACACAAAGGGTATAAACAGTGCAGTGATGATTTCTGAGCCTGCAGTTTGAGGGTTGAGCAGCACCAGCTCACACAGTGTTGGCTTCATAGGGTGATCTTCAGGACTTTACTCTTCAGCTGTGGCATCTGTGTGGGGCAGGAAATTATAAATATTCAATAAAGCCCTGCAGAAAACCTGTGGAAAAGGAGAAGGAAGAACTCTCCACATTGCTGAAGCCCTCCCTGCTGCTTCCCTCCTCACTACTCCTCTGTGGACTCCAATAAATAGCAAACAGCTGCTGGGGCTCATTCCTTGCTGTTATATAACAGCAAGAGGTGTCCAAATTGAGCTTTAAAAAAATCTTCTAATAACAGCATACCTCCCTTAAACTGCTTCCAGCACAACCATTCCACAGAAATCATCCCATAAACACTTCTGAAGATCCCAGTAAAGCATGAATGGCCTCCACCAGAATTATTAGAGGACTCCTTGGAGTAAACTGAGAGCAGGCAGCCACTGTTAGTGCCAACATCTTGCTTGCTCCAGCCTTTCTTTTTCTCCTAATTCCCTAGCATTTTTCATGGTTTCAGTTAATAAAATGTGTCCTATGATGCTGAGACTATCTCTGTGTTCATCTCCTGTCCTGCTCTGCCTATGGAACACCCCAGCCTCCCTGCCAGGCTGGGACAGCCCTTGCAAGTCCCCAGCCCTGGCTCTGCAGGATAATTTTTCCCTGTGTTTCAGCAGGCATCACTCTGCTGGGCTGGAGCATCTGTGGGGGCAAGAGAAGACCCAACAGACAGGTAAATGCTGCCATCCCTCTTCCACTGGTGCTTACAAAGGCAGCCCTGTGGAGTCCCCCCAGTGCTGACCCTTGTAAATAAGAGTCTGAACTGCCATGGGCTACCATGAGCACAGGGGAGATACTACTGGAATGGGTGCCTGGGCATGAAATTAAAAAACAAGTGTGTCCAAAAAAGAGAAGAAAGAAAGATCAGCTTTCAAACCCAGCAGCTGCCTTGAAACAGCTGTGTCGCAGACATCCTTTATGAAAAATTCTTTCCTTAGGACTTTTCCTCCTGAGAAGCTGAGAGGCCTCAGGAACAAAATGTAAACAATGATTATCTGCTGCTGTGGAATGCAACAGGTGGATCTGTGATTGGCCCTTGTTGGATGTTTATAATTAATGGCCGATTACAGCCCAGCTGGCTTGGACAGAGAGTCTGAGACAGAGCCTTTGTTATCATTCCTTTCTATTCTATTCCTTGCTAGCCTTCTGATGAAATCCTTTTGTCTATTCTTTTAGTATAGTTTTAATGTAATATATATAACAAAATAATAAATCAAGCCTTCTGAAACACGGAGTCAGATCCTCATCTCTTCCCTCATCCTGAGACCCCTGTGAACACCATCACACAAGGCAGCTCCCCTGAACTGGAGAGCATTGGTTTGAGAGAGGCTGAAGGGCAGCAGGGAGGGAAGACGGGACTGGCAGCAAGCACAACCTGATGCTGCAAATCATCCCCACACCAAGAACCTGGCCTGGCTCCCATCCACTCGTGGGCAACTGCAGAACCCCTGCTTGGAAGCTGGTGCTATTGCATATGTCATGAATCTTAAGCTCTGGCTGAAAGTTTTCCCATCATCAGTGTATCCAAAATAACTCTTTTAACGGGGATTATCTGCTGCTTAGTGACACAGTAACTTTGCTGCAGGAAATGGTGGATTCTCTCCTTTCCATCAGATCTTACAGAATTTTAAAACTTCCTCTCTCTGAGTCCTTTTTTGCTCTGCCAGAGCTGGAACAAGTTGGATTTCAGGATTCCAAAACTCTGCAGAGGGACACAAGTACACTCACACATTATATGATCAATAAACATAGTTTCCTTTGGAAATGCTGACCATACCATTGCTGCTGCACGCCATTTTCCTTCTTTTGCAGCACATTTCTGAGAATATAACTTTCTAATAAGGTCTGTCTTTATCTAATCTGGTTAAAATAGTCCATGAGGAAGCTGAGTCTGAAGCTGAATTATTTTTATATCAGTGTAAGTTTCAATATAAGAAGTAAAATTATAAAATAAGGATTTTTTTATACTGGCATTTTCCAGGTCTTCATTTTACAGCTGTAAAGTTCTGTGGATGCAGTGTTACTTGTGACAAACACTGATGAGAATAAGAATGCAGGGGTGACCTTTCTGGGACAGATCAAAGGGGCCATCTGTCCTGGTAACTCACTTCTGACATTGGCCCCTGTTGAGGAAAAGGGTGTTAGAAATCAGGGAGCCTCCCCACTGCTTTCCTTCAGACTTTCTCAGCTTGAGGTTGTACCACGGACCAGCTCTCCGTGTGGTTTTCTGTGCTCTTTGCACAGGCACAGTCAAAACCTGGGCTTTATTTGAAATCCCAAACTCAGAAGCCATTGGTTCAAAATGCAATAAATCACTGGAATTAGACAGCTAGTGTTGAGATTACAAATTATCCAAGGGAAGCTTGTAAGGTTTTACCTCTTGCTCTGCTTTCAGGTTTCAAAAGGCTGTTTTCCTTCATCCTACAACACACCCTACAACTCAGAGTTTTATTGGAAAAGGCTTGGGGTAAATCTCTTTATTAAGGAGAGAGTGGCATTCAGGGTTTTGGATAGGGGAGATTTAATTCAGCTCCCCCTGCCTCTGGGACACACCTGCAGCTGCAGCATGAGATAGAGCAGTTTTGTCTCCCATTTCTTTCTGACAAATGGCAAATTGCTCCAAGAGATGTTCATAGCCCAGGCAAAGGTCAGCAATGCCATCCTGACCTGACATGGGTGTCACATCCAGGAGCCTGCCTTTGGCTAGGACCAGCACAAGCATTTTCATGGGAAGAGGCAGGAAAACTTGGAATAACCTGCCCATAATGTCTTTCTAAACATTAGTTTATTTCTAGCTTTTAATATCCAAATATTAGTGAGAGAAGAAAAATACTATACATCTGGGCATCAGCTATGACTATTAAATGCTTCCAGAAAAAACGGGCCAGGCTGCAAAGCCAGCCCTCAAAAATGAGGAAATGTTGTCTCTGTCCAGTTCCTCTCTCCTGGAACATCAACAGCAGAAGTTCCAATCACCAAGGGAGCGCTGGCCCAGCAAACCACCATGGTCCCTTCTCAGAAACCTTTTCACAGCCCCCTGCTTGCCCTTCATACCTCAAAGGTACCCACCCCAGCTGATCCAGCCTGGCGTTTCTGGCAGAAGCAAGTCCTACAGCTCCAGCTCTGCCACAGATTTTTTACATGAGCTTAAGCAGGACATTGAACTCAGGAGTTCCCAGAACAGAGTAATGCCACCTTCTTGGACTGTTCAGTGCTACACAAACTGTATTTGCTTGTACAGTAGTAAATGGGGTTATGTCTGCTCTTGCTGAGGCCTAATGTCATACAAATAATATAAATAATTTCACTTTTTTCAATGGTTTATAACATGAAGAGTGATGCATTAATGCATTATTTAAAAAATAGGCACATTTTTTGTTTTTCCTTTTCAAAAGCCTAACAGGTCACGGTAGACATGAAATCCCAGCACATAAAGGGGAATCCACTTGCCCAAACATTGGGTCTGCTTTACATTCATCATAAACAGACACTGAGCAAATACAGAAAGAAGATATGCACATTAAACTGGTTCAATTCTATCACCCACCTATGACTTGCCCCTGGAAAAAAACATTTTGAAAATCTTTGATTCAGATCTACAAAGTAAGCCCTTGATCTGCATGAATCCTCACTCCATGACTGGATTTTCCTCACTCTGAGGTGAGATGCAAAGCCACTTGGGAACAACCCAATTTTCACAGAGTCTAAATAAAAGTCAGAGACTTAATTTGCAGAGTCCTCCATCAGCCTGAAAGGTTTATACAAATAGAGCAACAGTTTGGACAAAGTCTCCATCCCAGCCATAAATCATCAGGACATTAAAGCTCCACAGAGGCTTTTAGATCTTGCAGCAGGTTGAATGACATCTGAGAGCTGGCAAAGAGTCCCTCAGGGAAGAGCAGCTGATCAAATAGGAGATACTGAGCATTGCCAAAGGATGCTGTCATTCAACTCAACCAATTCTTAGAAAATGGAACTGGCTAGGCTCCCAGGAAGCCTCCAGATCTCAAGAGATTTAACACAGAGAAATGTAAAGTCTCATGTTGGCTGGGGTCAGCTGAATAAACCCAAGGGTCCCAGTGGATACTGAGGTGCCCACAAGCCAGCACTGTGCCTATGCAGCACAGGGTGATCACATCCACAGAGCAACCACCAGGCTGAAGAATCTTAAATCTTCTTTTCTACTGAGGAGATCTATTCTGGGTACAGCACACAGTTATAAAAGACAAAGGAATGGGTATTTTGAAAAAGAAGTGCCCAAGAAAGAAAGCTTGACTTTTGGGGATCTCAGCCTGATGAAAGGTTGAGATCACCAAACAGGATACAGGTGGTCTCTTGTCAAAACAGCACCAAAAGGGAGGACATCTATTTAACAGATTGGCGTGCTTTTTTGGGTTTTTTTGGCGGAGGGGTGTTTGGGGTTTTTTTTGGTTTTTTGGGTTTTTGTGTTAGAGGGCTTTATGGCGGTGACAGTTGTAGACAGGCAGTGACTCGTGTCATTAAATTACAGGCAATGACTTGTGTAATTACATTAAATTACAAAGGGGTCAAGTAAATCCTATATCTGAAGCTGCAAGTGCCCCCAGCCCTGGTTCAACAGAAGCACTCCTTGCCTCCCACCTACAACTGGTATCTTTCAGCAGAACACATCTCCTGCAGCTACAGACAGGGACTACATTGCCCAACTCCGCTGATGGCTCCTGAGCCCAGCAAATGTCTGAAGCGGCTGTGTTCTGGACAAGGTGACCAGAGTTACCTCCTTGGCTTTGTCCTGTGACTTTCCTCCTAGTGTTCATGAAAAAATTAAATGCTGCTCTAGATGAGAAACACACAATATATTCCAGCATAAAGGAAAAGATCAGAAACACACAGGGATAGTAACTCTTCTTTCTACATGAAGGAAATCAGTAACTCCGGAAATTATATACAGCTTCTTAATGCAACAGATCTTTTCTTTGGATAAATGTAGATTTGGGAATGTTTTTGACCCTTGAAAGCTGTTTTTCCTTTAATCCACTAATCCCTATTTCTTCTCCACCTCCACTCTCACTTTCTTTGTCTTGACTTGTCAGGACATGGACCATTTATACTTTTAAAGTATTTTGCTGTGGTTCTGTATCACATTTTGAGTCATACTAGAGATGAGATTTCCAAACTGAAAGAAACTCACATATTTTAGTATGTTTTTCATATCACCTTCCTGATACAAAGAGCTTCTTACCTGGTGATTCCTGGGACAGCATTTCCAAACTAAGCAGGTAAAACCCCTTTCCCTAAGGCTGATTTTTGTTTTGGTAAGAGCAGCTGTCCCCTCCAGGGAGATCTAAGGTGACATCAGAGCCCAGCATTCAGCTCCCACTGAACAGCAGTGCCTGCTGAAGCCAGGTGAGTAGCAGAAGACAAAGAGAGGCTCCCAACATATGAGGGACATGGAGAAAATCCAAGAGGCCACAAAGATGTTCCAAGAGCTGGAGCCCCTCTGCTCTGCAGACAGGCTGGGAGAGATAGGGGTGTTCAGCCTGGAGAAGAGAAGGCTCCAGGGAGACCTCAGAGCCCCTGGCAGTGCCTATCAGAGAGAGCTGGAGAGGGACTCTGGACAAGGGCCTGGAGTGACAGGGCAAGGGGCAACGGCTCCACACTGCCAGAGGGCAGGGTTAGATGGGATATTGGGAAGAAATTCTTGGCTGCAAGTGTAATGATGCCATGGCACAGGTTGCCTAGAGAAGCTGTGGCTCTCCCATCCTTGGAAATGTTCAAGGGCAGGTTGGATGGGGCTTGGAGCAACCTGGTCTAGCAGAAGATGTTCCTGCCATGGCAGAGGGGCTGGAATGAGATGCTCTTGTCGATCACTCTCACACAAGCCATTCTGTGACTCTGTTACAGGATTCCATGACTCATCCTTGGCTGCTGCCACGCTCCCATCACAAGCACTGGCAAGGCTCCATCCAGCACCCAGCCCCTTGAGAAACAGCTCAGTGTTGAGACACTGCAGTCAGATTCTGATCTGCTCCAACCCCCTCTATCTAACAGACATGCTTTTACTAACTGTTGTCCTTCTAGCTGCCAATCTCCAGCCTGATCCAAAGCCCCCAAGTCAACAGGAGTCTCTCCCTGACAAAATCTCCTTTGATCCCCCAGTGCTGCTTACAGTTCTCTTCTTCTCAAAAAAAAAAAAAAAATCCAGAAATTTATTATTTTAATTTCATGCATTGTAAAAATGAATTATGATTTCCAATACATTTTGGACAAACTCTGCAATACATATGAAGTCACCAACAGAGATATAAATTATGTGTCCTTTGTTGCTGCTTTCAAAGTAAGATTTTATCTGTGCACATTTTAGCTCCTTCCAGGCTAAACTGTTTTTGCTGTGCTTACTCATGTGAGTGATTGTAGAGCAGTCCAGCTTTTTTTGGAGCAGCTATTTTCAGTGTAAACCAGCAATTTCCAATTTGCCCTTAATTAGTAAAGCATTTCCTCCATGAATTTATTATTTATTTAACTTGTTAACCACAGGAGTAAAATGTGCTCTTCCAAATCCTGTCTTTTTCTTCAAGACCTGCTCTGAAAAGCAAAATGTAGAGGCATAAGGGTCATTTATGTCTGGTTCTCAACCAGCTTGGACAATGTCATGTTGGTTAGACGTAGCCTCCCCCTTTCCAGCACTGCTCTGCTGCTCCACAGATGAGCAATCCAGAGCAAGGCAAAGTGATCAGACACTGCTGGGCTGTGTCCTCCAAGCACCCATCACCTCCACTGCTTTTTCCTTTCTGCCCCCAGCAATGAGTGAGGAGAAGATTTTGCCTGAGGAGAAGATTTTAGCATCTGTCCTACAAGCAATAGGCTAAGACCATCAATCAGCAAAGAGATTTGACTGCTAGTTAAGAAATCTCCACATCTGTTACAGGCAGAATGGCCCTGACCTGTTCTTGTTTGTTTTCAAGACAAATGCACATGAAATTAATTTGATACAATCACCTGCACTTATTTATTTTTTTAAATCAGGTTTGCTTCTGTGTTTGCACTGTGGTTATGGCTCTGGCATTGTCTCCAAGCCTCTGATGCAAGGGAAAGTCCGTATTTTCTCCTGAATTTTAGAAATAGCAGTTTCTTCATTCCTAGTGAGATGGGGAAAATGATAAGGTTTATCTCCAACCTCACGTATGTATGAGCACATATGCATGTCTGGAGATTATCCATTCCCTAAAACTTCTGTTACTTCATGTCAGACCCACATCTGCACATCATGGTGCACTCAACCCATTTCATTGTTAGTTATATTAAATATAAAATATATAATGTATTAAATATAGGTGCATAGGTGCCTACCTACACATACCAAATCTGTGACTGCAATGAGATCTTGTGGTATAAGAATCAATAGGGGCTTGAGTTCCAGCCCCTTTGCTAAAAATAATGATGACCTCTGTGGCAGAGTTATAAAGATAATTCTCATTATTTGCCACTCAATTAAGCCTTTTTCAAGTGTTGAGCATTGATGGATTAACATTCAGAAAGGACGTATATAAGTGTTAAGAATCTGGCTTATAAATGCACACCTATTATATGGTTCCTTAAATATTAAGCTGTACCGAGGCTACAGGAAATTGTTAAGGCAACTGTTACAGATAAGGTAATTATTATTATTTCCTCTGAGGATGATGCCTGGAGGCAGTCAGCATTTGCATTAGATACAGATCATAAAGAACTAGGAACAGTAACTTATATTGTTTACTACTGCAGCTCAGGCATTCCCTTCAGCTTTGCCTTGCAAAGAATGCACCACTGTCCCATCAAGGTGCCTGATGGACTGCAGCACCACAGAGCCAATGCTGATGGAAATGGTGTCACTGCTTACCAGGCTCCCAGAAACTCCTCCCTGGACCAGCTCAAATGGATTCCATAACCATTTACACCCAGCGTCCTCCCACACCCTGATTCAGGCTGTACTTGAGGGGGGATGCAAGAGAGGGGCACATCTTGTCTTGCCATTTAAGAAATCAGCTTTTCCCCCTGTGCTGCTGCCTGCTCGTGCTTCCCTTTCTTGAAGGGAAGGATAAACCTGGGGCTTAAACAGCTGCTTATTACTGACCTGGGAAGGTGAATGTGGGCAAAAGAGATTTTAATTATCTTTCCAGCTGTTGCTAAACCCAGAGGTAGTGTAAAGTTAGGGGGAAAGCAGGTGTTATTGCAGAGGTTGCCAGAACAAGCAAGGAAACAGCAGAAGTTGCTGCAGACTGGACAAAGACATCAGCAAGGAGCAGAAGATCCCTCCTGCCTGCCTTGCATGGGGAGATGGGATTTGCTGTAGGATGGGTGAGGGGACAGAACGCAGCCTCTGTTCAGAATTCCAGAGCCATTGCTGGCAGGTGAAGTCAGTCAAGCTTTGTCTTTGTCATCATTCTCAATGTGGATGCATTTCCATATGGGTAAGCTGCCATTTTTCTACCCTGGAAGCATTTCATCAGCATGGTGATTATACTACACAACCCCAGCCATGGGACAGACTCTTCCAGGAGGTGTGATGGTGGAAGAGTATGTTCTTCCAGATCAAACACAGCTGGTCTTCCTCCAGCCATCTGGGTCTGTCAGTAAATCAGTTTATCTGGATGATGACTGACTTTTTTTCCTACTCAATGCCTGCAGGTTTGCCACCCAAACACCTCGCACAGACACAGTCTCTGGGAATGGAGGTCTCTGTGAATCTCTTACCTGCAGATTTTGGTGCTCAGGTCCAAATCCAGGGCCTGAGGCAGAGAAAAACAATTTACCTTTCTTTCTGCAGGATGTGGGAACTCCTGCACTCCTCCTCTCATCACACACCAGTCATACATTGAAGATCACATTCAAAGCACGAACAGTGGAATTAACCTAGAGAAGTCTCCCCAGATATGAGGTTGTTTCATATCTAAACCCTAAGACCACCAGGAAAGGAAGACCTAGGGAGCACAGCCATAGCAGAGGGAAGCAGCTCTCTCCATAACCACTAACTGATTTGTCCTTTGGAAAGGATAACTGGTAATGTATTAAATCTTGACAAAAATACAACAAAGGACTACATAAGGAAAAAGCTGCAGCACTGGGAGCTGCCCCTCATGGATACCACACGGCCAGTTCATCTTCAGGGTGGATGTTCAGTCTTTCATACCCCTGGGGGCTGCATCAGCCAGCCCAGCCCTCCCAAAGTCTGTCACTCAGCTCTTCTTTGCCATTTATCAGTGGAGATTGCTCTCTTGTAACTGGATTGGAGGTCAGGTGTTGCCATGCTGCACCCCCTGAGCAACCCCTGAGCTTTTCCATTCCCCACTGCCCCATGCCAGGGACACCTGTGCAGCTTCTTTGTACCTGTCCTGGACAGCCCCGGCTGTGTGATGGCAGCAATGCAGGGGGAAAGGGAACTGTGGGGAGAGCAGAGGGCATCTAAACTACAGTAACATAACTGTACATCACTAAAGCTTTTCTTAATATTCACACAATAGTTATCCCTTAATTGGAAGAGTCAATCATCTCATTATCCATCTATAACACCTGGCGAGTGAGGCTTTGAGAAAAGCCCATGGTTCTCCATCCTCCCGACCCCCCCTTAAAGATACAGCACTCATTTTTGGGCATAAAGCAAATGATCAGTAGAGAGTCTAATCATCATAAATCACCCCAAGACAGTTTTCAATTCAGAACCCTCATCTTATGGTAGGATTTCTCTTTTCAGCCTGCCCCTCTGCAGAATACATTTTGGTATTTGGCTGGCACCACATCAAATACTTCCAGCACCTGATCTGAAGTAAAACATTACGAATCAGATATGGCCAGGCTTGAAACACCACTGTCACAGACATTTTTTCATAAAATCCTCTCTTTGGGATTTTTCCTCTTCTGGGAAGCTGAGGCCTCAGAAGAAAAATGTAAACCATTATTATCTGCCGATGTGGAATGCAATAGGTGCACCTGTGATTGGCTCATGTTCCATGTTTACAATTAAGGGCCAATCACAGGACCAAGCTCGGGAACAGATTCTCAGAGAGCTCTCTTGTTTTTAGATTCTATTCTATTCTTAGCTTAGCAGCTTCTGCAACTTTTTTCTCTATTCCTATTAGTATAGTCATAATGTATTATATATCATAAATCAATAAATCCAGCCTTCTGATCATGAAGCAAGATTCTTGTCCATCTCTCTCACCCTGAGGAACCCTCACAAGTCACTGCAATACACCACCAGCATTATTACAGCAGAAACACTCTCTGATGACATTAATGAGCTCTTTCAAGGAGACTACCAAGAGGATAATCCACCCATTCCCTGCAGACAATGAGCCAGGTAAAGAAAGAAGATGCTTCAGCTTTTCCTACTGCAGAGTGAGGAATTATCTGCTGACCAAATGTGACAATGGCCAAGGGGGATGGTGAGCCAGGCCAGGGGGAAGGGAGGGAGCCCTCATGTGATATTTCACATTTCCTCAGGCAGCAGTAACTACACAGCACATTTTTCTTCCTGCTGGCATTCAAGAGTCTCCAGAAGAGGGGATTTGGCCGCTGGGATAAGGCTGGCCTGCTTGTCTGATAAAGCCTAGCTGGAGATAAGGGCTCCTTTTATGCCTGGCCCTTTTAAAACTGACCCTATCATCCTTTGCTTCTCTTGGTTCAGAGCCAACCAGTGATACCTAGGTGTTAAAAATGGGACCAGACTCCTGGTACTAAAGTGATTTCAGCATTTATTATAATAAAAGAAAGGCCCAAAGCAAGGCGGCCCACGGGCAGAGCAGGAGCGTTACCATCGAGGATGCTGCAGAGTTGGTGCTGGGGACTCTTGAGCAGATGTCCCCGGTGTTCCAGGTGGAGTGGCATAGGTTCAGTGGGTCAGATGCCCCTTTTTACCCTGTTTTTTGTCCCTCTGGATTGGTTTCCTTTTGGGACCTTCATTTGCATGAAGGTTGAAGGTGCTTGATTGGCCCATTACAGTTCTGTCCAGGCTGCCTCGTTTCACCAGGGGGATGGTTTACTTTGTGTAACATGGTACCGTACTTCTTATAACAACCCTTTTAACCCCTTTTACCATAACCAAACTAACAGTACATGCTTAACAATTATCAGCTATTTTACAATCATTTCTAACTTATTTTTAACAATTAGATAAGCAAAAAAAAAAAAAAAAAAAGGTAAGAGCTAAGAAATTTGCTGGTAGGGGCTGAGAATCCACCTCACCCTTTCTGCCCCAGCTATGAAATGAGTCCCCAAGGCTTGAAGTATATTGAGATGCCATGCTTTTCCATTTGAACAGCCATCAGAGTCAGAAAATTGTCTTCCCAGTACAAATGCCAGGCACTTGGGACACTAGACCTGCCTCTTCCACACACAATACCAATTTTTGGAAAGATAAAGAAGCCTTGCAGAATACATACAAAAGAGCTGGATAGATGGGATCCTACCCAGCCAGCTGCTCATCTGCCCCAGAATCTGGTTTTCCATGCTTCAAGACTTCCCTACATGATTACATTATTTAGTTTTATTTAGGTTATGATTAAGCATCCCTTGCCAGGGCTTGTGCTACAATATATGAAAGGATATGTCCAGCCCTGGAGCACTTAGAGGCTTCTTCCAATCAGGCATTATTTCCATTCAGAGGAAGAGATTAAACTAAGCTTCTCTATCCAAGCCTCAATAATTCCCATGATTTATTCGCCCTTGCCTTAAGTGCTTAGGTGAAACGAACCCTAACGTATCCTTCCCAGAAAAATTCATCTCACCATCCTAGCCAGCTTCAGAGACAGAAAGGTTCATCCCACTATCTCAATCCTCATTCTTGTAATACTCAGAGATACTGCACCACTCCTGAGCATTTTTGCATTGAAACAGGGAAGACAGTAAGCTGCTGCAAACCTGTACAGTCCTAGTGATGGAAAATCCTGAGTTACACCTAGGTGGCAACTGTCACCTGCTTCAAAGTGTGGCTTTGAGAACCGAGCTCTGTCTCCTCTGCATGGCTTGCTTTTACCTTGCATTTTTTGCCACCAGAGGGTAGGGGAGAGGGAGAAGAGGGAAGAAAAGAGGGAGAAGGAAAGGGAAAGGGAGAGAGGGAAAAAGAGAAGGAGAGAAGGAGAAGGAGAAGGAGAAGGAGAAGGAGAAGGAGAAGGAGAAGGAGAAGGAGAAGGAGAAGGAGAAGGAGAAGGAGAAGGAGAAGGAGAAGGAGAAGGAGAAGGAGAAGGAGAAGGAGAAGGAGAAGGAGAAGGAGAAGGGAAAACAAGCACTCAAGGTTAGTAAAGGTATAGTAAAGCTGGAAGGTAGTAATACTTTATATGGCTCAGTTTGGAGAAGTCAGCAAGGACCCTGCTGTATATAAATCCCACCATGCCTGCCTCCTCATGCTTTGATCATCAAATATGATTGCTAAAACACGCAAGCCACAAACACCTACTCCCTGGCTATTTCACATACCCCATTAACCAGGTCCCAAAACTCAGATAATCCCTCATTTGGAAGCAAAAGAAATAGAGGAGAACATTTAACCCCCTGCACCATCAGGAAAGCCCCACAGGACACCCCAGGCTTACCATGTGGTGGTGTCTCCCCAGCACAGAATTGCAGAGGTGATGGAGCACACAGCAGGTGAGGGCAGCAAAGAGGATCTGGGTGACCCAGGCTGGGTGAAAGGTGATGGGATAGAAATGTTGAAATTTCTACAGAAATCAGTAATATTTATCAGTAATATCAGCAAGGGACCCTGATCAGGCTGATGTGTCACCCCAACCAGCTGTTACATGCCACTGGTGGGGCACCAACCACAGATTTGAGCAGTCTGGCACATTCATGGTGCAGGGGGTCATTTGGTACATCCCCTGCATGTACCTGCACACTGGGGCTTAGAAAGCCATGGCTGCTCTGGTGGGATGCAGTCCTGGCTCCATCAGCTCGGGCCCAGGCTCAGCTGGGTCTACAGGAGCAATCTTTTGTGGCTTCCAAAATTTTCATTTCCCAGTTTTGGATTTCATCAGGACCCTGCTGTGGCCCCTGGCAGCAGCCAAGGCTTCAGCTTTGAATCACATCAACAGGGCAGCACTTAATGATGGAGAGGAGATCCCAAAACTGAGTGTACCCACGTGCTGTGCATTCGATCACCAGCATAACTGCTTGCTGTTCCCACAGGAAGGGCTTTTATCCCCAGCCTTCTGCCCCCCAGAAGATCTTTTCAGACACAGTCACACAATTTCAGCAGAAACTGGATCCGAAGCAACAAAAAAAAAGCAGTCATATATCCACATGAGCAGAGGACACATGAAGTAATACATTCACAAGAGCAGCAGAAACTCATTGATCTAGAATTACACTTTCGTTTATAACTTTCCCATGCAAGCCTTTGAAAGAAAACCAGATTGCAAAGAATTGTGTCGTGCCTTTCAAGAGCTGACAAGTACCTAAAAATGTGCCTGCTTCTCCAAATGATCCATCCAATTTAGTTTAAAAAAATTAAAATCAGGTTATTTTAGGAACAGTTATGCCACAATTTTCCACCACTATTTTGGCACAAACTCAGAGCTTGTCTTCTGATGGTTTCAAAACATTCATTTTAACCTTTGAAAAGCAGCCTCAGTGCAGACTGCCAGCTCACGTGGCCCTTTGAAAAGTCAGCCTCAGACTGGTCCTTCAGAATATTTCCAAGGGGAGATACATTTAGCTTCTTCCCATTCTTGCTGTCCAGTTCTTTATTTCTTATTTTGGTCTCCTCTCCAGATTTGCTTTGTTGTGCTGTGTACAACAGAAAGTTGCCTTTGACTGATGACCAAAGTGACATTTGTGCATGAGAAGAAACCCCTTTGGGTTGTTTTTCAGTCAAGGAGGTACAGGAGGCCAAAACTAGCTGTCGATTAATATGATTGAGCCAAACTCAAAGTCCTTTCAAATCTCCCTGGTTTTCCCTTGCATTTATTTATGAGCCCACACGATGGTAATTTTTTCCCTGTCATGCTTTCATTTGCAGACCTCCTACAACAATTTGGGAAGGGGGAGGAGGAGGGAAGTTGTTTGTTTGGAGGTGGTTTTGTTTGTTTAGGGTTTGGGGTTTTTTTGGTTGGCATTCCCATATGTCTTCCTTCAATCAATGTGAATCACCACAAATCTCAGTCCTCCACCCCAACACGACCCAGATCCAACTTCTGGAGTCTAATGCAGCAATAACAACAAGGACTGAAGGCTGAAATCCCTACTGCTCAAAGTCAACATAGCCTGGCACAGATTTTGGCATGAATGCATAGATCTGCAGTGCAAATTTTCATGCAGAGAAGAGAAGAAGGCTTTTTTCCTCACTGACTGCAGAGCCTTTCCATGGTCACCATTGCAACCACTCAGAAAGGTTAGCAGTGCTGAGTGGAACCATGATCATGGTCACATTTGTCTTTATAATGCTTAAAAACCAATAAAGTCTGTCTTTCCTTCTGCAGCCTGGACCTTGGAGCACTCAATGCCAAGCTGTAACAGGAAGAAACAGAAGGAGACATGGGACAGTTGGACCATGCACAAAAACAATTAAATAAAATTACTAGTTTCAAACCCAGCACGGATATGGGGAGGCAATGGGATTTGGTCTCTGAAAGGATCATTCGTGGTGGGTCCAATTTCATGTTTCCATACATAAGGAGCTTGATTGGTTTCCCAGCCATTGCCTTCACTGTGTTCATCTGTTTCAAAAGCTTTGACAAGACAAGCTGTAAAGAATCCCCCAAAAGCACCTTGGGGAACAACCCCTTGCTTTTAAAATAAGACCAACAGAAACTACACTGTGAGTAGCAATTCTGCCTCAGCAAGACAAATGGATCAAAATTCACCCAGGTCTTTTCCAGCTCTCACTCCTGGGAGATTTGAGCCTAGACCCCAGATGTTTTGTAGCTCCCAATGCCTCCCATGCCATGGAGTCACAGACATTTACCCTGGCTGAAGCTTTGGACCTTGTGTTGAAGCTGACTGAGAATAATGTTCTTTAAAAGCACTGCACAACTTGTTGGTACCACCACAGATGAGTGGGTCACAGCAATCCCTTGCTTTTTGGAATGGTGAGGTCCCCCCATTTTATAGTCCTCATTAAAATCTCTCTGTGTCTTTCTCAGTCTTATTTTTTTCCTGGAGTGTTGATGGTGCATGTATGAGGCCCACGACAGCAGCAGGAAGGGAATTACACCCCATGGATTGACTTGTAGTTGGAATTTCCTTAGCTATCCCCAAAGCTGAAGAAACAAGAAGACCAAGTGGGAAAAACAATATGTGGAGAGACAATCTTGACAATCAGATCACCCCATAGTTTTGTAATGTGAGTTGTGAAAATCTATTGCATAAATAAATGCTTCAATCCTCTTTTTTGTAAGGAAATTGAACTAAGAGAACTAAAAAATCTGCTTGGCATGCAGCAAATATGGCATGGGTTTCTTTCTCTTCCTCCCTCTGCTCTTGATTCATTCTGTGCCAGGCACTGCCCCACTAAGCATTTCCTCAATCCTCTGAGTGTGACTCTGCTGTAGGACCAAGTGTGCACTGCCAGCCCATCACAGCCCAGTGTCAGCCATCCCATGTGCAAACCCTAAATGTTACCCCCAGGAGCAGCCATTGAAGTCAGACATGCCTTAAGACAATGAAGGAGGTTCCATGTCACCCTAGTTTTTAAGATTTTCTAAGCCTTCTGATGTTGACATTCTTGTAGAGAACTTTCTCACACGCTTTCTGTACATAACTCATTGTTTTGCAGTCTTTTATGGAGGAGGAGAAATTTGATGGACTGTTGGTTTGTCCAGTGTCATTGGAGAGGTGGGACTGTCATCCTCCAATCCACTGTCACTCTTGGAAATCTATAAATGTTGGAGTCAGAAATTAAAAAACCCTCTTTTCACCTTGAAAGAGCAGTGTGTCCGCATCATGTTATTTTGTGTCCTATAGTGACGGTTCCAGATAGTTTACCAAATTGGACATACTCCAAAGGTGCATCCTCATATGAGGTGCCCTGGCTTACCCCCTTCACCTGAACCCCCAGATACCTTTCTTCACACGCGTCTTTGTTTATACTTTCCCTAATTTCTGTCTCAGCCCAGTACCTTTGCCAATAGGGCTCATCCTCCTCCTTTGAAATCTCAAAGAGGACAAGTCTTGCTTTATATGGGTGATGCTGAGAGACACCAAAAAGATCATTTGGGTATTCTGAAATATTCCAGAGCCTCACAGCCTAAATCAATCAGAGATTTAGAGTGATTGTACCAAAGAGGGCACTTGGTTGGATTTGGATGACACTGAGTTGTACTGAATGCAGCCAGGGGGGAAGAGGGACTCATCATGTGCTTAATGTGCTTATACTGATATTTGTTCCAACACGAGCAGGTCCCTGACTTCTGTGCTGCACTCACCTGTCCCTACTCATGCCAGATCGAGCTGTTTTGTACCAAGATCCCCAAATCTCTAGGTCACCAGGTTAAACTATTTATTTCACTATCACAGGGCATGGGGATGCTTGAAGATAAAGAGGAAATAAACCAGCTCCAGTGTGTTTTAATGAGTGCCAATCCATATCCACCTATTCCTGTGCAAACACAGGAAGGAGCTTCAGCCCACACCTCAGCACAGTCCAGTGAGCACACAAACTCTGGTATGTAAACTGGTCGTATATGTAAGAGATATTATCTCCTCACAGATAAATTAATTTTGACTTTCTGCAAACTGCTGAATGCTTGTTTTTTGAGAAAGAGTTGGGGCTTTATTTTATCCAGATGAAGAGTATTAAACAAGGGCATAGGTGGTGGATATTTTCCTCAAAAGATTTTCTAGGGAGATGTCTCAAGCCTATCCTCTGCACAGGGATCAGCAAAATTCTTCTTTTCCAGCTCTTATAGTTGTACCTGTGTTTGTGTTCTGGAGTCTCAAAGCACCCACAGGATGGAAGACAATGATGCCAAAAGATGTAGAATATGAAAGAAATAATCCATGGATGAGAGTGTTAGAAATGCTGAATTCCTTCCTGGCAAGTGTTTTTATAAATTATTGCCTTGCCATGAGGTTTGTGGGCCTAGGAGGATGCAGATGGGCTATTCAGTGTCCAGTCCAGCCAACAGGTCCAGCCAGGTCCTTTGAAGTGGGTACAACACTTCACCCTCCACCCAAGAGCTGTGTGGGCTGAGCTCTGCTCTCAGCTCCACATCCAGAACTCTTCTCCACATTTTAATCCTTCCCCAGAGCAGGACCCTGCTTTGACCTCCTGACTGTGCCATGCAATCTGAGCCAAAGTGAGAGGGGCTGCCAGGAATGGATCAGAGCCTTCAGCAATCCCATGTCCTGCCTCAGACTCTGACAAATAATAAATGTGGATCAATAGCAGGAATCTCTTTCTAACTTCCACCAAATATTGACTTAAACTCCCAGAGCAGACATGGACAAATATTGTCTCATCAGACCTTTTGGAGGGATTAAAATGTCTTTTCAATGGAAAAAGAAAATCTACTCTTCTTTATTTGTTTCTATTCAACTGTTCTGAGTTTTTCACTTCTGAAAGGAAAGGTCAAGTATTTTAATTTTTGGTCTCTCTGTTCAGAAATCCTTCCACCTCCCTCAGAGAAAAAACATGACACATTGAAAAGAAAAAAGTAAAAAAGGCAATTGGAGTTGTACATCAGATTTGTGCTGGAGACTGAAGATTCACCTCCCTTCAGAATCTCTGTTTTTCTTTGTATCATAAAAGTTTATTATTTTATTTCCTGATGCTCTTGTTATCTACATAAACGTGCACTGCCATGGTGAGAACATGCCAGGGTCATGGCATATTATTACACTGTGCTGATTTTTTTCCTGAGGCTGATAATCTCCTGAATAGTTAGTCCTGACATTTAAACAGGGACATATTTGTGACCAGAAACAGACAAAATTTATCCACAACCGAAGCTGGCTGAATAAACAGAGCAAAGCAAAAAAATCTTGAAGTACAACAAAGAAAAGGCTGAAATAGAGAGGGGAGTTAAGTGGGTTTAACCAATAACTTTTACATCTGTGTCAACCACATACATCACCAGAATGTTCAGCTGCAGAAGAGTTAACAATACAAACCTGTGGCTGGCAAAGCCATCCTCTTATGGCTATTCAGTTCTCCTATCCCTCAGCTGCCGCTAAGAAATGAGTTTTGCCTCTTCTTTAACTTCCCTGTATCCACCCTTGCCTGTGAATACCAGGCAGCTGTCCTCTTGTGCCCCCATCCCTTGCTCCACATCATACTTCTCTCCTTCAAATAAATTACCATCTGCAGGATGCTGTGATGTGTCAGTCCTATGGCTCAAATTAAAGATTATCAACCTGTATATTTGTATCCAAAAATTGCCACAGGATCACAGTGTTGTTTGGTGGGACATGAATCTCCAATCCACTTTCTGGTAGGTCAGAAAATCACTGTCACCAGCAGCCTCCCCTTACCCTTGCAGAGACACTGGGATGACACTAAAACACTGGGAGAGCTGGAGCCTGAAGAAGGAAAGGCTCCAGGCAGATCTTAGAGTCCCTGTCAGCGCCAAGAGGGACTCCATGACAGCTGGACAGAGACTTTGGACAAAGGTCTGGAGTGACAGAACAAGGGAGAATGGCTTCCCACTGCCAGAGGGCAAGGTTAGATGGGATATTGGGAAGAAATTCCTGGTAGTGAGGGTGGTGAGGCTCTGGCACAGGTTTCCCAGAGAAGCTGTGACTGCCCCATCCCTGGAAGCGTTCAAGACCAAGTTGGATGTGGCTTGGAGCAACCTAGGATAGTGAAAGGTGTCCCTGCCCATGGCAGGGGGGTTAGAACAAGAACAAAGATGCACTTGAAGATCTCTGTGTAGCCAAACCATTTGCTGATTCAATGGAAACAGCATTGCTTCCTTTCCCTGCAGCACATCCCTGGTGGTTGTCCCCAGGAGCAGTCAGGGGATTACTGATGGCTGATGGGTGGATGGAGGCACTGGTGAATGATGATCCTGGGTGAAGAAAGGCTGCAATGCTGTGGGTGCTCAATGCACAGAAGAAGGCACATGTCTTCTTCTAAACCATGCACTTCTCCTGGAGAGGATGTGTCAGAGCCCAGGACATTCCTCTGGCTGCCCTGCAGGACTCAAGACCCTGGCTCAGAAACCTTGGCACAGAGTCAAAGACACCTGTGCCTTCGATCTTAGCCCATGGAAAAAGTTACCAACTTTGTGTGAAGATTTACAAGCCACAAGCCTTTACAAGCCTTTGAGTAGAATGATAAGTGACTTTATCACATAGTGAAAAAGTAGAATTTTGGAGATTTAGAATGGAGGTTCAAGAGGCAAGATGAAGGAGTCTGGGCGTGTCCTGTCCTTCTTCTTCTTCTTCTTAGCCTCCATCTTCTGCTGTGATGGTGACACTTCTGGGTTGTTTAGAGTAGAGACAGACTGTCTAACATAGTTGATAAGTACTGGGAAGTTATTGTAAATAAAGTACAGGTAGTTTTTTGTATAAAAAACTAACACCACCCCAAGGGTGGTCAGTGTGCCTCAACCCCACCTGCTGGACAAACCTCAGCAGGTCAGAGAAAGAATGTTATAGATAAGGAAAAATAAACAACCATGAAAACCAGAGCTGAAGAATCTCGACTTCTTCTTTGGTTGCAGGGCTGGGAAAAAAGACTTTTTAATAACTTGGGAGCCATTTCAGCAACACAAAACCCGTGCAGGATGGACACGGTGATGGAGCAGACACCATACACATGATGACACCCAGACACGAGGAGTCAGATAACCCTGCAGGCTACTCTGTGGTGATGAGCCACAGAAGTTCTCCACATCTGCTGCCCCATCTGAGGCACAAAGAAGGACAGAAATCTTCACACCCAGCTCTGCTGTAAGGGCAACTCCTGGCAGGCTAGGTTTGTGATGGGGATAATTTTCCTTACACACTAATCTGCCACTGATTAGCAGGTAAGATTTCCATCACACCAGGTCTTCTGCAGGTTTGGAACAGGAGCAACAAAATCATCTGGTGGTTATACCCTGCTAGGAAACACTCAGATTTGAATGAAGTGTGTTGATTAACTCAAAGAAAAAAAATGAGTTAATTGCAAATACAGTGTTAAAATAGTTATCAGACCTTTTGGGGTGGGATTAAAAACATATTTTCGATGGAAAAAGAAAATCTACTCTTTTTTGTTTGCTTCTATTCAACCATTCTTTCTCTTCTAATTTCCTATGGGAAAAAAAAAAAGATAGTTTATCACTGGTGGGAAATGGAAAGCATGATAGCTTCATGGAGAAGGAAAGAGGTGTTGTTCCTCTGACTCTTTTATTTCTTAGTGAAAAAAAGCATTGTGAAGAAGAGAGAGCAGAAAGAGAAACTCATCATTTGCCTTTTGACCTGCCAGGCTTGAGTCATACTCTGGGTTTTCCCTATGGAATAAGCCTCCCATCCAATCCCAAACTGGCACAGAACAAAACAACCAAAACACAGAAACTCTAATGCATTTAAATTGTGGTTTCAATTACCTTTGAGCATTGCTATCTTGATTGTGTGTCTTCTGACATTTTCCAGGCTAGTTACTTATTTAAATTATTGTAGTTATATGGAGGATTTTTTCCAACACTATTTGAAGACCCTCTGACAAGATTCCCAAGTAGCTGCCAACGGTCTGGGGAAGAAATGACACCCACCTGCTGCCTCTCTATGTCTTTATTTATGGTATACTTCGAGGAGCTGGGCTGAAACCAAGCACCAGGCTGATACCTGACACCATCACTGTGGAGGCTCTGGCTGATTTACACTGGGGAGCAAAGCCAAAAATACAACTGTACGAGGAGAAGGAGTTGGCACTGCAGAAGATGGATGTATGCAATCAGCCAGTACGTGAATGGAGGCAGTCCATTTCAGAACAATAATTTTACTCCTCCTGTACCTTTTTTTTTTCCATGTTAACAGAAAAATCTCCACTAGCTACTACCTGCTGTTAAAAACTTCTCATTTCTCAAGGCCATTGACATGCAGAATGTGAAAGATCTGCCTCTAAGCCTGGATCTCGATTACCCTACTGCAAACCTTGAGCAATGACATGTGCCTCACAGCTGATAATGCAGAACTTTATCAGAACTTTTAGTACAGTTCTGATGGAGTCTTCAAACGTTGTTGGCATCAGGGATGTGCTTTAGTTTGTGTGCTGGGTGTTGGAGGTGGGGGGTTGGTTTCAGGCAGCTGATGTTGCTGCCATGGAAGCATCTTAATCTGGGGCAAGAAAGGCCAAAACGCTGCTTGGGTTGCATCCAAAATGCCCCATGAATCCTCTAGCAAGGGATGGAGCTTGATGTTTTATGAAAAGTCCCAAAGATGAGCAGAAAGAGAACTGAAGTGGCTTTACTGCAGCTTTTTCCTTTCACAAGCTCCAGGATAAGAATTAACAATGATAAGTATTGTCACCAGCTGGGTCATCTACTTGCATCTATTCCTTTGAGGGAACCATGCAAAAAGAAAGGACTGATTTGCTGCTGGTGTTGGCCAAGTGTAGTGTCTGATCTTAAGAGTTTAATATCTGATATGCCCTTGATGAGAGGATTTTATATTAAACTGACTTTGGGGCATGGGAGTTGGATGTGGAGCTAGTTCTTTCTGCTCCATGCATTGCCCCAGCATTGCAGTGACTCTGGGAATGGTGCACCGATAAGTTTGAGCTGCACCAAAAGAGAGGTGGGTCAGAAGGTCAAAGTAGGTGAATCTTTCTCTTTCCTCTGCCCTCATGAGAGCCTACATGGGGTTCTGCATCCAGTTCTGGGGTCTCCAACATAAGAATGACATAGATATGTTAGAGCAGATCCAGAGTAGCGACACAGATATGCTCCAAGAGCTGGAGCCCCTCTGCTCTGGAGACAGGCTGGGGGTGTTCAGCCTGGAGAAGAGAAGGCTTCAGGGAGACCTTAGAGCTTCCAGTGACCAAAGGGGGCTTTCAATACAGGGAGAGCAGCTTTTTTATATGAGCATATAGTCACAGGAAAAGGGGAAATGGTTTTAAAGTAAAAAAGAGTAAATTTGGATTAAATGTTAGGAAGAAATTCTTCCCCGTGAGGTTGGTGAGGCCCTGGCACAGGTTGCCCAGGGAAGCTGGGGCTGCCCCATCCCTGTAAGTGCTGAAGGCCAGGTTGGACAGGGCTTGGAACAGCCTGGTTCTGGTGGAACATATCCCTGCCCATGGAAGGGGGGTTGGAATCACGTGGTCTCTAAAGTCCCTTCCAAGCCACAGCATTCTGTGACCCCCAAGGAATACACATGCCTAGCAAATACTGAAAACACCTTTAGCTGCTCACTGAGAAGCTGGTGCTGGATTCTTTGGCCTTGGGCAGCAAATAAAGCCAACCAAGCAAGAGGAAGAAAGCTGGCAGGAACTGCAGACCACATATACAAAAGGCCTTCTGAGGTACCACAAGGAGTTGTCTTGGTCACAACAGGCTCTACTGGGTCCTGCATTATCCATCAGCACTGCAGGAGGTCTGGGCTCTTGGTGTGTTGGCATAAAAAGTCAGGCTGCATTCAGGATGAGATGGCCCAAAGCATGGCACAAAGAATTGTCAGGATCATGAGGTGTATTAATTGGATCTCCAGATTAATTAATGTGCTGTGAAATGCCTGGTGGCAGTGCTGAATCCTGATCCTCAGCAGAGGCAATTCGATATTCAGTAGGTGAAAACACAGATTTCAGCCTGGCTGAGATTTGCCATGCATAGTCCCAGATTTGTCCTTCATAATATAAAAGCAAATAGCAAGGAGAAAAAAAACTAGGCCACTTGCCCAGCACTCCTGCAGCCCCCTCTGCAGTCACCTTTGCTCATCTCAGAGGGAAGTCATTCAAGCCTGTCTTTCATTATAAAAACTATTAATCTCCATTCTTCTGAAGAACAAAGGGACCTACAGTGAGCTTTGCATCAAGCAAAGAAAAACAAGAACAAAAAAAGAGTAATATTTCATTTTATACATCATCAGTCATGGGCTACTAGTTTTTGGTAGAAGAGCTGACAGTAGCTGTGCCAGACCCTGAAGGGACTTGCTATAGACACAGCTTGTTAGAAATGACCAGGGAGCTGTGAAAACTCACCTCCTTTGAAATCAGTATGAAACAGTTTGATTTTTTTGCACCATTTAATATGGGCTCAGCAGGAGCTGGAGATGGGTGCCAAAGTGAAGCCAAGCAAAAACCACTCAGACCAGCCTTCCCAATGCCTCTGCTGCTCGCTAGTGCATTTGGTCACAGAAGCATTAATTCCTTGTTCTTGTGCCAAATGTATTGCTGTGGGATGAGTAATTGTGCCACTCATCACTGGAGTTAGGCAGATACTAACACAATGTTGCACACAGTTCTCCCAGTCCTTCCCACTCTGGTATCTCTGTAGTGATCCTGTTAATAATATTGCTCAAAGCACTTTAATTTTAAACATTGTTCAGGATTTAAAAAAAAATAAAATTCCCAAAATAATCTTTTCGGAGGTGGGGAGGTGATCTTTCTTAAGTCGAGCTCTTTGCTCTGATGTAGAGAAATGTATTTTTGCAGATTTAATAACTGGTGCTTGAAGGAAATTGATTTAAGTGCTCAAGGTTTCCCATGAAGAGAAACTGGTTGAATAACAACACGTTCATTTTCTGGAACTTGAAAAATTAATAAAGTAATTAGGAGGGTTTTTTCCTGTGAAATTAAAGCCATGAATAATAATAAGCAGCATGACTGAAGAACAATTCTGTCAGCATCTCTCTTGTATCATATCAGATCTTTTTTAATATTTATCATTTCCATCTTACATTACATCTCAGGAAGAAAAGATATGCCAAGTCCTAATTTCCACTTTTAAATCTGTTCTGCTTAAATCAAATTAGGCTTATTCATAACAGCCCAGTACCTCACATTTCTTTTGTCAATGCAGAAATCTAAATCCCTTTCTGCTTGCCTTTCTAAAAAGAGCTCATATTATTTTCTGAGGAAAATCAATCCAGAAATACACATTTGTAATGGAGGAGATTGTCTCTCTTCCTTTTCATTAGAACAAATATGAACACAAAATTATAAATAAAATATTAATATTGTAAGTGGGTTCAATGATCAAACTGGGGAAAGAAGAAGGACAAGTGAAGATTTCAGTCATAGCTTTTTAGGAACATCACCCACTGCTTTTCCCCTGCATGAGGATTTTCATTAGAATATGTCTTTGTACTAATTGTCTGTAATAGGACTTTTCTCTCATCTATCTCATGAAAATATTATTGAGAGGAATGGCAGATTTGTCTTTACAAACAAGCTGTGGGTCTGCTGGTAGATAAAATGAGTACTGGGAGATAAAACAAACAATGGGAAGGGTTCCACTGACTGATGAATGGAAAAAGATATTTGCTTTTACAAATAAACTTTAGGCTGGCTGATAAATGAAATTAGACATTGAGAGATGAAAGAAACAATGGGGATAACCACTAAATTCTGTAAGAATTAAAAATTAAAAGGGAGAGTTATATATTAGAGGGAAATCATCGGGATCAGGCTGAGAAGTCTGTACCTCTCCAGTACCTCAGCCAATGGGGAAAGAGAGAAGTGAAACGTGCCCAGGAAATCAGGATAAAAAGGAGTCTGTGTCCTCCAAAAATTTGAGAGATCTCAGGGGAATGCCCCATGGCCTCTCCCTTTATTTATATAAAGAAAAGGGACTCCTTTGTCTCCTTTTTGGACATAAACCTCTGGTGTTTGTGGAGTAATTTTCCTAACATTATGATTGCCATTTCAAAGGCAGACAGTATTTTGGCAAAAAAACCCTTTGGAACAGGGGGAGACTAAAGACCACTTGCTGTTATATAATAGTGATGTGAATTTGAATGCAACAGGATGCCACAGAGATGGAACTGTCCATATATTGCCCTCCATATCCTTAAAGGACATAATTCCCTCCTAAGAAATAGATTCAGGTAATATACTAGAATTTGTCACATCTAACTATGTGCCTTTTTTGTAGATAATACCACATCTGAAGGAAAGATGACTGTGTGCCACCACTGGGAAAAGCTCTAAGAAGAGCAACCAGACAAAACAGGCTACAGCAAATGGGTCACCATGCATTCAGAGGGAAATGCAGAGAAATGTAACAGGTTGTAAGGCAAAAAAAACCCCAAACCATCAAAACCCAAACATGTTTGGACTATATAAAGAATTAATTGTTCCTAAAGATCTGTGTTCATTTCTTTGGCAAGATGCTCTCTCTGATCTGCCCAGAGAGCAATGTCTCAATGGAATGTCCATCTGTTCCCTGATGATTCAGGACTTCACGCTGCTCCCAGTGGTAAAGCATTCCTCACTCTGTCTATATTCCAAGTTAAATATTAAATGCTGTCATTTTTGGATACAGCACATTTCCGGCTAAGACTCATTTCCACTATAATTTATAGTCTTATTTCTACAGCAGATTGAAGATTTTTGGATTGAAATTGAAAATACGATGTTCATCTTGCTCATTTGGAAGTTCAGTGGTTGTCTGCCTGAGACATGGTGAGTTCATCTATCCAGGAGAATGCCTTCATTAGCGTAGGAGTTGTACACAAACCACTTGTGATGCTCCTTGCTGATGGACGGCAATTTTCACACAAGACATCACACCTCCTACCTGGAGGCTGCTCCACCAGAAGTCAGGGGAAAAAGTGCTCAGATCAGATTTCACAGGGATATCTGGGAGATGTCTGCAACCTTCACATGTCTCACTCAGTCTGTAACAGAATTTGATTTATTTTCTAGCCCGAGGCTGAAAAAACGCCACAAAACACTTGAATGAAGCACCATGCTGGCTCTGATCTTGCTGTGTGTTAGGTTTCTTGGGGAATTTCTTCCTGTTGTCATCAGGGAGACACTGGAAAGGGGGAAGGGAGTGGCTTTCTGTGTTAATATACAGTGATTATGAAACAAAAGCTGCTCCCGTGGTCATAATTACACTAAGGGGAAACACTGCTTAGCAAGTGGGAAACTTTCTGTTAGTGTTTTGTTGTTTGCTCTGTTCAGATATCTATATGTTTTATACTAAAGAAATTTTTTTCCTTTTAATACATTTTTGCCTGAAAGCCCTATAATTTTCAGAGTTATAATAATTTGGAGGGAGGAGTCTTCCATTCCAGGAAGGTTCCTGCCTTCCTTGGCAGACATTTGGCTTTTAAGCCAAGACAATAATTGGCACCCAATGTAAGGCTTTGAGATGAAAGGATGAAAAGAGAATAACACTTCTTTTTGGTGACCCGTTTGGGTATTGGATATAGAAACCTTGTTAGGCATCACCATGTGGTCCAGCTTATGTTTGTTTAGGGTTTTTTTCCATTTGCAGGTCATTATCTAAACATAGGCCCTACAACTAAGGCCGTTGTGACTGTTACCAAGTTTCTAGAATGAGTCAGATGAGGAATTAAGTTCTTGTAAATCTCTTTTTGAATGTCTGCACATGGCTGTCCAACTACCACAGCCTAAGCTGGGGTTTCACTAAGGACAGTACCTATTGTGGGGGCAGAATGCAGAAGGGTGTTTTCTGCCAACACTTCTTCAGGCCTACCACAACAGCTTTTGAAGGGTTTAAATTCCCTCTACATGCTAAAGACACCACATTCTTGCTGATGTTATGCTAATCTTATTCAATACAGTCCATTCAACATTTAAAGATAGGATGAGAATTGCTTCAAAACCTGCCCCAGAGACTAGGAATGCTGCCCAGAAACCTGCTACAGAGGCTGCAGGCACTGCCCAGCAGTACCATCCTTCCCACTGAGGGAAAGGTGGATAGCACAGCCATAGAACCAACAGATATTACAGCCATCCAGGTTCCAGCTACACCACAAGGGCAGCCACAGCCAGCAGCAGTCGCCCCTGGGCAGAGGAGAAAGTATGAAATCCATCATACTTCCATCCACAAGGGCCCTCACAAGCAGCAGAGGAGCCCAAGATCATCACTGAGTCCCTGTCATTTGACAGTCACTGCTGTCTGTGAAAAGATGCTACACCACAGGTTGGCAAGGCTACCCTTGCCTGATTGACTCAAGTTTGGGGACCTCATGAGTGCAGGTGTACAACTTGATGGTACCAAAGCAAGGTTTTTGGGGTCCTTGCCCTGGAGGTGGGTATCAAGCAGGCATTTGTGAGAGAGCCAGGACCCTTTCTCTCCAGGAGGGGCTTCTAACAAATGTAAGAGAGAGGTTTAGACAGATACGCATTTGAACTTACATGGAAAAGTCTAAATTTTAATTTGATTTATGCCTGTAACAACATTTATGTTTATACTAATAAATGCAACACATAAATGGTAATCCCATACAGTGTGGTTATCCACTCTGAGCTGAAAACAGCCCAGCTAACCTCAGATAAAATCCTGGGCACAGAGACTGACAGCAGCATCTTCTGTTATTTGTCTTCATCCAAAACACTAACAAAAGTGTCCAAGGAATGGAAAATGAGGTCTCTTGTACAAGACCTTTCAGAGTGCATTGAGCAGAGCAACAAATACCCATTGGGGCTGGATTTCCCTCCAAGTGCCCACAAGATCTGTGTGTCCACTACTGCTTATGCATCTGTCACCTCAGATTAGCAAAACTTCTGTATTATTCTTAAAAAGGCAGCATTGACTTACTTTCTGTGTAATTTATCATTTTACCCTAGGACATGGTCTTCTAGTGATGCAGTCCTGTGTGCAGATGAAACACAGCCCTGAATGCTAACACATCCCACTGCTAGTCCAAGTGCTGTATCCTCAGCAAGGGACTCACTAGTGCTCCTGTTCCTCCAGGGCATCACAACTGAGGCAAATTCAGGTGCAAGAAAAACTGCAAGGTGGCATATACAAGAAACCAGGAGAGGGGAGGACTCTAGTTACATCTCTGTGGGGTTTTCCCTGCTTTCCTCTAAAGAAAAATAGATTTCCTAAAAAGTCCTGTCATTTTCCCAAAAGGTGGTTTCAGAAATTGAAAACTATTTTTTGATGCTTTTTCCATTTAATCAATGGTCAGAGCTGGGAGTCAGGAAATCTGGTTTTAATTCCCAATCCCATTACAGGCTCCCAGTATAGCTGGGAACACATATCTGCAAAATGGTGTGGGGATACCAAGTCTGTGAATGTCTCTTGAGCTGAAGTGGGCTGGATGCTACATAAATGTCTTTCTGTGTGGGTCTTCTGGGTGAAGTGCCCAAATATTTCTCATTTCCACATGACCCTTATTTTTCAAAATTTTTTCAAAATGTGGTAAATCAAGCTCCCACAGTGGGGTTACCAAGATATTCACACTGCTTAAAATGCAAAAAGATGCCTCATGGAACTATCAAAAGTACCAAGACACCTAAATCCTACCAGTTTAAGAGATTGGAGCATACTCTATTTGGAAGATTTTATAAATCCCAGCAATGCAATTCTGAATTTCTAATCTTGCATTGCTTTTTTCTGGTTTCTGCTACATTTTCCGATGGTTTGGGCTTACTTGCCTTTACCGGAAGATTACCCTGGTAGTTAGACTTTCCTTTCTAGGTTAAGAAGGAGATTGTTTTACACAATGCCTTTCATCTCCTCTAATACGTGCCATATTATCCTCTTGATTTCTTCCATCTGGGCCAATCTTTTGTTGACCTCACCTGAAATCTAAAACCTTTCAAAATACGCTCTTCCACTTTTGTTCTCTGATCTAGGGATGGTGGATGTGACTGGAAGGTCAGAAGTCTGAGATTAGCCCTGACCTCACTCTTGGGCTTCACACTGGCAGTAAGTTAGGAGCTTTGAACTTGGCATCCTGAGAAGCTGTTATTGCTACCTAACAAAAATCAGCTCACCCTCGTGTCTGGGGAGGGTGGGGGGCAAAAGATACGGGAGATCGATTCCTTCAAAGGGTGAAGCTTTTCCACACAGCATGACACGGAGACAGGAAGGGTTTAAAGCAAGGTAAAATCCTGACAGACTCTAACTCCTAAAATACAGCCCAGAAATGCTCTTAATTGAATCCTAACTGGGTTACATGAGGTGGACAATGAATTCCACTTTAGCTTTTATTTAAAGGCGGCGAGCTGCCAACCCCTCACGAAAACTGAGTAGAGACCAGATTTCTCTACTGATTGGCTCTCGTATTTTACAAAGCCAAGAATAAATAAAGTCAGGCTAACATGAATATTTAGTATACAACCCTAACAGACGAGATCTTCAGGGTCATCTGATTGCTATCAGAGGCAACTGCTTTGACAAAGAATGTCAGACATATCAGCCTCCATCTGAAGAGAAAATTTTTCCTTTAATGTTAACTTTTATCATTCTCTGTTTTTAGTCTGAAGGAAGGAAGCCACTGCAAACTTCTCTCAGTCAGACTGTGAGAATGTGTGCGCTCATGTCTGTCCACTCCCACTCCAACAGCATCTGACTCTGTTGGCCAAGTTCAACCACTCTTGCAGGAGATCAGAGGCCAAAAAGGTTTTTTGTCTGGTATCCTCCTGAGAGCAAAGGCTTTCCAGTCAGTCAAGCGGAGAGGCAGACCCATAACCACATTTGAAGCCAGACAAACACAACCTGAAAATAGAGTCTGCTTTTTTAAAAGCACAGCTATAAAATGAGAAAGCCTTCAATCGGATTTTCTGTCTTTCTTAGGCAGCAGAGTTAGCCAGCCTCAAAGTACAAATCCAGAGGAAACCTGGCTCCTTTTGATCCAGAACTACCTATTTCTTAGATTTTAAAGTCATAGTGGGCATAAGATCATCTAGTCTGAGCTCCATATAATATGAACTATAAAATTGCATACTCCAATAAGGAACGCAGTAACTTGTGCTTGGCTGAAACCTGTGTTCCAGCAGGCATCTGCTCACAATTTGAAAGTATCTGAGGAGGAACACTCTACTACTTTCATTGGTATTTCGTTTCAACACCTAATCATTCCCACTGTTAAAGCTCTTTTTGAAATGAAATGTGTCTGCTTTTGGGCTCCAGCCTTGGCCCTCTGATAGACTACAAGGCTCTGTTGCCTCTGGCTCTTTTCTCCTGAGGACAAACTTCCCTTTCTGAGCCTCCTCTTGCCCCTTCCTTGCTAAGTGAAGCACGTGAGGATCTACCATGAGATTAGGTTTTTCCCAAGCTCTTGAAACTTTTTTTTTTGTGACTTTTCACTTTTTTGAAGGGCCTTTCAGAATATGTTGACATAATAATAGCTTGGACAACTTACAAAGTCGACTTTTATTGATGCAGTCAATGCACAAGGGGGAAAAGGGTGAGGGGTGAAGAGACAAGAATTGAAAAAACCCAGGAGTTTAATTCCTCTGTCTGGTGGGGACATTTGACAGTGTTAAAGTGTTCATGTGTTTCAATAAGCATATTTCCTCTCCTAAAATTATTAAGTCAGAAGCTAGTTTTCAAAGGGAGACAGAGGAAGAAGCTCATTCAGGGCTCACAAGAGGTTTCCAATAATGATGGAGAAGGGTTGAGGGCACAGATATGATAATGTGATATTCTCATGGCTTGCTGAGCATGTCCCAGCAATGGTGGCTCATACTGGAAGTTTCACTTCTGGAGTTCTTCTGGCAGAGCCTGGCAAGATCTCCTGCTCTAAAGGATGTTCAAATTCAACTGCAGTAGAAAAGAGTGCACAGAGGCTATGCACAATCAATCTGATGGAGTTCATGGAAGGTGAAAAGCAGTGGAGGATTTGTGGAAACTAAGTTCACCTCTTCAGGCCCTCACTTCCTGGCCCAGTGCTAACACAGACTGTAAATCACTCCTTGCATAGTTTTCATTTTTAAGTTCTGCTTTAAAACAGAAAACCTACATCTGGTGGAAGAATAAGCCAAATATAACAATGGCTCTTGGGGTGTGGTGGTAAAGCAGCAAAATGTCTCACTGTGGAGGAGGAACCACATATTGGAGCCTTTTTCTAGATTCAGGACACTGACCACCCACAACAGCTTCCTCCATCACAGTCACCAGCAGATGGATCATGGGACACACAGATCAGTACTGGTGCCTTTTGCCCAGCTCTGGCTCTCAGTATCTGACCCCATCCACAGCCCAGCCCTGCAGATGGGAATACAGCAGCTAATGTCAGAGAGACCATTCCCAGGAGCTTCTTCATCACAGCCACCACCAGAAAGCAAGCTGAGCCATAAAAGGGAAAACTATTAGTCAGAAAGGGAAATCAGTTCAAATAGGTCAGGGGAAGTCTAGACTGCAAAGATGCAGCATGTCCTTCACTTAACAGTGTCTTTGTCTCTGTGGTTTGGGAGGGTTTTTGGAGCATGGGAGGGGAGCAAGCAATGTTGCTGACCTACAACAGGTCAGCAACAAACAAATGCATGTGTTGTGGTTGTTGTTCAGGGCCAGGAGGTAGACTCTATGATCCTTGTGGGTTCCTTCCAACTGAGGATAGTCTATGACTGTATGATTTTATCTCTATCTTCCCAAGTATTCTGCTGAGTGAGCAACATATCTTTGCATGGGCAAAGAAAACAGGGGGCTATCCAGCACGTTGTGGCAGCCTGATGTTATTGTCTCACTAGGATATACCAGAAAAGTGTCCTTGTGCTGTCCTGCAGATCTTTTTTCTTTTACTCCTTCTCCACTTTCTGTTTGTGGGTCTGCTGAGATGAGATTGCCACACATCTCCCTGATTTAAAGCATGGCAGATCCAAAATGAAGAGAAATTTGGATTTTATGGGATTTTGGCCAACAAACTCTTCCAAGTGCTGTGGCACTGATCTGTGTGAAGTGTGTAAAACAGCACTAACAAGAAGAGGGTTTAACCTTTGTTACGGAATCCATAAATCACCATAGAGAGAGTAAAAATTGAGTAGCAATTCCATGGCTATAAAATCCACACACTGTGCTCAGCTGACAAAATAGCAACATTGGAAATAGTATATTTCCAGAGCCCAAAAGAAACTCAATGGTTTTCTAAAGGTATTAAAGTGTCTGCAAGGTGTCCTTGGCAACTTTAGCGAGCTTCATTTCACACCTCAGGGAAAGAAAGAGGCAAGTTTTCCCCATTGTGTCTCCCCATTCCTGTCAGCTCAGAGGATGGCCGAGGTTTCTGCCCGACTCCTCCTCATGAAGTAGAAGTGCCAGTCCATGAGGACATATATTTGCTGCCACCTTGCACATGTCCAGCCCACCCTTATCAGTGCAAATAAATTTCTCTCCCAATCTCTTAGTCACAAAGTCACACTATCATCTTGAGCATCCCTAGCTCTGCTGCATTTATTGTTCTTGTTGGAAGTTAGGGGTTTCCTTTTGTTTTTCTTTTCTCTTCAGAAATTTACCCCAATTTTTGTTGCTAAGGAACAATAACTACCGGAAGGGTAGTAAAGGGTACTGAAGGAAGAGAAAAGGAGTTGCCAAACTCAGGGGAAGAAAGCATCTGGCTGCACGCCTCATATCCCAGGGTCTCTCTCGGAGGGGCAGAGATACTACAAAAAGAAAAAAGGAAAAAAGGTGCTGGAGCAGCTACTAGTTCTCTCTTGCCCTCGGCTTTGGAGGAGGATGGTGGAGCTTCTTGGAGAAGGGAATTCCCTGCCACAGCTGGAGCTCGGCCCAGTCCTGCTTCCTCTGCTGTAGCTGGGCCTCTGCTCATGAATGCAGCTACTGAACTGGGGCCTTATCAATACCTCACTAAAAAGCAGGACTTCCACCATCTGCTGGGATGCCTTGGGGAAAAGCCCAGGATCCCAAGCATTTTCCCCTCCCAAGGAGCCTTTTCCCCTCCCAGGGAGCTTTTCCCTGCCCTGCTCCAGAGCTGCGCCGCCGCCTGCCGAGTTTCTGATACATCTCATCTGAACCCCCATCCTAAAAACCCTAAAATTCTATTTTTCTACCTTGTGACAAACTAACTATCATTCTACTTAAACTCTCGTGGCTTGTTAATCCTCATATAGAGTTGGTGATTTTTTCCATGGGTTAAAATTAAAGGCACAGGTGTCTTTGGCCTTGTGCCAAGGCCTCTGAACCCCTGGCCCAGGGCTTGAGCCATCTAGGGTAGCCAGAGGGATGTCCTGGCTTGGGATAGGATGGGACAGGACTCCTAAAACATTTCAGGAACAGTTTGACTGATGACAAGAAGGACTTCATGAATCCCCAGAGGACTGTGAGGACCGTGCTGGAGCAGAAAAGGCAAGGAAAGAAGGGATGCCAGTGAGATAGGGAGGGCTAACAGGTATAAGAACCGATAAAAATGCATCCCATGCTGGGGCACAGGTTTCATGGCTTTCTCTGTCTATGGCAGGTGGCTGTTTAGTTGACTGGTGCTATTAGGGTTGTTCCCTAAGATGTGGATATGGTAATGCAATGGTTTATAAATCTTTCACTTCTGAGTCACTGTGTATGGAGCTCACAAAAGACACAAAGGCCTTCTGCTGTTCCTAGATTTATGTGCTGTAGAAACATCCAAAAGAAGCAGACAGTGTTATTGAAACACAACAGCATTTAACCATTTGTGATTTATGCCAAAATATAATGGCATAAAGTGGGACCATCCCATTTTAAGCAGCTGCACTTAGCAAGCCAGTTCCCTGCCAGCAGATGACATTGAACCGTGGCTCTCTCCCATGCAAGCTGTTTTGTGAGCCTGCCCACTGTGACACCAAAGTCTGTCTCAGTTTCAAGCTCTGGTGTGAACATTGTGTCAACCACCAGCTCCAGCCCAGCTCATGCTCCTGTACTTCCAGCAAGACATGCTGGCACTTCACCACATATTTCATGGTATGCTTTTATTAGTCCGGGTACGTGCATACGTTCTGGTTTGGTTTTTTTTTAACTGCATGTCATACATGGATTTGAACATGAAAGGGAGGGATTTCTTAGCTTTACAAGTTTGGATTTCATCCTCTGGGTTTAGGGTTGTATCTCTTAATAAAAACAAAATGCTGGAGTCCAATCTGTCAAATTAAAGCAAAGACTTACCACAGGGAAATATGCTTACAAAGTAAATATAGATTAATTTAATTGGTTCCTATTATCACTTCTATTTGAGCCCGCAACTATAATCTGGTGCTGAAGTAATTAATTGTGTGTGAGGCAGCTACTGTGCCAAAACTTACTTGTAGGAAGTGAAACTCCCAGACTTCTTGGCCTGACTGTTACCCTGTTACCTGAAGCATCTTGGCTTTATTATTTTGTAGGAGGGAATGAACTGAGTGCCAAGCTCTGCAATCAAATGCTCAGACAAATACCTCATTTTGTGTTTTTGTGACAGGGTGGTTACAACTGCAGGCGTTTTCCCACCTGGGTGGGGTCAAGATTGCTTTTGGAAGGGAAGTCAGCAGATAGGTTTAGCACTGCTGGGATTGCAGGCACTGATTTTTGTGTTTTTCTCTGCCTTAATACAGTCTCGGCTTTAATTGCTCTGTTTTTTTCCCCTCCCTGCTCTGGCTGTGCAATAAAGGAGCTTTGTCTGGTTGTTTGTGGAGGGGATGGAGAGCAGTGGTGGGGGGAGGATGCAGTGTGGGTACAGGTCTCAGCAGCAGCAGCATGGAGAGAGCCACCACTCATGGTCTTTCATTTAATTTTGCCAGAACAGTCACTCCTGGAAGCTGGGAATCAGCTCAGGCAGCCCATCTAGATTAAAATAACCCCAGAAGTGCTACATGGCCATCACAGGGGCCAGGATGTACTTAAGGTGCAGGAGCTAAAATCAGCTCCAAGCACATGTTCTGCCCCCTCCCCTGCACCTCATATTTACTGGATCTCATGTGCAGCTTGTGGCCATGTGGCTTTTGGGGACTGCTAAAAGACACACACAAGAATTTTAGAGCAATGAGATGACACCAAAAATACAAGGACTTTGGGATGATTGCTGCCCATGCAAATTCCTGATCAAGATTAGAAACAGACTTTGATAGGTACAAGCCTTTACATGCCAGGACCCCAGCTCTGTTTCCTGGAGTCTGCAGTAAAATCACCCAAGACAAAAGTGCTCTATTTCAGCAGGGGCCAGCATCTTCTGTATGTCTGCAGGTTTTTTTCTCTATTCCCAGCTCTGCCAAGGCCTCCTCTGTACATCCTTGAGACTCTCCACAATTTTCTTGTGCCTACCTATTTGGCAATCTCACATCACTGGTGGGACAGAGAATTAAAGCAATTACTGTTCACAAGACACGTTAATTCTCTTGGATGCTCAGAACCAAGGCAGTCCCATGGGATCACAGAATCCCAGATCACAGAATAGAATGAGTTGGATGGGAGTGACAAGGATCATCAAGTCCAACTCCCAGCCCTGCATGGCACGATCCCAGAGTCACACCATGATCCTGAGAGCATTGTCCAAATGCAAATCCATGATCACAGAGCCCGGTTGTATTTTAGGGAGAAAGTCCCAGGACACTCAGGATGGTGTAGATGCACCCCAATGCAAAGGCACCCCAGAAACAAGGGTTTGGTCCCCATCCAAACTGCCCAGGCCTTCCAAACTGATGGTGGGTATTTTCCAAGGGCAGACCCTCCTTCCAAAGCCCTGATGGACAACAAAGGAGGAAACCACAGAGACAGTTCCAGGCAGTGTCACCATGAGGCCAGGAATGATTGCAACTCATGGGCCAGCCCAGGCTGGAGAACTTCATAAATCATGTGGAAGCGCAGAGGTATGAGTTTCCTCAGACAGAGACCACCTACTGCAGTCTGCTGTCATTGCTGGTGGGAGGCCATGCAATCCCTGGCAAGCCTGGAGGGGAGGGGAGGTCCTGGGTGGGGGGATGCAGTTTCTGAGGAGTGCAGATGGACTAACACCCTCCTGAGCTGCAGGGCTGGAGCACAGCTCAGATGAACATCATTCCCTGCCAGTGCTGTCCCAGAGTGAGCAAGCTCAGCATGCAAAGTCTCAGCCCTGAAAATTGTCTGAATGTGCCCAATTTTAGTCCTGTGAAGACTGGCACTTCTGAGCAAAGCAAAAAGCAGCTTAAACTGGAAGGCAAGGCAGGGTGTGAGAGCAGCTTCAATGGGAGCTCTGTCTACACTTGGTGGTGCAAATGCTCCAGGGCTGGGGCTGTGCAGTAAAGCAATCCTTGTAATCACTCCACTCAGCCTGAGCTGAGTGACTC
The DNA here is from genome assembly GCF_028018845.1 of Melospiza georgiana. Lineage (NCBI taxonomy): Eukaryota > Metazoa > Chordata > Aves > Passeriformes > Passerellidae > Melospiza > Melospiza georgiana. The sequence continues at coordinate 15,208,928 of NC_080431.1, forward strand.
AGAGTAAAAATAATTAAATATGTTAATAATTATCAGGGCCCCCTTTGATTAAAACAAATAAAGCTTGTGATGTGTAAGCAAGGAGGAATGTGTGGGTTTGCAGGGCTCATCTCACAGCCAGGAGCTGACAGCAAAAGCAGATCTGGTGCCTGGGGGCAGGCTGAGTGCACCCCAGCAGTGACACCCAGTGTCAAGGGTGGTCAGGGTCCTGCTGTAGCAGCTGCCCCCATCCTTGATCCCAAGGCACTGTCTTAAGGCCAGAGATCAAGCAGGGGAGTGCAGGTGTGATATCTCCACCTCTCAGCACAACCAAGTGGGAGACCTGCTAGGTTTTGGTTAACTAGTCCTGGAACCAGCATCATATGAATTGCTGAGGGAAGGTGAGAAGCAATTTTGGAAGGGGAAGAAAACGTTAAATATTAAATGTTAAAACAATTAACTGCACCTTGAACCATGTTTTTTCAGGAGCTCTGATCAGTGGAGGAAGGCACCTCTGAAGGGAGATTTAGGTCTCACATGGAGTTAGTTGGACTTCTGAGGTGCCCAGAGGAATGCTAGGTTCATGGCTTAGATGGTGGCTTCAGTGCAGTGATTGTCAGGTGAAGCAGTGTCATGAAAGAACTCTTCTGGTCTAACCCTTGCCAAAAAAACTGGTGCTGCTTGAGATGAGACATAGGGACACTGTACTGAGCTTGGAATGCAGCTTCAAAGCGCTTCAGCAGAGATGGGCACACCCAGACAAACAGCCCCTGTGGTCCTTGCTCCATGTGGGGCACTTGGAGCCAAAGGCAGCACCTGCACCCACTGGTTCTCATGGACAGCAATGCTCTGCATCACATTCTGGAGATCTGCACCTGTGGCCAAGAGAGGAGATGGTGTTGGGGTGGTGCTCTCAGAGGAGAGTGTGGAGCTCCTCTCCTGTGCTGGAATGTGGCCAGACCAGGCAGGCTGCAGGGCACTCATAGCAGAGTCTGGAGGTGCTTTTCAAGGCTGTTTTGATCTCTCAAGTGTACAGGGTGATAAGAATCAGCATCCCACAATACTGGAAGGGCCTCTATAGACAAAGCAAAACATGCCTGTGAGGCAGGAGGGTGAGTTCAAGTCCTATCACACCTGAGATCTGTGATGCTCTTGGGAAAGAATACCACAGCTTCCTGGTAGGGTGTGTTCTGCACACAGTGCTTGCATGGCACCACAATAAACTAACTCCACGGCCATGCAGACTGCCAGCAGCAGGAGAGGATCCATCTGCCTCAGCTTCACCACAGGAAGGCAAACTCTCAGCTGAGTGGAGCTGCAGCCATTGCACGAGCAAATATGGCATCCCAGAGTAGAAATGCTTTTTGTATCCCAAAGTATTTTTAATCCCAGGACGGAGCTCATATGAAACACATGATCCAAACTGTCCTCTCTGCATGTGCTGTCCTCCCTGTTCGTGAGCAGATGCAAATTTTCTGCTGGAATGCACCCCCTCTGTGGCAGTCAGTGAGAACACAGCAAAGCACTGCAATCACTGGGGAGAAGAAGCAAGAAGAAAAACCAGCTCTGCTTCAAGCCAAGGAGGAACCTGAGGATATTCAGTGCATTCCCCTGTCAGAATTCAGGACATCCCTCTGGCTGTCCTGGATTGCCCAAACCCCTGCCAGGGGGCTCAGAGACCTTGGCACAGAGCCCAAGACACCTGTGATTTGATTATGACCCATGGAAAAAATACCAACCTTATATGAGGATCTGCAAGCCACAGAAGTCTAAGTAGAATAATAGTTAGTATGTCACGGGGTGAAAAATAGATTTTTGGTGTTTTTAGAATGGGGGTTCAGGAGGCAAGATGGAGGAATCTGGGTGTGTCCAGCCTTTCTCCTACTTCTTCTTGGCCTCCATCTTCTGCTGTGATGTTGGCACTTTTAGATCGGTTTAGAGTAGAAGCTCACTGTCTAACACAGGTGATAGGTATTGGGAAGTAATTGTAAATATTGTACACGTTGTTTTTAGTATAAAAAAATAACACCACCCTGGGGGCAGGCAGAGTGCCTCTGTCTGGCCTACTGAACAGACCTTGGAGAGGAGAAAGAATTTTATGGATAATAAACAATAAACAACCTTGAGAATGAGACCAGAAGAGTTCTGACACCTTCCTCAACCCCCGGGCTGGGGAAAGAGACTTTCTAACACATCTCGGGGTCACTCTGACCAGCAGAAGTCCCGAGATCCCCCCTCCCTGGAAGTCAGCCAGGGCCCTGCACCTATCACACCTTTGCAAGCCCAAAAGAGACCCAAAGACAGAGAGCAAAGAACACTACTCACAAACAGCAGACAGCTCCCCAACCTTTTCTTTAGCACTAGTGGAAATGGGGCATGCAGAGGGAGGGCAGCCACCACCACCATCTCCTGCCACATGGTCTGTATCTATTAGCTTGCATCCTGCTGCCTCACTAATAAAACAAGCAATATCCTTGAAGTGCTTTCCTGGGGGATGAGGCGTAAAATGCATTTGGATTTAGTTTATTTTTTTAAGTCCTGTTTAAGAAAAGGAGAGGAAAGGGATCCCTGCAAGGGGTGCAGTTGCTAACATGAGAGCACAACATGCTTGACTGCATTTTCCTCTCCCATGGTACCTCACTGACCCCCTGGAAGGCAAAACAAAAAGGTGATGCAGCTAAAGCGTGTATAAAGCAGCAGCTCCTTAACATGTGGTAGTAGTTATGCAGCTGGGGAGCGGACACATATTTTGGGAAGATACATAGCCAGAGTGTAGCTAGCTGTGAGCTGACATCCAGGGTAACTGCGCCACCCCATGGATCCCACAGTCAGTCCCAAAGCTGGGTGCTCATGGTGTGACTCCTTTTCATTCAGAAGCATCTTCACAGCCGCCTCTGAGGAAAGCTGTAGCAGCTTTATTCATTGTAGTGAATAAACACTCATTTCAGAGTGATTTTCTCCTGAATTTGTCTTCGAACAAGACTCCAACCTGGTCTTGAACACTTCGAGGGATTGGACAGTCACAGCTTCTCTGGGAAACCTATGCCAGGGCCTTACCCCCTTTGCAGTCAGGAATTTCTTCGCAATATCCCACCCAATCTTCTCAAAATCCCACCTAATGGCTCCCTCTGGCAGAGGGAAGCCATTCCGTCTGGTCCTGTCCCTCCAGGTTCTTCTCCAGAGTCCCTCTCCAGCTCTCCTGGAGCACCTTCAGGCCCCGGCAGGGGGTCTAAGATCTCCCTGGAGCCCTCTCTTCTCCAGGCTGAGCATCCCCAGCTCTCCCAGCCTGTCTCCAGCCCTTGGAGCATCTTCATAATTTCCTCTGCACTTGCTCCTGCAGCTTCCCATCTGTCTGATGCTGGGGGCCTCTTTTTCTCCTGGTACTCGCCTGGCTTCAGCAAGCACTGCTGTTCAGTGGGAGCTGAATGCTGGGCTCTGATGTCATGTTAGAGCTGCCTGGGTGTGACAGTTGCTCTTACAGAAGCAAAATTCAGCTTTGGGAAAGAGATTTTACCTGCTTTCTTTGGAAATGCTGTCCCAGAAATCACCAGGTAAGCTCTTCGGATCAAGTCAGTTTATCAAAAGAGTGGGTTACTTGCAGTTTAGAAATCTCATCTCTGGTTTGACCCAAATACAACACAGAAAATGTGAACAGAACACTTCCAAAGCATAAATGTAGCTGTCCCTGTGTACAAACTCTTCACAAGGCAAAGGAGGAACTGGCTGGTGAAACAACTAAAATGCCACCAAAGGAACTTATTTCAGGATATTTGAGAAGCCATTTGAAAACTTTACTCAAAATCTTTTCTGCATCCCTGCCTTTCCCATCCACTACGGATACGATCTCCCACTTTGAATTCCATGGTTCCTCCTGGAATGATGAACTAGGGACGGTTGTAAAGCAGAGAGGAGTGAGTGACTTCTCACCTGCTGCCAAACTCCTTGACTTCATGCTTTGAGCAAAGTCATGATATGCAAGGTGTCCTTGGAAAGTTGGGAACATCAGCCTCAAGTAAAAGTGATCCAATAAATACTGTTCTGCTTTTTCTTCATTCCTCCCCTGGCAGCTTTAGGATTAAGTTCCTAAATACACTTAATATGCATTAAGCAAGAGAACTGAACTGTCCTGGATTGCCAAGCAAATTGTATTCTATTTGCCATCTGTGTGGCAGTTGTCTTCTGTTCTGTGGGCAGTTTTCCTTATCTCTTCCACAACCACTCCTTCCTCTGGGGGGGACATCTGCTGATAACAGGCTATTGAATGTCACTGCATGACTGATAAGAACTACAGCATCCTGTTGTGAGATGCTCCGCCCAGAGGGAGGAGCCAAGGGTTCCTACCCAGATATAATTCCAATTGGACTGCTACCAACACCTTGACCAACAGGGTGTCAGGTTGTTTTCTGACTTTGTCAGCGTTGTTTTGTATTACTGCATTGCTTATTTTATTTTTTTTATTTTCTTGCCTAATAAAGAACTATTATTCCTGCTCCCATAGCTTTGCCTGAGAGCCCCCCTTAATTTCAAATGTACAATAATTCAGAGGGAGGGGGGTTACATTTTCCATTTCAGGGGAGGCTCCTGCCTTCCTTAGCAGATACCTGTCTTTTCAAACCAAGACATGAACAAACACATAAAGACTCTGACCTCTGCAGCTCATCTTAGCAGCACATCTTCTAAGGCAGACATTTAAGCATCACAGTTGTCCAGCAAAAATAGACATTGCTAAAGTCTGCCCCCTGGTCTGATGGCCAGATGAGATGCAAGGTTCTATACCTTTATTATTAATCTCTGTTTCTTTACAGAACAGGTTGGTCATGTCCATTCTCATCACCAGGAAGACTGTTGGGCCTGTACAACTACAGGACTGTTTGGGACTGTCCAAAGCTGTTCCAGAGACCTTGCATAAAATTTAACTGTACAGTCAGCTGCAACCTGTGCTGGTTATTAGTATGGATGTAGCCAGGGAGTTTTATTTACTTGAAAGAACAATGGTGCCACAGCCTCATCAGTGAACACTAGTCAGATCTTACTACAGGAATGAGGGTCAAGGGGTCAGATTGAGCTCAAGATGTTGCCTAGAAGCAAAGAGAGACAAAGAGAGAAACGAAAATCTAATTGGTATTATTATTTATGAGGAGGAGAATGAAGATGTTTTTTAAAAAATCCTCAGTTTCATGTCTTTTTATGTTGTGCTTATGGCCTTCTCTGTCAATATACCAGGCATTCAAATATCCTGCACAATGCCTATCAGCATCTGTCTGGAATGAGCTACAGAATGGATGAGCTGACAGGGACTAGAAAAGTGTGTCACATTGCCACTTGAGTTCCAGCTCTTTGCTCTAATTTAATGAAGCAATGAGCCAATTCAGTGTCTTCATGCCTATGGCTGTAACATCCTGCCTCTATCCATGATCAAAGGAGTCCAGGCACCACAGGCTTTGGAGCACGTTGTAAGAACCACTAAATGAAAGTCAATGAGCTGGACAATGAATTAGATCAAATTAGATAATTAAGCTAGACTCAACCAGACTTCAAATGGAGGAAAATCCCCATGTAACTCCTCTTAAGTGCTAAGGGCATTATCAGTTTTCTAGAAAAAAGCACAGATAAAGCCATTTAATTCTGTGGATAAAATCAGAGATTTAAGGGGTTTGTATGGTGTTTAACTATTTGATTCCTGGAAACAGTCTCAATGCTGCAGCATGATTTGCACATCAAACCTTACTAGTTTTTTTGCTTGCTGTGCCACAGGAGCTCATGCAGTGCAGCGTCATCTCTGTCCCCTGGGACTTGTCAAGCATCTCCATGTCACAAACTCTTTGGGTCACTATTGCTATTCTCTGCTTTGAGACGGTGAAACTGAGGAGTGGAAATGTTCAGTTCATGTTTCAATTACCTTACCTGCAGAGTGGGAATGTTTTCAGTGTTTTTGTTTCATTACCTTGCCTGCAGAGTGGGAAAGTATTCCTTTGCAATTCAGAACAGCACCCAGTCCTATACCAAGTTTTGCCACTGACCCAAGTCATAATAAAGAAGGCAAAGAGAATAAATGTGAAAGGCAGAAAAGGGATTTGCACTCAAACACACATTAGTTTTAGGAACAGCTTTTCCCTTAATGGGAGCACGTAAAGAGAGGAGACATCCACACAACCTCCCATTCCCGGCTCTGTTATTTGGGATGCCATATCAAGCTTGGGGAGCAGCCCAAGCTCTGGATCCCATCTTCTAGTCCAGCAGCTACTGGTATTGCCCTTAGGCTGAGTCTGCTGTCATATTTTTTCAGAAGATATGTTGTCCATTTTTGTCAGTCCTAGAATTTATATCACACATTTGTTTGTCAAAGCCCCACCTATCCTGCACAGTACTTCCTTTCTGATAATTGCTACTGAGATACAGAACTGTTTCATGGAAAGGGGAGAAAACTCTCACCATTGTCTTGAGGAAAGTCTGTTAAAACATGAACTCTGATATTTTCTCCCAAGCTCCTCCCTGGCAATAGGCTACTGAGCATCCCTGGAATTTCCTTGCATTTGGACACTGTCCTGGACTGTCGTGCAAAACATACTGAGATTGGGAAGGTGCCATTTGGTGTTGAAAGATTCTCATTTCTGTCGAGAATTAATGGAAACACAGAGTGGTGAGCTGCTCTTAGTCTTCAGCACCTGTGCATATGAGATCCAAGGAGAACAAATTCCCTGGAAATGAGCAAAGAGACCATCAGGGATGTGAGCTATGGAAGACAATCAAAATATTAAAGTAGAAAACAAGTGCTTGAAAAAAGGATCAGTGATGGATGACAGCAAGAGTCTTATTCCCACTGTGACACTTGAAAAAAGGAGGCAGGTGAGAAGGTTCTCACTGTCTCTTTGTGTTAAGAAGTATTATTAAGAAAAAACACTCCCTAAGAAATTAAAAGTTACAAGCAGGTTTTGTCACAGCTTGATTTCTACCTTGGTCTCTGCTGCTCACCAGGGAGAGCAGCTCATCCCCTGCTCTGTGTGGTAGCAGGACATCTAGTGGCAGAATAACATTGAAATACACAGGAGAAAATACTGGACTCTGAAGGTTTGCTTTGTTTTCTGAACAGCTCAATTCTCACCTTCTTTCTACCACACATAAAAAGAACTGGTTGAGAGCTCAAGGATATATTTTGAACTGATCAGTTGAAAAAATGTATTGAAATTATGTTTTCCTGTATCTTCCAAACTGCAGCTTTACAGAGATGAAACACCACTATAACTATGGTTCCTGCCTGTCCTCAGTCTACCAAGCCACTGTTCACCCTGACTCTCTTCTTTCTGAGGAGTTGGACATATCACTATTGTGTCTGGTTCTGGTTATGTTTTTTGCCCACCTGTGAAGGGTTCTATATGTCATTGCTGCTGGGCTGATTGATGTGATCCTGTTACACAGCTCATAAGAATTTTTTTTTTCCATCTGTTCTTTCCAAAAAAAAATTTTTAAGAGCTTTTTGTATTTTGGCTTTGATGGCACTGGATTTTCCTTAAAGACACTCATTACCTGTTATGTTGAATAATCTTTCACTAGACTAGTTTGCTTCAAACCCTGGCCAGGCATACTTCCAGGGATGGGGCGGTCACAGCTTCTCTGGGCAACCTGTGCCAGGGCCTCAACACCCTCACAGCCAAGCATTTCTTCCTAATCTCAATCTACCCTTCTCCAGTTTAAAGTAATTTCCTCTTGTCCTGTCAGGTTTACAATTTAACTTACCTTCATTAAAATCTTTAGTGCTTACTCTGCATTTATACTACAGTCACAGACAATGGTAAATCCACTGAATGCTGCAAATGAACGATGTGAACACTGTCTAGGACTAGGTAGTCTAACTCCAGGTAGGAATTCTCACTTTTATGACTTTGCAGGGTTCACAAAAGACCTTTGGGCAACAATGGGAGATTGTTGCTGCAATAGCAGGATAGTTGCTCAAACAAGAGGTGGCTGTGGCCCAAATTATAATGGGTATTTAGCAATGTTCAGTACTATGCCTAAAGTAAGCAAATCTCTACTCATCACCTTGTCTGTGGTACCCAACTACATCCATGGTCCTCCCTCAACTCATTTGCAACTGAAAACCAGTAAACTGCTGGCTCAGGTTGGAAAAGTCAAATTTAAGCTTTGAAGTCAATTAGGCATCACAAAGTAAAACACTGAAACACCTAATCACCCACTGGTTGAGCCAAAGAGACAGCTAAAACATTCCAAAATATTTGGAATCAGATATTTAATGTGATTCCATGTAGTTGTGGAACATTAAAAAGTTCAGAAGAATCAATAGAAAAAGAAATATGAGGGAGGTTTTAAATTACCCTTTCAACTTAAGTAGTGAGATTTTAGCAGTGATTTTTTTCTGGTAGTCATGTTTTCTGCGGGAGTAATTCCAACATTTTAAGTTGCAAAGAGAAAGACCACTTTTACTAGCAGTGCCCACATCAAATCCATTAACCAAACCAATGAAGACCACTTTTAAATTGTCTGCAACCTTTCAGCTGTGCATATAGATGGTCTGCTGAATACCTTGGTCCTCTCACTATCATTCCTCTTCCTCTCATTTTGACTTGTCACATCCAGTAGGGAAAGTCTCCTCCACCTCCAACCACAACTGCAGACAAGGAGACACAGAGAGTCTGCCAAACATCAGCTGTGCTAGCAAAAGAGAGCCAGCTCTCATAGGGAAGAGGGGGTATCACCCAGAAGAATGTAGAGAGGATGTTCACCTTAGAAGGGGCTGCTGCTGTTCCCTCCCCTGATCTCCTGTGCAGGACAGACTGCAAATCCTGCAGAGAGCAGCAAACAGCACCCACTCTCCCTGGCCTGCAGGAACCTCAAGGCAGGACACTGCTGGAGTGAGCTACAGCCACCCTCCATCCACCAATGCCTCTGCACCCAACTGGAGTACTGTGCTACAGAAAAATATCTCATTTCACTCTGAAGCCTTCACATGATAAAGAATCCATCCTGCTTTCTAATGACCTTCTCTAGTGCTAATTAATCACCCTGTTGACAACCACCATCTTCCACCCTGAACATTCCTGCCCTCCCTGTCAAACCCTTGTCTCCAAGTCTGTTAACTCCTAGAGTCCTTCTGTCAGAGACTGAAATGTTATGATTTATGGCTGTGATAGATGAGTAATGCAATGATTAACTCTCACAATTAACAGAAAAATATCACATATATAGGTTAAGAAAAGTTTTATAGGTTTATAGTTACGTTGTACCCCTTCGTGTGGTTAACAAGGGACAGCCGGGTTGGGACATCTAGGAGGGCTGGCTTGTCACTACGGTGACATCTGACCTCCAATCAGGATTTGAGAAAGAGATCTCCGCCATTGGACAGCGAAGAAGGGGTTGATAGACAGAACTTTGGGAGGTGTTAAAGAGTTTAAAAGGGATAACCTCCATTGTGAGGGGGCTGAGCACATGGTGGGGAAAATCTTTTGCTCCCAGTGCTGTAACCTTATTTCTTTATTCAGTCTTCTGTTGCACTTTTGATAAGGTTTAATAAACTTTCCTAAACTATGAAAAGTGAGTAGCTATTTCTCACATGGCTTAAACATTTTTAGGAAAGACTCTTGCCTATCATAGCAAGTCTATTATAGCAAAACTATAACAAAAGCTGCATGGAAGACCACCACACCCTGAATCAGCCTTCTGACTGAGGCCCTGGACTGCAAGTTGATGGAGATAAGATAAAATTATTCAGGTCTGTGCTGGGGGAGATCACGGGAGGACCAAGCCTAGCATTTTGGGGTGGAGATGACAGCCACAGCCATAGCTATCTGCTGCCCAGTTTGCACAGACCCTCACACCAAAGCGGGAAGGAAGAGAAGTTTTGGGTGTGTGGTGAAAAAGCCTCTTGTAACTTTATTCAGTTTTATTCCCCTCTGCCCTGGGGGAAGGGAATTGAAGTTTCTTTTCAGAGGACTGTTCTGCTAGGTGAAGTCTAATGAGATTAACATTCCAACAGACTGGGAATAGTACAGAAGATACACAAAAGATAACAACCTTTACTGACCACTAACATCAACTCCAAACATCACACCTGGCATGGTTGGAGACACCTAGTCTGGGAAAAAAAAGATAGGAATGAGAACCTAGTTTGCATCAGAGGTGAAGAAATCCGTATCCAATAGGAAACCAAATATTGAGAACTGCACAACTTGGGACCAATGACCAATGAATTTCTACAGGTTTTGACTGTGTGAAATGTATGAAAAATCTAATAAAATCCATGTGTGATGAAATGATTTTCTCTGCACTACCCGAGCACTGTGTGGATGAAATGATTTCTGTTGCACATCCTGGCCAGAATGAAGTAATGCCTTGATTCTCTAACACTAACAATGTTGTTGGAGAGTTGCTTGGTTTTCCCACAGTTTCCTTGACAATGAGACATCGCTGGGACATTCGGATTAACACAAAGAAGGTGGCTGTTATTTATATGCAGGTGGCTCTCTGCAGATAACTCCACAGGGCCATCCTGAAGGCTGCCAAGCAGCAATTTAGCATAGTCTGTGTTTGCACAGAAGGACCTCAGTGACCTGGAAAGGAGGAAATGTTTTCTCCCTTACATATTATGGGCTGTGTACATTCAGCATCCTTCCTCAGCAGCTGCACTTGATAAATGTCATCAGCAGCCTGAGGGTCCTTTAGGGCTGCCAGTGTCCAGAATGATTCTAAAGCAATCATGCAGGGACAAAACCCCTGCGCCAGAATCACACTGGTCACACTACAATGGGTCCTTACATGACTGGGCTGCAAGACTGAATTCTTCAGAATAAAACCAATTTCAGCTGCCTATTGGGAATCAGCAAGTCTAGTGATCTAGCCTTCAGTAAGCTATTTCATACTAGTATATGCAACATATTTAAAAGCTAAAATAATCCTAATATGCCTGACTTTTCAGTAGGAAACAAAAGTAAATTAATTACACTGCTTGTCTGCTAGAATATACTAAATTGCCAGACAGAAATGGTGACAACAGTTTTGCACGCTCTTACATGTACTGTTCACCAACTTTATATTTTCAGCCCACTTTCTAAAAGGAAAATGATTTTTTAAACTCTGTAAATGTTTTGGGCTATTTGTGTGAACTTACCAAGCTTCCACTGGAATCTTTGAACCAACTGCCCAATTTCATACAAATATGGGGAAGAAAGATGGGTCCTGCAGAGCCACAAGAGACAGAGACTCTGAAGTTCATCTTGCTAGAGCACACAGCTGGATATGGGCTTACCCTTTAACAGACAGTGACACAACACAGGTGAGCTCCCCTTGGAAACACGAGTGAAGATGAAATGAAGCTGCTTTGGCTCTGCTAATCCCAAAGCAACACAATTCTCCTGTCACACCAGCAGTCCCCACCTCAGTTCCCACTCCCTACACCCCAATCCTGTGCGATCACAGTGACAAAGGGGCACTTTGCAAAAGAACGAAGAGAATCGCCAGTAATTTTTCATCCATAATGGGATACAGTTTATTCCTAAAAGTAAAAGTAAATAAACTCAGGAAATAGCCACAGGTGACTTTATGATGCTGAATTGTATCCCCATTTGTCAGAAGCAATGACTGATCAACATGTGAACTGAGAAGCAAAGGTTACTTTGTAGACAAATAAAATGGAGAACTGTTGGCCTGAATTTGGGAAGGGGGTATGAAAACGTGTAAAGTAGAAAAAAATACAGCACATGTAATATCTAATAGCCGAAACGTAGTACAGTCTGATTTTCCTATTCTCCAATCCACCATTAAAATGAGTGGATTATCAAAAAGGCAAACTTTGAAATTGCTTGGAAGGATTTAAGTTTCCTAGTACCTACAGAAAGCCACCTGGGGAATGAAATTAAATACTAAGGTAGCTAAACAAGTATAGCCCCAGTGCTCTATTCAGATGCTGAAGTTTGTTCCTGAATGAAATTTTCAAAGTCTGTGCTCTTTCTTGCCTTTGACTACATTGCAGTCAAGCTCCTTTTTTCCAGCTTGCACTTTTCAAGCTCCTTTCAAGCTCCAGAGAGCAGTAGTGCTAAACAATTTCAAACACATACAGCCTTTCAGTAGGTCTCCAAAATGGGAAATGTAAAACACAGGCAGCTAAGAACACTGACATTCAAAATGCATGACCTCAGAGGGCAGAAAGTTGGGCACAAAACTATGGGGCATGCAGGCACAGAAAACTAGCACCTAGATGTGGAAAAAGACCTGTCCTCCTTGCAGCTTTCTGCATATCAGTCCGCTGTGGAAGAAAAGAAGACCAGTGAGACTTGAAGGACCACACCAGCAAGGTGTTCAGGAGTTTATGCATACCTTGGGGAAGCAAATAGGAGAGAAAATGGCTGTGTCTACATTTTCAGCACTTTTTTTTTCTTGAAGTTTCCCAAGAGGAATGTTGCACTCTCAGATGGAAAACCGCCTCCACGTTCTGCAGTATTGTCCTGCCTGAAGGGTGCAAAGAATCAGGACTGACACCACTGCAGGTGGAGATGGAGAAGAGCAGGACTCCATTTTTGTTCTGGTACAGAATTTACAGAGCTTCCAGCATCACACTGCCAATGAAATGGTGCCCTTGACCTCTCTCACGTATCTCCCCATCCCTCTCCCACTTTCCTAATGACCCAAATCCATTTCCAGTAGTTCCCAAGTATGTTTCCTTCATCAAGATAGAAAGTGCTTACTGTACAGAAGTGTCTGTGTACAGTAGGAGCTTCCAGGAAATGCTTACCTAGGAAACAGCTATGAAGACTGAAACGGTGTTCCAGGAGTAAGACTGGAACAAAGAAACCCCAAGGTCCTGGTGAGTTCTCTTCCTCAGTCTCTGTGTCCTGGTGACAACAGATTCTGCAGACTCCTGGCTATCAGAATCTACTTGCTATGAAATCACCTTCAGGTTTGGAGGTCATGCATGTTTTGGGGTATTCTCTTGCTGATCTATAGGTTCTTCCAGAGGCAAGGAAAGACCCTCCTTTGCCAAGATCCTCAGATGTTTGCTGGCTGAAGAGGTGACAAGCTGAATTTTCACTCTAACGGTGGTGTGTGGTCCCAGCAGTCCACAGCTCCATCTGTAGACTGCCACAGATGATGAGAGACTCCATGGGCCCCTCTGAGTGAAAAAGATGCCATGAGACACCTGAAACTATTGGCAGACGCACTGAACTGCCTCCAGCACTGGCTTTCACAGGAATCTCCATTTTTAAATGTAAATCAGTGTTTCTTAGCACCATTTAATAAAGCTGAAGCTGCCACAGGCCCCTCTCTTGGGTGCCCTAAGGGAAGCCTGGGCTCCAGCAGGGACTCCATGTGCCAGGCTGAGAGCATGGTATCATAGCAAGAATCCAAGCAGGCACCTATATAAAATAACTGGTTTTGAAAAACATCTTTTAATTAGATGTTTTCATCTTTTTTATTAGTGTTGCTAATACATCTAATGCTATGTATGCTAATAACATCTTTTTTATTAGTGTTGCTCTTTGGAGCCTGTGGCTATGAGGGTTTGAGGAAGGTCTGTAGAGTGCTTGGGTGGCCTTGGGGGATAATAACAGCCATCATCTACTCTGTACCTCAAATTCTACAATTAGAAAACAAATTTCTTCCCTGGATATTTATGTCAGCTAACATGCATGGGGGGCAGGGGGCATTGGGAGCAACTCAAGAATATCCTTTACTCTTAAGATCCCATGAGCAGTCACATGGCCCGTTTACTCACCGATATATTTAACTTTGGGACACTACAAAACAGAGGAATAGGGGATTACAGGGACATCCGCTCTGTCACTGCTGCTTCTCAATCTCTCTGAACAAACTGCTCTAGTACTCACATTGACTGCAAGGACACTTCCAGGGATAACTCTTGCCAGCTTAAACAGAAGACCCATTGGCATGGTTTTTAGAAAAAGCAAGTTTGCTGCAGGAAAATAAATAATTATAAACCCATCATTTATCAGATACTGCAAAACTTTACTTTTGAACCATTTCAAATTTAATCTCTTTATGCCTGATTGTCAGATCTTCTATCAGTACAAGCACTGTAGTTGGTGCTATCTCAAAATACTTTAAAAAACCTTGCAGACCATGCAGATCAGTGGTACTATCACACAGTTTCCTCCGTCTTCAGAAAATGCTGCTCACTAGAATTGCAAAAACAATGAAGAAAAAATTGCTAAAATAAAAAGGCACCTTTACAGAACACATTTCCAGAGGCGCAGCTTTACTAGGAAATCCAATGCTATGTAAAAAGCAATTCACATTTTATTTTAAATTTCCATAAACTGTACAAAAAAGTTTCATTCTCACCAAAAATAACAGCAATATTTCCAATCTTACTTCTAGACAAACAACAAACTCTTATTTTCATCTTTCCAGAGTGAGTTTACAAATAAACATACCATAATATGGATGGCATTTGCATCAGAGTTGGGGCAGAGCAAACAGATTTAAACATTTGTGGAATAAATGTTAAGTTTTTAGTGTCTTTTAAGAACTTAAATACTCCTGCCATGCCTGTTAAGCCTAAAGAAAAAAAGTTTTGTGTCTGACACAAAGGAATGTAAACAGTCATCAAGAGATTAAAGAGGTTGACTCTTCCAACAAAACCGTAAACGTACCCCTATATCACTGACATTCACTTTACACCGAGACCTGTCCACAGCATGGGCATCGTGCAATAGTTGAATCCATTCTCCAAAATGCCACTTAAATATACATCGAAGACTTCCTTAAAAGCTTGGGTTTTTTAAAAAAAATCCTAAGTAACAGAACTGAAATAGATTATATTCTTTTTAATAGTTTGAATTTCTTTCTTATCCTAATTAATCGGTGAATATGTAACAGCCCCATCAGATCTACAATCATAATGTAATTTTTCCACGATGCAATAAAGTAAAAGAGCACCTAGTTAAGCCAATCAGATGTAAAAAGCACCTCTGCCAAGAGCATGGGCTTGTGTCAGGCTTGATTTTGTTTGCCAAACACATTTAGTATGGACTAACACCACATAATTTAGGTCTTTGACCACAGCTTGTTCAGCCCAAGGCCTAAAATGGAAACACAATTGCAGTGATTTTTTAAGATTTCACCGGTTTTTCTCCCCAGCTTTGAAACTTAATTAAGAAGAAGCTGTTTCTATAGATTGGTTAGAGCTTAAAAAGTTAGGCATTATCTGTTACTTCAGAATTGTTTGAAGGAATACAGTCTTGAAATTCCACTTTTTCTGGATAGAGTTTAATGTAAGTGTCCACCATCAAATCTAAGTCATGTTTTATGTCAATGTTTATGTTGAGCAAAGCAAGGTTGCTTGACCTTTGCCCTGTCAAGGTGTTTTTCAGGTATGCCTTTAGGCGCTTTCGTCCTAGTCCGTATTTCTCATTCTCCACCTTCATCACTGGAAGTAAGCACAAGACTTTAAGCAATGCATAAACATTAGGGAAAAACTTTATGTCGGGCAAGTGAAGTGCTTCATAAATAGTAGCTGGAAGTTCAATATCTTTTCCTCTGTGCTTCCACTTGATTCTCCAACAGTGAAGCTCAGCAGAAAGTGTGTCTGGATTGGGCAAGTCATTTTTGAACATGTCAGCGTGATGCTCCTCAGACGTGTTGAATTTGAGCTGTCCCATGACTGAGGGCACTAATGATAAACATTTCAGAGCTTTTAAATGTTGTTCTGAGAAAATATCTTTTAGTTCTTGAATAATATGCTCTACTGTTGGGACACTTAGGATTTCTTTGTAGTAATTTTCTGATGTCATATCAGGGTCAAAGTTCCCCTGCTGTGCCCTGAGAAATTTTCCTGGGAGTTTAATTTGTACATCCAGTTTTGTAGCCAAGTTTGTGGCTTCCTCAAACCAAAATTCATGGTAAACTTCAATATTCTCCATCACTTCATTCAGAGAGTGCAATACTGCTGTTAAGCTGCCAGCTGCAAAGAACACATCTGATGTTTGTCCCTGGAGATTTTTTCCAAATGCTCTTGTAAAAGACAGAACATTTTTCATAATTACAATAGTGACAATGAAATCAAAATCTGTTAGTGCACTTGAAAGTACAAAAGCTCGACCGACAATGAAGTTGTTCCACCTGACAGAAAAGTCACTGCTCACTGCATCCAAGCACAGCACCAGTGCTTGCAGGAGGTCCACTAATACCTCAAAAGTATCATGCCTGCCTGTCCACTGAGAACGACAGATCTTCTTCAACTCATTACCTTTTTCATTATTGTCCTGAAAAAGAGCAGAAATTGTGTTGTCCAGTTCTACTAGTAATTGTGGAGACTGATTAAAAAGACAGCAAACTTCTTCAATTGTTCCTAATGCAATGGAAACACCAACAACAGGAACAGATTTTGCCAGCCAAACATTTAAGGCACATGAGGAACATAGCGTATACACAGCTTGCGGATACTTTTCCAAGAGTCTTGTAGCCACAACTTTCATTTTAGAAGCAAATCCACTGGAGACAATGTAGGCTTGACCCCGACAGTACTCCATGTTTAGACCCCACTTTTCAGTAATAGTTGCATGGAACTTAACAGCTAAAATTTCAGGATCAGCCTCATAAGGTAAAAACCCTATGAATTCTTCTCTGAGATTGTGAGACTCATCAACGAATCTCACCAGCACCGGCAGATGTTCCTCTCCTGCTATGTCCACGACTTCATCGGTGACAATAGAAAAGAAGTGTGAGTCTCTTACTTCCCTCAGTGTCTCCTCTCTAATACAATTTTCACAGATCTCAAGCATTTGTTTCTGCTGAGTTTTTGAACAATACTCGAGGTTGACTGCAGTCATCTCAAATCGTTTTCTCAGAACGTCATCGCCACCATTTATTCTGTATTCCAGTAGAGCCTGAAAGTTATCTGAAGTAAAAATGCCTTCTGGAAGTTCATCAGCATTATGGCCATCCAATGGAATATTTTGTTTACCCATTAAGATCAAAATTTCAAATAATGATTTAAGGTAATCTTTGTTTTCTCTTTCTTCCAGTGTTAAGGGGACGGATTTTTCCTCTTGTTCTTCCCCTCCTTCCTCTGAGACAGTGTTTTGCTCATTGTTTTCATTTGACTCTTGAGTTGCCTGCTTCCGTTCAAAAGCATCGTCAACTACAAAATGAAAATACTGTAAGTGTCAAAAATAAAATATAACATTTACTCGCCCAGTACCTTTCAGTTACCAAACTCCAGAGAAGAATGTTTCCAGTTTAAAAGTGAATGAGTATTTTGGAAACAATTTAGACTGGCTGGCTGAATCAAGAAGGAATTCAATTATCCTCCTGCTAAACTAATATAAACTAATAGTTATATATAAACTAATAGTTATGAGTCCTGCATTACCTCATCAGCCTTAGGAAATAAAGTTATTACCTCAATTATTTTGATTACTTACTCTTTTGTTGCTTCAATGTTCTTATTTCATCTTCACTCTTAAAAAAACAAAAAGAACTCATATTGATGACAATGTTTAACATGTGACCTTAAAATATTAACATATCAGGATGAGATATAAATACTGTAGATGAGACCAGTTAACATTTGCCAAAAAGTGCTAGAAATTTTAACACCAGGAGGTTTCTTGACGTAGTTTATTACAGCCATGGCTTGTATCTACCAACTACATGACAACAGTTGTATTAGGAGGTTCTTCAATATGTATAATTATTAGTAAATAGATTCCATTAAATAGTTTCTATTGCAATTTGGTAATGTGCTGCCAGTAGACAGAACCATCTTTAACTCCATTAACAGTCAACAGATGCAATCAAACTCACAAAGAAGTATTTAGAAATTGTCTGCAATTTTTCAAGTATAAACAGAGATTATGAGTGGAATTCCTGTTAATTGTCAGTATACTTCTAACCATGGAGATGCTGTCTCCCCCAAATGACACAAAAGACACAATCCCACAAAAAACTTCTCAATCTTGATTTTATCCATGCATCCTTTTTTCACAACAATAAGCTAAAACAAACATGTCTGAATTGATTCAGATTTCAGAAGTTAAATGGGTGAACCAAAGACCACGATCAATATGCAGCAAGAATTTTGGGATATCAAGCTTCAGTTGTGTTCAGTTGGCATTGCAGTAACAAGGAAAAGAAAACTATACATTTGATGTGGATGAAAGAATCAATTCTGGACCAGCACATTTAATTTTCCAGATTATTTCTTCAAGACTTCTTTAGATAAAATTTTTATCATGCATTTAACTTATAATCAACAAAAACGATACAGGAATAGGCAGCATAGAAAATACAAACACTCAAATGGCTAAATATTTTTATTTCACATTTTCTGTAAAAGTTTCACATTAACTTACTCATCATCTTTTCTTTTAATAATAAACCAATAATTTTACATAAAAAACTTACCAGCTCTTTTATCCTTTTCCTATGTCTGCTGTGAGGATTGTTCAGGTGACTTGTAAGATCAAATATAGTTGGCACAGCGTTATCCCGTAAAACCGTTCTGTATGGGCTCTGTAAGAAAACAGACATCTCCATTAGGGAATTCTTTGAGAAATTTCACACATTGTGCCCTTTTTTTCCTCTCCTTCTTTTCTTGTTTATGTTATTATTCTAAAGTACTTTGACTTTTTGATGTTACCAAAGAGAAAGCTAAGCTATGCAATTTACATTTCAGGGATATCAAGAGAACACTGAAAATAGGAAGACAGATACTACAGAAAACTCCAATCCAAACTACAAACCCTTTTTTTTTGTCCCCATTATCTCTGTATCAAAGACCTGTGTGCAATAATTTTAATATTTAATATTAATTTATTTTTTAAAAAATAAACATTCTGGATAAAAACACATCTATGCATCAGAAAGGAAACATTTTGTTACTACTGTGTTTTAGGTTTAATCACTTATTTCACAATTCTGGAAACACTTAGTTGTGAAAATGTTCAATTGCTTCTTTTTGTAGAACTATGAAGTCCACCAAGCACTACTGTGAAAGATCATATTGAGGGAAAATTTATCTGTGAATAAAAAAAAGAAGAAAAGACTTCTAGATGACCATGTAAGTGCTCCCAGTTAAAAAAAATATTTAAAGTAAAATGTTATATTTGGATATACTGTAAACCTGTGTTGCCTATACTGGCTAATTTCTACCAAGTACAAAATTGTAACTGATGTCATCTTGTCATTAGATTGAAATACATTTCAAACAAATCCATCTTCATAGTGCTTCCTTTCAGAGTCATAATTACTTCCAATTTTCATCCGTTTTCAGGGATGCTGGCTAATTAGAGACCTCATCACGTGTAATATCACTAGGACTTCAGAGCTTGACCTGCATATTTTAATTATCCTTTATAACTAAAATATCTGTTTTGCTTATGTACCAGAGTGAAATTCAGTCTAGAAATGAAAACTTGATACAAAATCTCACCCTTTCCTACTCTTATGCAAGCTGTTAAAATCATATTGTTGACAAAAAGAACGGAAAGCTGTTACTTCATTAACAGAAAACAGTGCCTTGACTTTAGCTGGATGAAAATGTAACAGGAAATTATAGCTTGACAGATGTGAAGAGTATTTAAATCTTGTGGCCACAACAGAGTGTAATTTAACCAAATCACACCATGTACACTCTTCAGGAACAGGACATTATTAAGTTTAAATAATTAAAGAAATGCAAAATTACACCCAATAAACTTATATAATCTTGTAATCTCTAGTGAAACAAGTGAAACAAGGAAAGCACTGCAGTGGGGACAGTATTCAACGAACACATTAAACTGCCAGGAACACCATTTTTTCTCTCTCCTCTGACTATTCATCTTCATTATCATTCTCAATGGCTGAGAGCCTGTGTGGAACCCCAGACAATGACAGTGATCCCAATTAAGACTAAGAAATTAATTTTCCTAGGGACGAATTACCCTAGGAGCTCAAAGATGAAAAGGCAGCATTCTGGTGAAAAATGTCAATCACATTTTGCAAGATGCAGTAAACAAATGCTTGTTTTTACTTACACTTCTGCATATCATAGAAGTCTCAAAATGTTTAGCACACAATCTGTAATGCTTGTTGAGTTGATCTGGAGTTTTATCTTCTAAATCTGCCCTTCGACAGTTCTCTACCCATCTCTGACATCTGCATGTAAGGAGAAGAAATAGGTAAAAGGATAAAACAAAATCCCTTACAAATTCAAACCATACTCAAAAGGGAGCACAGGTGAGTGCAAGTGACCTTGATACAAGACTTGGGAAAGTTCTTTACAACTTCCTTTGGAACATCCCATCAAATTTTTGTAAAAACTACTTTTTCTACTTTTGCTCACCACTCAACATTGCCTCATCAAATTCAGGAGTCTTTTCCCTTGATTTATATATTCTTGCCTTTGTCACACACACACAGAGCAGATTGTAGCACAGGTGCTCATGAAACTTAACATTTTAATTCTAAAGAATTTGCTCTTAAAAAGAAAAATTAAAAACCAAAGAGTTGTGCTTGTAGTCTAAAGTCATAACATTTTCTAGGCAGTTTTTAAGATAGCTGTCTTTTCCATCTCCCTTCAAAATATAGTATTCTTCTTATTTATTGTGGTCACTGGGGGAGTTTAGAGTAAATTTATGAAAGTGAAATAATAACAATAGAAAAGCAACCATTCCACAGACAGTGCTTCCACTCCAGAAGAAAGTTCTCCTTAGATATGTTTTTTTACATGTATTTACTTTTGCTTTGGATTAGTTCTCCAAGAGATACCACAAGGATAAAGAAATATTTCCTTTACTGACAGGACTCCACTTAGGTATGCAAGAGACTGCCTCTTCTGGTGAGTAAACCACTTGCAGTAATTGATGCAGATACAGTAGTGAGCTTCTGCTTCCCCTAATGGGGGACATGCCATCACTTTCTGAGCAACAAAGTTACTTGTTCTGTTGCTAGAAGTTAGAAGAAAGCAATTTTACTATTTCTTTTGATTGCAAACATGAAATTATGGTGTATAGCAGTAAGGAGGGAGAAAAACAACTATAAGAACAAAAGCTGTCTTGTCAGATGTTTAGGTGGGCAGCCCAGATGAGAAAATCACAGGTGTGAGTGGAGTCACCTCAACTTTAGCTCAGTAAAGGGCAATTGTGCAGATCAAAGAGAGGAATCTGATTCTGATCTCTGCTGGCTGAACCATTTGCAAAGCTCAATTTTTTGCTCATGCAAAATATTAAAATAACATTGATAGCAAATGCCATACATCAAAATAATTTTTAATATTGCTCTTGGAGATCCATACAGAGTATGCTTAGTAATGACTTAAAATAAGGAAAGAAAACAATGTTTTAAAAAATCTGATTTTTTGGCACAACAGTGCAATCTTGGCAGTGCAATCACCCCAAAAAGAGAACGGGGAGCTTTCTTCACTTAATCAAATTATATAAACAATCTCTTAAAGTGGGAGACCTGTAGCATGTAAATTACATTGCCTCTGGCTCTCAGACTTTCTCAGTGGGTGTTGACTACTAAACAACTCATTAAATGTGATCACAGAGGCTGATCAGCCTCCTCTATAGTTAGTGGGGAAGGTTTCAGTGCAGAGAAAGAGCCTGACCCCATGGTCTTACCTGCTTCTCTCAGTGATTCAGGGATGCTGACAAACACAGAGAGAGCAGAGCCAGAGCTCCTTACATCATGTTAATTCCCCTGAATCACCGTCTGGCAATCACAGGAACACAAACTGGGGGCAGGAATGGTGCATTCAGAACTGGCACACAGTTGTCAAGGCAGGCAAACATCAACCTGAATTCTTTGGCCAACCAAAGAACCTCAGTAGGTACTTAGTAAGTACTACCTAGTACTTAGTAATAGTCAAGGATCAGATCAATGAGTGACAACAAGAGATACCACCAGCTCTTCAGAGGGGGCTTACTCAAAAATGATTTTACAGATTTCATTAACCACCCAATACTCCTTTCCTGATGCCTTAAACTTTAGCTTTCATATTATCCAGATTTTGTACTGCATTAGTATATAACTGAACTTCATATAAATTGTTAGCAAGTCCTCCTCACAGTTTAGTTAGACAAAACAAGCTTTTCCAGCCTGAGAACCAAGGACACCATTGCAGCTTCAGGCCCAAAAAGTACAAACAACAGCAAATTGAGGAGAGCAATCTGGGAGGATGGGACTTCATAACCTGAAGCTGTAATTGGACAAGTAACCCTAATATGGAAATGGACCAAAACTTACAAAAGTGTGAAAATGTGTGAACTGTTGTCCAACATGGGTGTAGCCTCAGCCAGGCTCTTGTACTGCCCAAGGTGTATCCTTTGAAGGCCTTTTTAACAAATACCTGCTTTATTCCTTTTTCACTGTCTAGCCTCTGTTCTAGGTGGCCTCTCAAGGCATCATTTCCTTACAAAGTTCTTCAACAGTTGCACGAAAACTGGCTGTGGCTGCTGCCTTTTGTGCTGAAGTAAACACTGCCTGTGATGCCAAATTATTTTGCCTGTTTTCTTTTATATATTCTCTGTATTCTTACACATATATTTGTAACTTTGTAGCCTATTGTTCTATTTGTGGCTAGTTTTCCCCAGTACTTTACCCTACCTTTTTCCAAGCAGAAAAAACCCACATTCCAAGGCCCCCTAGCCTACTCCAAGCCTATCTTGGCTCTCTCTGGGAACCAAGGCCAGAAATCAGCTCTTCAAGACACATTTTCACAAACATTTAGTTCCCATCAAAGGAGGAAGGGGGGGAGGGCACAGGCAGGATTCAGAGAAGGTTGGACCAAGGGAAATGGCATCACCTCTTATGTCTCTAATTGGTGATTTTTTTTCAATTATGCTGATTTGCTAAACTTTTAAAACTGTATTCACCCCATGGAGGGTGGGCATTTTGTGGACATTTTTCCATGTCTGCCCCTGGAGGCCTCCAATGAAGACCAGCCTTTGTGTTACCTCCTGTACTAATATTATCTCAGGAGTATGTTGTTTTATTTCTAGGTCCTTTAAGGCATCACCTGAGCACATGAGCCCTTGGTGTTCAGAGCCCCATTTGAGGATCCTAACTACACAATCCTAGAGCAGTTTGGGTTGGAAAGGACCTTACAGCCCATCTTGTTCCAGGCCCTGCCATAGGCAGGGACACCTTCCACTAGAGCTGGCTGCTCCAAGCCCCATCCAGCCTGGCCTTGAGCACTCCCAGGGGTGGGACAGCCACATCTTCTCTGGGCAACCTGTGCCAGGGCCTCACCAACCTCACAGGGAGGAATTTCTTCCCAATACCTGATCTAAATTTCCCCTATTTCATATCATGGATCAGACATGGGCACCAAGCTTCTCAACCCCCTGGAGCAGCATATCAGCAACCAGAGTTCTATAAATTTAGGAAGCTCTAATGGCAAAGGCTGAAATGTTGACATTCTCTCAGGGAGCTACAGGACTAGAAGGAGATGACAGTTTATATGACTGAACTCAAACCTAAAAACTCCATCTGAGTCTGAATTCAGCCCTTCAGCCTCACTGTGAGTTTGGTTCCAAACAGAACACTCTCTGAGGAATGGAATAACAAAGAAAAACAAAGTCAGACCCCTGAGATGACCCACATAGCTCTGCATGGTATTATCCAAGAAGCAACTAGAAAGATCTCTGAATAAAATTATGTATTAACTTTTATCAAATCTTTCAGTATTCAACTATTTCTGCATGAGAAGACAGGCTTATGGAGCTTGTGAAGTCCTTATGCAAAATCTACATCCACAAGACTGCCCTGAGTCTTCCTACTCATCTCAACTGGGTGCTGTAGCAGCAGGGAATAATCCCTATGTTAAAAGCAATAGCAGAAACAGCAATTACCATGAAAAGGAGCAAACTTAAGTCCAAGTAACCCAACAAGCACATATACATGAAATGGACATGATTCTTAAACATGCTTCACAAGTATCATCCCCACGGAGAGCATATCGTTGTGAATAAATTATTTTAAATACACAGATTAGTTTGAGATTTTTTTTTTAATCCAGAACTTTATTTCCCATTCCCTTCCCAGTGAGCTGCACCATGATGTGCTCAGGTAGTGTTTCACTTCAGCCACCTACAGGGAGAGATATGCATGATCAGTCTCTAGAGAACTTGGATCTAATCCCATTCTCCAATGGATCCTCATACCCGAATGGCAAATGACACATAGGCTACACAGGAATGAGAAACCTGGAGTGCATAAAGCAGAACCTCTACAACCCTTGGTGAATGCCCAAGAGGCTGAGTTACCTTGCATTAGGAAGAGAGATGTAATTGGTGGAGATGTAATTAATGAGTGACTATACTAATTCTAAATAAGCTTTTGGAGAGCATCATACATCTACACTACTGAAGGAACCACAGTTCTTTACTTCAGCAGAAAAGAATGTATCTAATGGAACTGAAACACAAGTGCTGCTGGAAGCTACCAGGCTTACAAGAGAAATAACTTTAGTACACTGTCCAGCTCATACCAAAGGCTCCTATGAAACAAAGAAATAATAAAACTGCTTAAACTTTTAGTCAGGTAGATTTTAAAAGGCCTGGCGTTTAGGAGCAGTACTATGGGATAGCAAGATATTGGAAATAACTCTCACCAGCCTCTACAGTGGTCATCAACAGCAACAGTGTTTGGCAGAGAATTATATCCAGGACCAGCCTCTTAGAAAATAAATGGTTTAGACAATGTCACACAAAATAATAAATAAAACAAAATACAGCTACATGACATACATTAACTAAGGTATTTTCAGTAAATCCAAATTGGAAGTTAAATAGGAAGGACCATATACTGCCATATACTATTTGCTGTAAGTTTTAGGTAAGGAAACTGGATACACCATTCCCACATCAAACGAGTAGTGTATGACCAACCAGTTGATTGTGATTTTTTATTGGTAATAATTAAAGTATTTGTGCTCTGGAATCTATAATGTTGCACTCTATTCTATGGTATGTTGCACTCTACCCTACGGTAATGCTGTTGGCTTTGTTATATTTGTACTTGGAATAATGCTGTACATAAGGGCAGCACTCACAGAATGGGTGCAGAGACTGTAGGGATATAAAAGCCCAGGGATTTCTTGGTTCAGGGACAATCCCCACAGGCATCAGCTCAAGCTGTTACCACATTATGATTAAAGTGCTGAAAGGAACCAGACATCTGAGACTGCTAGAGAAAACCCAGAATGCAGGGTTGAGGCTGGAGCCACCTGGCCTGAATGGGGGCTTTGCTCATGGCAAGTAAAGTCTAGGGCTGTGCAAAGGGACTCCAGGGTGGCTCCTGAATGGTCAGGCAGGAAAGTTTCCTGCACACCTCTTTGGCATTGCTCATTTGCTTTTCAGAAGGTTTTCTTCAGTCACAAACTTTACATTTTCAGAGATCTGCTGACATCTCATGGAAGCTGAAATGGCCTTTTACTGAGTTGCAGCTAGAGTATCTATTACCTAACTACTGGTGAACTGCAGCAGAACAGCATCTCTTTGCTTAAGTATTTTGTTCTAAACAAACACTCATAGCTCAGCTCACTCATAGCTGTAACCTGAGCCACCATGATGAACAGAGTCACAATCACAGACGAGAGTTAAACAAACATACCTTACTGTGAGCATCACTGCCTAGACTGCATAAAACTGTAAACATTATGGAGGTAGCTGAGGCTGCTTACACTAGTTTGATATGAAAAGACAACATGCCACCCATCAAATACTGGTGGCTCTTCTCCAAAGGCTGATCTCTGAACCCTTTATCTTCTCAAGAAACCAAAATGAAAGCAGGTAGTCTTAACCACTGACTTCCTAACACCTGAAAGATCAGACTTGGAATGTCTAACTGGAACTGCTTAGCACTCAACTGGGAAAACATTAAAGGCAATTAGCCAGCTGTTATGGAAACACTGAAAACAGCAAGGGAGTAGAAACAATTTACCCAGACTACGCATTTACCATCAATGATTTTTAAAAATTAAAATTTATTTTAAGATGTATTACAACAACTTTACTTTTAGCTTTCCCATTGCAACCTGCCAAGTGCAAATAACATTTTGGGACAATGCACTTCGCTCACCATCCCAGTCTGACCTACAAAAGTGGGAGCAAGCACTACAAGGAACATATTTTCATTTCCATCTGCAGACTGCTGTAGACCAGCCCACAGAATAAAACACCCTCAAGTCTGTAAACCAAAAGGATGCACAGATTTATCAATCTCTAAATGCTCTTGGTAAAATAGAATATATATTCAACTTTGGACAGAAAGTTGCAAAATATTAAGGGGTGAACTTCTAGAGAACCTAGAACATCATCTTTGTCACTGACTGTGTTTTTAAGAGTACAAAGATGCTATAAACAGTTTATTGTTGGAGAATTTTGCTCAGACATGGCTTGCAGGAAAAAAGGCCATGAAAATATACAGCTAATGGAAAAGTAAAAGGCAGCTGTAAGCAGCTAATTCTCAAGCCTGTTTCCCAGGCACGTTTCTGTAAACAGCAAGAGTTCTCAAGCCTGTCTTCAATAACAAGTAAATACCTTGTCCTTGGATAAGGTATGGGAAAGCAAAAGTGACAAACATGGAGGCCTTGAGAGCCATTCATATCAGGGTGAGAAAACAAATCTTGGTTTCAATAACAAACCACAGGTATTGAAAACAAAAGGAGGGGTTAATGTGTAATCTGTGGCCAATGATGAGCTCGGGTTTTGTAATATGTATAAGCTTAATTAACACCACTATGAAAGTGTGTAAGTGGGATCAATAAATCAGAGTTCGATGCTGATCAAAGGATGGGTCGTCTCCCTTCGCTTTCCACAGTTTATGTAGAGTTTCTCCTTCCTCCTGCCCATCTTGTGAGACCCCATCTGAAATACTGTGTACAGTATACAATATAAAGACAGACATGGAAATGTTGGACCAAGTCCACAAAGCTGGCAAGAGGACTGGAGCATCTCCCATATGGAGACAGGATGAGGAAGTCAGGGCCGTTCAGCCTGGTTGTTTGGAGACCTCAGAGCATCTTCCAGTGTCTGAAGGGGCCTTACAGAGAAGGAGGAGAGGAGCTCTGCATCAGGAACTGTAGTGACAGGACATGGAGAAATGCCTTCAAACTGTAACAGGGGAAATTTAGGTTAGATACATGAATGAAATTTTCTACAGGGAGGGTTTGGAGGCCCTGGCATAGGTTGCCAAGAGAAGCTGAGGCTGTCCCATTCCTGGAAGTGTTCCAAGGGTTGGCTGGGAGAAAGGTGGTCTAATGGAAGGTGGACCTGCCCATGGCCTGGAATGAGATGAGCTTTAAGGTTCCTTCCAACCCAAACCATCCTAGAGTTTATAAAATAGAGCTTTAAAAAAATTAATCTTTAAATTTAATCATTTGGTAGCACACCTTTAACTACCTCTCCACATTGCCACCATGGGAAACACTCATTCAAAATGTCCTTCCATTAAAAAAAATTGTAAACTGCAGAGGGTATTTTCTTCATACAGCAAACTGTCATCTACTGAGGAGCTCTGTACAGCCTGATGTGACTCACATTTTACAGCATGGACCTCTTACAAATTAAGACTGAAGCTGAGGCATTGCCAATTTTCCTAAATTCCAAACAAACTGCAGACATTCCTTTGTGTGAGATCCTAAGGGTCTCACAGGACAGATGGTAGAAAGAGACAACAGTTAGAGCAAATAATGAAAATGAAAGAATAAGAGTACATAAGCAAGCAATTTTATTTCAGTTCTTATTAAAGCAAAATCATATAGAATATGGATTGTATTACATATCTTGCATGTACTAGACATCAAGAGGTCTGGACAACCTTTACAGCAAGGCCTTGCATTCACCCAGGAGAATTTCATAACATATCAAAAATCACAACTTTGGAGAGCAGCTACTACCTATATAAGCTTTTTGTATCTTCATTTGAAATTGCTTGGAGGGTCTGTTTCCTTAGGAAATACTACATATGCATAATTCCCACGGGGTTTCGATTTTTCCAAAAATCAGGCCAAGCATCTTCAAAGAAGGAAGTAAATATCATGTACAAATCATGAAAAGGCCAGCTTTAACTACCGACTGTTCAAAAAGAGGTAACTGGTATTGCTCTACGCCTATGTCCCCTTCAGTATTGTGAGTATCATGTTAAATCAAGTGATTTGAAGAGGGTCATCTCGATTTAAGGGTGAACCTTTACATGGGGGTTTCTATGTCTGAGTACATTATTTATTTTTCATGGCATTTTCCAGTGTCTCCCACTTACACACTTTTTGCTCTACCAATACACCACCTCTGCTTTTCCCCCACTGGGAATTTCTGCCATCACCTCTGCTGTCGGTCATGACGCTTTGCCACCATGCCAGCAATCCTGTGACAGTTCCTCCCGTCGCAGGAGTGTCCCATTTGCCACGCACACACCTCATCGCCAAACACACCGAGCAGGACTGATGGACCTTTCACTGCTTGAGCCAGCGCTCAGGGAGGGCTCCCCTACCTGAGCCCATGGCTCCGGCACCCCTCAGGCTGCCCCACATGTCTCAGCCGTACACCCCATTGCACACCCCACACACAGCCCCACCCCGGTCCGGGCCAGGGGCCCTCCTCCCTCCGCTTCCCGGAGCGGCGCCGCCGCCGTGCCCGGCACTCCCCCGAGGGGCGGCAGCCTCAGCCGCCGCGGCCCCGGCGCAGGCGCAGCCGCCCGCCCGCCTCCCGCCGCCACCGCCCGGAGGGTCCCCCGGCCCCGCCCCGCCGCAGCGAGCGCGGCCTCCGCAGGCACCATCGGCCGTCCGGGCGCCCGCCGGCCCCGCGGGTAAGGAGGCAGGCGCGGTCAGGGAGGCGCAGGAGAGGCAGAGCGGGCAGGGGGAAGGCAGCCGGCTCTCCGCACGGTGTCTCCTCAGACTGGCAGCGCTGTGCGCCGGCGGGGCCTGAGGGGGAGAGCCGGGCGCGCCTCCCCCAGCCCGCCCCTCCCGCGGTGGTCTCACCTGGCCGGATCGCGGGGGAAGCGGAAGAAGGCCAGGTCGGACTGGGTGCTCTTGCGGGTGCAGTTGGGCGCCGCGCAGAAGTTCGGCATGGTTCCCCCGGCCGGCGCCGCTGCCCCTTTAAATCGGCGGGCCGGCGGGAGGGGGGCGGGGGGGGGAGGGTGCGTGTGTGGGGTGGAGGAGGAGGAGGTGGCGGCGGCCGGAGGGGAGGCAGGGCGGGAAGCGGCTCCACAGTGCTGTGAGCGGCCGGGAGGATTCAGCGCCGCGCTCCGCCGGGCCGGGGCCACCTCCTTCCCACACTGCACCGCGCGCGCGCCCGCGGCGGGCACGGCCCTGCGCGTGCGCGCGAGGAGCGGGCACGGCGGGGGCGCGCATGCGCCGGGTGTCGGGCTCTGTGTGTGAATGGCGCCGTGCGTTAGCGGCTTGTGCGTGTCCGTCACACCGTGCGTGTGTTAAACCCAGCGTGTTAACGGCGCGTGCCCGTCATACACCGTGCGTGTGTTAAACCAAGTGTGTTAACGGCGCGTGCCCGTCATACACCGTGCGTGTGTTGACGGCGTGTGTGTCTTTCACACACCGTGCGTAGGTTAAGGGCGCGTGTGTCCGTCACACCGTGCGCGTGTTAATGGCGTGTGTCCATCACACACACTGTGCGTGTGTTAAACCAGGGGTGTCCGTCACACCGTGCGTGTGTTAACGGCACGTGTCCATCACACAACGTGCATGTTAACCGCATGTGTCTCTTACACCCTGCGTGTGTTAACCGTGCGTGTGTCCATCACACCAGGCGTGTGTTAACCGCGTGTTCATCACACTGTGCCTGTGTCCATCACACAACATGCGTATGTTAACGATGTGTGTCCGTCATGCTGTGCGTGTGTTAACCGCGTGTCCATCACACTGTGCATGTGTCACATGCCATGCGTGTGTTAACGGCATGTGTCCATCATGCTGTGCGTGTGTTAAACCAAGCGTGTCCATCACGCTGTGCATGTGTCACATGCCATGCGTGTGTTAACGGCATGTGTCCATCATGCTGTGCGTGTGTTAAACCAAGCGTGTCCGTCACACCATGTGTGTTAACCACGTGTGTCCCTTACACCGTGCATGTGTTAACGGCATGTGACCTTCACGCACCATGCGTGTGTTAACGGCGTGCGTCTGTCACACACCGGGCATGTGTCCATCCCACCATGCATGTGTTAACAGCGTGTGTCCCTTACACCATGCATGTGTTAACCACGTGTGTCTGTCACACACCATGCGTGTGTCCGTCACACCATGCATGTTCCCTTACACCGTGCATGTGTTCATCCCACCGTGTGTGGGTCCATCATGCTATGCATGTGTCCATCTCACCGTGTGTATGTATTACAGTGTGTGCATATTTGTCATACCATGTGTGTGTGTGTTACAGCGTGTGCATATTTGTTACACCATGTGTGCCACCCCGTATGTGTGGCTGTGTGGCACTGTGTAGGCATTATGCTATGTGTGTGTTTCACCGCATGTGTTACACACTCTGTGTGTGTGTTTGTGTTACACCGTGTGCATACTTGTGACACCGGGTGTGTAACGCCACATGTGTGTTGCAGCATGTGTGTGTGTTGCACTATACGTGTGATGCCGTGTGCTCATGTGTGACACCAAGTGTGCCCTGCACATGCTACAGCATGCGTGTGTTGCACCGTGGCCACTCTGAACCCAGTGTAGGAGGGGGATCATAACATTTTTTGTACAGACAAGCTCTTTTCTCTCCTCCACAGCTCTTTCTTCTCCAGTCCAGCTTATTCATGTCAGCCTGGTCTCCCTGCTCTCTCCTGCCACATCATCTCTTTTTCTTCATTCATGTATTTGCAGCCTACATAGCTCTCTTGTCTAACCCCCACTCTCCAAGCACAGTACCTCCCATTCCCCCATTAACTCCACGACTGGTTTCTCCCCTCTCTTTGCTCACAGCTCCTGGTCACCAGCCACAGGTCTCCAGCCAGCCAGCCAGCCAACCTCATTGTTACAGTTCTGATCATTTGGGGCTAAGTTTTCCTTAGTTTCCCTCCCTGAGGAAACTCACAGAGGGGTGAATGGAGCAGGGCAGGGCTGCTTCCCATCTGTATATGTGCTACACTGTGTCTGCTTTAAAGCCAGGCATAGGGTGGACATCAAGGTGGTAATGATGTTCTCTTGTCTTATTTTCTTCTGTTTGGTTCTAGGAGGATGTTGTTACTCTGCAGCCTGATGGATGGTGCCACACAGAATCACTGAATCAATTAGGTTGGAAAAGACTTCTGCAATCCCTGAGTCCAGCCTGTGATGGATCAGAACCTTGTCAACTGGACCAGAGCACATCCAGGCTTTCCTTCAACATCTCCAGGGATGGTGACTCTGCCACCTCCCTTGGCAGACCCTTCCAATATCTAATCACCCTTTCTGTGAAAAAAATTTCCTCCTGATGTACAACCTAAACCTTCCCTGGCACAGCTTAAGGCCCTGTCTTCTCATCCTGTCGCTGG
Source organism: Melospiza georgiana (assembly GCF_028018845.1). Classification (NCBI taxonomy): domain Eukaryota; kingdom Metazoa; phylum Chordata; class Aves; order Passeriformes; family Passerellidae; genus Melospiza; species Melospiza georgiana. The sequence continues at coordinate 15,240,347 of NC_080431.1, forward strand.
TTGCCTGGAAGAAGAGGCTAAAACTCCTTTCAGGTAGTTAAAAGAAGTAATGGTAAAAGCCACAAGCTTTTCAGGTAATGAAATAATTATATAGAGGTTGTACTGTTCAGAAGACATTATTAGGTAAAAAAATAAATAAAGCTTAGAAAAAAAAACAGGGTACAGAAAACTGGATGGTAGGAAGTGGGTAAGGGCTCCCTCACCAAATATGTCCTGTTTAAAAGTAGGTAGAGCACCTGTGAAATTACAAATCCTGATGGCAAGTGATGATTGGTTCAGGTGTAATACTACTGTTGTTTTAAGAATTCAGCTGTGATACATCCTTTATGTATCTTCACATTAAAAGTCCTACTGTTCTGGGGGTGTGCTGGGCTCTGGGAACCGCAATCCGAAGACATAAAATGGTCAAAAGTATAAGTTTTCCAAGGAAAAATAACAAAAAAACCCTCCTTATTTGATTCCTTTTGAGCTTCAAATATTTTAAGCTTCCTTTGTTTACTATGAGCAGGATTAAAGGTGTCTTTTACATGAGGAAGTCTTGTCATCAAGTGCTCCTGACCAATCATAATAACATCTGTTTACTTGGCATTAATTGTTTGCCTGAATTCTACCTTGGGTATGTAGCTGAAGTAGTTTTGAGTGGTCATTTAAGTTAATGCTAAAGATAACTGCTGCACCCCATTGGTTTGACTTTACTTGGCAGCCACCAACATTCATGGACAGTGAACTGTATAAATGAGTTAATCAGATAAGTAAATTTTTTTAAAATAAACTCAGGTTAGATTTAGTCCAGATAGCTGCCATCTGATCTGTGGTGCAGGTTGCATAAATGTTCATGCTGATACAAGGAAATTTAAAAAAAAAAAGAGAGCAGGATCATTTTCAATTGTAGCAATAGTATAGGAGCACAATTACATAATGTTAGCATGAATTTTAAAACACTGAAAATCTGTTTCAGTAGGAAAAAAATTACTTCTTCTCATATAACTAATAAGAAAATTGTATGTTCTGCCCAATATTGAAAGACCTTTTCTCCTCCAAATTGCTTCACGAAACAGAAGTACTGGCATGCTAAACTCCTTTCTGGGGCTCTGAGCAAGTCAAATTAGAATGGCAGTATTAAAATTAAATTAGCCATATTTCTGAGCTGCCACTTCTGACCAAAGTCTCCATGATATTGGTTGTATCATTTGAAGCACTATAAAAGTGTGGTATGGCTGTTAAGTTCTAGATATGTGTATATTTGCATAGGAACTATCCTAATGAAATTTAATGAACACAAGGACTTGTTTATAAAGTGGACTTACTGAGGTTTGCTGGATAGTGGTTTTTATGTGGAGACTTATTCTTAAGTGCCTTCTACATAATGGGAAGAAAATAGACTTAATAGACTTTATAGTTTTCAAAACCAAGTAGTAATACTAGAAGCACTTTCTTTAAAAATAAAAATTAGTTTACATTACTACTTACTTAGAAATTTCAAAAATTATCTTCTGTTTAGAGTGCAGAAATCCCTGAAACAGTTTTTCCTGTACAGTAGCCTCTGAAGTGTACATATATATTTTAAATAATCCTCTTGATTATTCAAGTCTTATTCACAGTGTGTTTCCAAGTGTGCCTAAGGAACATTTAACAGGGATTATATACTGTATTAGTGTTGAACATATAAGCTGTATTCTAATAAACTATTCTTAAAGGAATTTTGTGTGTTAGTGTTGCTTTTCTCTGTGTTTTCAAAGGTTAGTTGTATCTTAAATACAGGATTTCCTTTCACATAATAGCGAGTATAAAACAACTTTTTCTGTTTGCTTCTGGAAGTGGACTGTATGTCTCTTTCCCAAGGTAAAAGTTGATATCCCTTAATTTTCTGAGAGTACTGTTAGTGTGACAGTGTACTCTTGCAGGTTTCCTGCTATGAAAAATTTATTTGCAAGAGAATATTTAAATGCTGAAATTCTTCCATGATTCTTTTTACTGCTACATTTCTTTTCCAAGCCTTATAGCCCTGTTGTTGGGATAACCCGAGTGTAAGACTTAAGTGGACCTCAGGTTAATCCTGCAGAGCTAGTTTTGTAGATTTGTATCCAGAAGTATCTATTTACAATGACTCTGTGAACCCCAAGATACTTCTGTCCACAGGGTTCACAGAATCACGAGGTTGGAAGAGACCTTCAAGATCATGGAGTCCAACCCAGCCCCAACACCTCAACTAAACCACGGCACTGAGTGCCACATCCAACCTTTTTATAAACACATCCAGGGATGGTGACTCCACCATCTCCCCAGGTAGGCCATTCCAGTACTTTATCACTCTTTCTGTAAAACACTTTTTCCTAATATCTAATCTATATTTCCCTTGGTACAGCTTGAGACTGTCCTCTCATTCTGTCAGTTGCTGCCTGGAGAGAGAAACCAGCCCCACCTGACTGCACCCACCTTTCAGGAAGTTGTAGAGAGCAATAAGGTCACCCCTGAGTCTCCTTTTCTCCAGGCTAAACACCCCCAGCTCCCTCAGTGGTTCCTCACAGGGTTTGTGTTCCCAACCCCTCTCCAGCAAGTAATTAATTTGTTGGTGAGTTGATTTGAACTTTAAAGCAATAGACGCTCTGTGGATGGGTTAAAAGTGCAACTTGAAAGAGAAAGTGCAAGCTTCCCTAAAATACAGTGCAAATTGGCTCCCAGTGTGACTGAATTCTGTTAATTGCTGATCTGGGATAGATGTTCTTTGAGTGGCATAGGCTTGTTAGAGATACCCAGCGTTTGTATAACACATATGTGGCCGTAGATAAGGACTCAAGTGGCTCAGTGGAGCAATAACTTCAATAACTTTGCTTCATTCCTTAGTCTCCTGTTCTGAGCAAGCAAGTTTATATGTTCTTTGCCAATACAGCAAGCCACAAAGAGGACTGAGGTTTTTTCATCTGCATCCCTAGATTGCTGAGGGTACCAGGTTTAATTCCTGCTTTGATATGTCACAAAATGTCACAAGTGATTTGTTTTCATTAGCTGGGCTTGTGTTGAGTTTTTGCCTCGATGTAGCAAAGTGTTTAAATAGATGCTTTACTCGATACACAGTGGCATTTTGAAGCATTTTAATACTTGCTGAATTAAGATACTTTCAGCTCAGAGGCTCTTAGGATTTTTAAAACAAAAAGCATTTGATGAAGAGAATATGCTTACTATAGGGGGGAATATCTATTGGTTGGCAACACAAAGCTATCTTTACTAAAAGTAGTTGAAATATCTTTGTGATTTTAAGTACAAATAGTCCTGGCTGACAATCTGTCTGACAAGGCTGTGAATAAAAATCTCCTCTGTAAGCTGCCAGCACCTAGATATTGTTGAGGCTTCTGCTTTTCTCTTAGCCAGGAGGAAAAATGTGGTGGGAAAGTGTTTGAGGAGGAAGAGAGATCAGCAGTGGTCTGAGGGAAGAAGAATGATATTAGATTAGGATGCTCATGTCAGGAACATGTATCGAGTCACTGAATAACCTGTTAGGATAAGTGGAAACTCCACTGGGAAACGAAAAATGGCCAAGAAATAATTTAACTTATATTAGAATCTAGTCTAGTTCTCTCTTATGCAATACACGGAAGATACATTAAACTATCCTTAAATTCTCTACAATGTGAAATTATCTACCACGTTACATTCATGTTAGTATCAAACGCATACTGGATTTTTTGTACTTCTTTCTCAGTTGCTGGCAGACTGAAACAAATACATTTTTTCCCTTGATTTTCCAATTATACTTTTAGAATTACTAGCATAAGTCTCTTGGAAGCTGGAAATTCAGTGTTTACCTGATAAAAGCAGCAGCTGTAGTAGCTGTGCCTGGTTCCCTTGTAGTACCAAGCTGAAGCACCTCTCTCCTACCCATGAGAAGCAGTTCTGAAGGAAAGGGATTATTGCAGAGCCTGTATCAATCAGGTTGCAGTGATGCAGGGGAGATGCAGTTAATAACCCAGTGAGAACTACAGCGAGGCTGCTGCACTCATTTCCTATGGGCCCCTAAAGAGCTGAGAAACACAGCTTTGTCCTGGTGACCTGAGCTGCATACAAATCACCTCTCTGGGAAAATCAGAGCTCTTCCTTAGGCCATCTCCGAGCTTACTTCCTTCTCTCTTCCATTGTCTTTGAGGACAAGAATAAGTGTGGTGAGACAGAATATTCTGTTAGCACCCAAAAAGTGTGATTAATTAGACCAGTTATTTATGAGATTCATATTACTTAAACCAATGGGGAATCTGAAATTGTTGGGTTGTAGAGAACATAACAAAAAGTAGTAGAGATTGATGGTCATTTCTTTCCTTTTCCGAAAGGAGGAACGGATTTTGTTAAATGTATATAATTGAGCAAATTCTTAACAAGAATACTCAGCAGCATCCTTTTATAAAATTAATCATGGAATCCTGGAGTGATTTTGGTTGGAAGGGGCCTAAAAGATGTCCTGGTTACAGCTCCTTGCCATGGGCAGGGACACCTCCCACTAGACCAGGTTGCTCCAAGCCCCATCCAACCTGGCCTTGAACACTTCCAGGGATGGGGCAGTCACAGATTCTCTGGGCAACCTGTGCCAGGGCCTCAACACCTACATAAAATGCCTAGCTGTTATATATCATTGTCTGTTGTTAGTTTTTAAAGTGCATTATAAAAGTGGGAAATGAAGGCACGGGAGAGAACACAACAACTTGAAGAGTGTTGCTCATCAGGTCACCATCAGATTTGATCATTTGAGTTATAAAAATTTTGATCATTTGGTTATAAAAATAGCAATATAATTAGAGTAATAAAAATTTGGACAATTTGGATTAGGACAATATGAAACAACAGAAACAAAGAGTTACGGACAGTCCGGATACCTTTTTCTGGGCAGCATAAGCCCAAAAAAGGACACCCGTTAACAGAGGATTAACCCTTAAAAACAACAGCCTGTTGTATATTCATACACCTCATACATGATGCATAAATTCCATTCAAATACAGGATTCTGTCTGGTCGGTGTCAACTTTTTCCTCTGAATCCTGATGGTGTCTTCATGGTGAGGCAGGAAGAAGTTCTTTTCTCCTGATAATGGAGCAATAAATTCTCTTTCTCTGAAAGATTTAGGTGTCCTGTGGCTGCTATCTCGCTGCGAGTCCTTTCTTTAGAAAAAAAGTATCTTACATGGCATAGTTTCTATTTTAACATTATGTTATAACCTAAAACTATATTTAACCCACTACTTAAGAAATTATTACAACATAACTTTCTAACATAATGCATATAATATTAATTTTAATATTTGCGAAAAGCCAATAATAAAATACGCATTTTTCTCAGGTAGCTGCTGTCCTCAGGAAACAGAGACACCCGGAGCGGCTGTGACGGGGCTGTAGGTGCGGAATTTATTCCCTTATTGTTCCCTGCAGGCGCTTCGCTGCAGCCCCGCGCGCCGCCTGCCTCCGTTTCAAGTTAGAAAACTGCAGATAGCCAAATGGCGTCGGGGTGATATTCTCCCCTGCCATATTTCGTTCCAGGAGTGGTGGCTGGCTGTCATTTCCTAGAGTTCTGCTGTACGCGGCTGCGTTCGAACCGCGCTAGCGCGCCCTAGCCCGGGCAGAGAACGCGCAACGTGTTTTGTCCCCTCCGGTAGCCCGTACCCGCCCGCCGAGCCGCGGCGGGACGGCGGGCGCCGCTTCCCACGCGTCAACACCGAGAGAACTATCGTTCCCAGCACGCTCCTCGTCACTGCGCATGCGCAGTGTCCATTCGAGCGTCCATCTTGGCACCAGTTTCTTCCAGCTCCTCACAGTACAAGGGAGGCAGAGACTACAATTCCTAGCGTACTTCGCGGTGCCCGCGCATGCGCAGCGCGCTCGTCCGCCATCTTGGCCCGAGTAAACGCCGTCGCCGCCGCCGCCACTAAACAAACCCGAGCCCGGCACTGGCGAGCGGCGGGGGGCAGGGTGCGGCTGCCGCGGAGTCTTCGATGTGCTGGGCACGGCCGGGCAGGTGGGTCCTGCTCCCCGCCCCACCCGGGGCCGTCCGCCTCAGGGAGAGGGGCAGCTCCGTTTCCGGGACGGCGGGGACCCGCCGCCCCCTTACGGGCCCAGGGCAGCGCCCCGGCCGATGCGGGGAAGCAGCGCCAGCCGCCGCCCGCTCCCTCCCTCTCTTTCCCCGATCCCGGCGGGAACGCAGCGCCGCTGGCTCCGGGCAGTGCCCGCGCCCAGGGCCGGGCAGGGCGGGCGGGGATGCCCGGGTGGCGGCTGCCTTCGGGCGTCCTTGCAGGAGACCCTCCCCCCTCCCGAGCCCACGCTGGAAGCCGCGGCGGCGTCGGGGCTTTTGTTCCCGGTGCCCAGCCCTCCCCAGCCCCGGCCCTTTCCCCGCTTGCCCAACTCGCCTCCGGCCGCTCTTTTCCCTTTATTATCCTCGTCGCATCGCGGAGATGCGCCCTCTCTGCCCGCCACCCACGGAATCTCGCTGCGTTGGGATGGAGGTGTTCCCGTGTTTGGCTGGATTTTTGGGGGAGGGGGCTGGTGTTGGTATGTGGAGAGCAAATTTTCACACACGGTGTTTTTGGCATCCTGTCATACAATATAGGCTGGCGCAAAACGCGTTCCCCGGGGGGAAGGGGAGCGTGCGGTTCGCTGAAAGAATTCTTTTAATAGGTACTCTGCATAAAGAGAGGGAGGAGACTTAAACATCAATTCGGAGAGCGTTTCAGGCTGAAAAAAATAGGCTTCGGAAGGAGACAGGACACTGTAAAAATGCTTGAGTGATGGGTTTGAGCTAGAGAGCATAGGAAGTCCATCACGCTCTTGTGAAACTGCCGAATTCCTTCATGCCACTACAAATGTTGGGGCGGGGATGGGAGCGAATGTGTCGGTGGAGTTGTGAGCAGGCTGAGGAGTTTACATTAATCTGTTTGGGAAATCAATAAATGATGGGCTTGAGCGTTTATATTCCTTTTGCAGCGAGGCTGAGCCCTGTGGGAGCACAGACACAAGGGAAGGATGCCTGTGGTGTGGCCTACTCTTCTGGACCTCAGCAGGGATGAGTGCAAGAGGATCCTTCGCAAACTGGGTACAGTAAGATACAGTTTGTGGGTCTGTATTTTGCCCTTTTAAGATTTGCCTTCATGCTGCTTGCATGAAATATTTTCATGTGTCTACAGGCAACTTGCAAGTAATTTCCTGCATTTTCCATGTGTCATTGGTTTGACAGCCCTGGCTTAAAGTTATGTTTGGCTGACACTCTCAGCCCTGGCAAAATGAGTAGAAAAGAATTGTTTTGATGTGGTTGAATCTCTCTTGGATGTCCTAATTGCTGTGTTGCAGGGCTGAGTTTTTCTGTCACTGTTAACATGCAGCAAAATTTTCAAAGAGAACCTTTGGGGTTGGTTTTTTTCCCCTGTTTTGTTGTGGTTTTTGTTGGTTTTTTTTTCCCCTAGTTCTGTATTAGTCACCTTTTTGTACCCCTAAAAAACATAGTGGAATCCTGGTTTAACTGTTCCTGTAGGAATGAATCAAATATTGAAATTATGATTGTGAAGACATAAAACAGGTTTTTTAAAAAAATGCTGTTTGTGATTTGCAGTTACACAGGTTGTCAGGGAATTGGGAAAATGATGTCCTCACTCAACAGCCATAACCACAGGAATCTTTTTCATTGTTTCAAGTGTAGCTCAGTACTTGAGGCTGCTGCCCAAGACAGTGGAAGATATTTTTGTGCTCTGTCTTTGTAGGTCTAAGTGTATGAGGAGAGATGCTTCTGTTTTGGAAAGTACTAAAAACCTTTGCTCTTTCCTCACTTACCTGCTTTTGGCTACTGCAGGGGAGAGAGTCCTTTGTTTGACATTTGATCTGATATAGTTGGTTTTGAGTTTTTATGGCTAAATTTGTGTAATTAAGGATTTGGGGTTTTGCCAGTTAAATGGTGCTAGATGGGAAATGAAAAAAACAGTCCTCAGTTTCTTCTGAGGACTATAATCTGGGAAGATGTCAAGGAGAAAGTTGAGGCTCCCTCTAACTTCCTGTGACTGTCAAGTGACAGCTTTTCTGTTCTCATTCTGTTTGACTGCTAAGAGATGGTGTGCTGTATTTCTTAACTGTGCCAAGGTTCTCACATGGTGAAGCCATCTACTTTATTTTTTGAGAGTTAAGAACTTATTTTCCCTCCCTTTGCCCTTTTTATTTGATTTGTTGGGAATACGGGATTTGCGTGCTGTTGGAACAGTGATGCAGATGTTGCACACAAGGTTGCAACAAGCTGTACTGTCTGTTAAAGTGACAACCCCAAGTCTTAAGCAAGGCTCGAGAAGTACAGAAACTAGGAGAAAGCTCAGGGTGCCAAAAGCTTTTGACCAGATTTTGCTACTAAGTTTCATTAACGTAGCTGTGCTGGCTGGAAGCCTGGAAAAGAAACTTCCCCCCGAGCTAGCAGCGGCGTGCTGGCAGAACCTTGCTGGTGCAGCTGAGCCGAACAGAACTGCAGCTACACCTCCTTCAGTGACATAACCTACTCTGACAGGAAGGAAAAAAAAATCAGAAATAAGAATTGTTGTTTTGCTGGCATGAGCTGTGTCCCCACAAGGGGGCCCTGGCTCTGTGAGCAGGGAGGAGGCACACGCGGGACTGGGGCGTGAAGGAGCGCGGGCAGTGGCAGCAGTGGCTGTGTGACAGTCACATGCAGAAATAGCCATCAACTTCAGAGGGTCCTGCTTTTCCAGCTCACAGCCCGACATCTAATCTGGCTAATGGCACAGCAGTGGTGGGAGTGCTCTGTAAGGAGTGAAGCAGGGATGTTGCTGAGGCTGAAATGCATCTTGAGGAATGCAGGACCTGGTGTTGGTTGTGATTTATTACTGAATGAGGTGATGATTGTAGCGCCTAACACTAACAATAATGATATTTACTTGCCAAACCCATTTTAGCTAGTTCATGTGTTTTGTGCTGTTGCATAAACACAAAGGGGAGGAAGTTAGAGCTGTTCTGTAATCCTTGCTAGCTTCCAAAAGACCAGAATGTGCATTTTTACAGCTATAGTGTAGAGGCTCTTTATTTATAATGCAAAAGGGAAAAAAAGTGTGCCTCAATAAATAATTATATGGTTGCATCTGAGAATTACTTTAAGTTGTTAACAGAGGAAAATAATTAGTATCATGAATATTGTAACATGATTGTCTAAATAAATGTTGATATTAGTAATAACGATTGCATTAATTAGTGAATGTTTTATAACTTAAGCTGTAAATGCTTCTGTAGGTCAGTCAGCATCCCTGTGCAGGCTGCTTAGTTAACCAAAATTACTCTGCTTTTTGTTTTATCTGCTTAATTGGGACAGGAGAGCAGAACTTATTTTCAGCACAATTCCTTGATTTCATTTGCAAATTAGCTCTTTGGAATCCTAAATGGAAATTTTTCAGAAAAGCATCAGTCTTTTCTTTTGCAGCAAACTTCAGAAATGTTAGGGTTTGACCTGCACCTTTTATTCTTGGTTTTGTGTAACTGGGATCTGTTGTGGGATTGTTTGGGTTGGCTGCTGAAATGGAAGTGTCTAATGAAAGGCACCTGTGTAAGGATCAAGAGAATTTTTGTTTTGGGTTTCCCTAAACAGTGTGAAGCTGAGAATAGCAAGTCATTCTTTGCCAAATTAGCAGGATTCATTATTTGCATTAGATGTATCTTCACCCTGTCTAGTAGGACAAAATTCAAAAATATCAGTAGCCTTTTACTTTTTGATTTTTTGAAAGCGCTGTTGGCATGACATCTGTCACTTGGAGTTACACATTTCTGGTAGATCAGACTTGTATTTTTGTGAGTTAGTCTTTGTGGTAGTTCTATATTTAAGAATAGCTAGATTGTTTATTTTGTGTTGAGCAGGTTTAATTCATTGTGCTGCATTTCTTTCAGATTCAAGCAGTTGTACCATATCAAGTAAATAGGCATAAAAGATTATGATAATCATATTTGACAAACTAGAACTGATGTTCTCCATGCTGCTTAGGGAAAGGCATTCCAAGAAAATTAGTTGCTGCTTTGATAGTGTATTTCTTTTTCCAATCTGAGCTTTTCTATAGAGCTTGTAATAATGATACATGTGAAGAGAATTCTGAACTACTCTAAACAGTTTCTTCAACAGTTTTTGCCTGAATTGTCAGGTCAGAGAGAGCTTGACACATTCATTTGGGTTTGTAAACTAGATAATCCTCTGTGATGAGTCAATTGTTTCATAGAAATGTTTTATGCTGCAGAGTAATTGACTGAGAGAGTTCCAAATCATCAATCTCTTTTGAAATAGCACTAAATAATTGAAAGACATGTTACTCTTAATGACTTTGAAAATTATTAGAATGCTGTCAGTAATATGAAAAACAACATTTTTTCCCCTTTACTGTGAGCATTAAATGGAAATATTATTCACTCTAATTCTTCAGAGCTGGAGGCCTATGCAGGTGTCATCAGTGCCTTACGTGCACAGGGAGACCTTACAAAAGAGAAGAAGGATCTTCTTGGAGAACTGTCTAAAGTGCTTAGGTAACCCTGATCTTTTCAAACTAAAACTATGACCTGTTTTCTTTTAAGGTGTTACATGCTTTTTCTTTCACCGAGATCACAACGTAAATCTGAATTTGGAGAAGTAATTCTCCATGTTGCTGAGGTTTCATTCCTGTTCTCCTTGGAGTTTTTAATAAGGAAAACAACCATCCTTCAGTGGTAGAAGCCTTACTGGTTTGTTGATATTTCTTGGGATACTGAGTGTTAAAAGGGTTACAGCCAGGTCATGAATGTACACTGGCTTGAGGTTTTGTCAAGGTAGAACTCCACGGTCTTTGAACACAAGGTACCTCAAGAAAGAATGCTGTATGTCCTGTGAACTTTTCTGCCTTATCCTTTAAATGTATTGATCTCATTAGGAGGTTGGATTCTAGCTGTTTTTGAAGGATATCCTTTGAACAGTAATGTTCCTTTCATTCTTCAGTAATGCTTCTGAGCAATAATATGATTCATTCTCTCTGTGACAGCAAGGGTTAAGTGACAGTCTCTTAAATGTAAAGTGCTGTCCCCTTTCTTCTCTTAGATAAATTATTCAAAAGTTTAATTTTAGCTGGAATTTTTAGATGAATGTTCTTATTTTCCTCTGATTAAAATATATTTGCTTTATTGTTTTTTGAATAGTATTTCAACAGAGCGACATCGCGCTGAAGTTCGGAGAGCAGTGAATGATGAACGACTAACAACGATTGCACACAAGTAAGTTCCAAGTAATTTTGTCACTGATTTGCAAAAGTACCTTTTGGGAAATCCATTATGCCTTAACTGAATGGTAGAATTTTGAGGATTGATGATGGTTTAAAGAACCAGTACTTAAAACACTGTATGGATGAAGGAGTTACTGTATTAGATGGACAGGGACCTAGAAACAATTATTTAGTGCCATTACATTTTGGGTCCAAGGTTATCCCATTCACTGTACAATTGCTATGTAAGAAACAGTTTTTTGGCATGGAGACCATTCTCTAAGATAGATCAGAATAAACAGAGAATGGAGAAAATAGAGATGCTCCTAAATAGGATGAAATGTTTGCTTTTCTTTGTTTCTTTGTTTTGCTTTTAGTTTTATTTTAATCAGTTTGAAAAGGCTGTATTAAGAGGAAAGAGAAAACTACATAGAAAAGACAAAGAGAGGTAAAGAGGTGGCAGATTAGTGGAAAACAGACTATCAGCATAGAAAGGAAAAAATGATCAGAGTAGAAAAAGCTGCAGCAAGCTGATGACATCAGTGTCCACCACTCTCAGCGATGCAGTTGCTGTGCTGGCATCAGCTGGGCTGGTTCCTCCTTGCATTTGCTTTCACAAGCTCCACATAATTTTGAGAGGTGGAGGAGCAGTAGACCAGGTGGTTATGTATTTTTGGTAATTACTTAATAGTTTTACTGTCAAGGACTGTCTTTAAAGAGAGCTGCTCTGTAAGTGTCTATTTTTTTCTTATTCTGTGTTACAGCTGTTGACTTTTTTATGTTTGACTGTTGTAGCTTTGGTGTTGTGAAGAGAAAAGAAAGGAAATAATATGGATAGCAGAACACTTGGAGTTAACAGTTGTTTGATCCATGTCTAGTCAAAATCAGCATACTGGTTTAGTGCTGTAGAAAGACTTCAAGTTTTAATTTTCAAGTTTAAAGATTTAGAAGTATGCTGTTCACCAAACAAAACCCACCAACGTCCTTACATCCCTTTAAATAAATGTGGGGGGAATAATGAAAAGTATGTAGTTGTCAAATCAGGATTCTTGTCCTGAATCAAGTTTTCCTTTTAAGTAGTACTTCTAGTCCTAGCATTTTGCAAAACATGAATACTTTGTCTTGAGGTATTGCCCTTCAAAGAAATACTATAGTCCAGACAAGGTGCAGTTTTGAAGTGCTGATTTTCTTTATTTTTCCTATGGTGATTCCTTATGAGTGATGGTTGGTAATATAGTATTTGACTTACATAATTCTCTTAACTCATTAGGAAAGCCTACTTTGCTAGCTTTTGTACCCTTTATTTTTTGTTTTTAAAATGTATCTTTCCTTAGCTTATGTAGCTCTCTTTATACAATATGCATATGTATGAGACATGCTGAAGCATACCAAGATTTAATAACAGAGCAGATACTCTGGATTTTACAAACTACTTTGTAGTAGCTCTTGCCGCAATTTGCTTGAAATATTTCATGTGAGAAGTTATTTTTTAGAATATATTAATACATTAAATGGGTTGATTTGCTTAAAAACATCACAGCATTGAAAAATAATTTGCCACTTTGGTTTTGCTGATTTGACAAATGACTCATGTAAAACAGTCAAAAATATTTCTCCATCTAGATAAGAATGGTGTTTTTATGAAACATTCTAGTGTGGGTGTAAGTACTGAGGGTAAGAGCAAACTAGAGCAGAAGACAGCTTTCTGTTTAGAAAGATGCTGAGGGTGCATTTAAATAATCTCATGTTCTGTCACCTTGCTTGGGACTACTTTAACAAGCATCAGAAACTCTTTTGTTGAGGTAAAATAAAGTTTGTCTTAGAAGCAGAGAATTTTTCCCTGTAACATAATCCATTTCAATAGTCTTTCATGATATCTGTTTGGTTTCTTGGTATTTTCAAAATCCAGAAGTAGAGAGCACAGCAACTGTACCTGAATAGTAGGTAACCTAATGTGGGGGGTTTGAGTATGGCATTCACACACCTCTGGCCCTTGAACAGCTGTGTAAAACAAAACAACAAAAGAAGAGTCAACTCTTCAATTTAAAATGTGAGGGTTTTTATATCAGGTGACCAAAATGCAAGGGCTTTCTTGAAATAAAGTTGAGTATTGGTGCTCTACTGTGTCCTAAACTTCCTTTTAGACTTGCACTATTGAAAAAAAATGTACTCAAATAGGATACTGAGTATTTGGAAACTTGTCAAAAAACTTACAGCATTTGCATTTCTGTTTAGTATGTCAGGGCCAAACAGCTCTTCTGAGTGGTCCATAGAAGGTCGTCGGCTGGTGCCGCTGATGCCGCGGCTCGTGCCACAAACAGCTTTCACTGTCACCGCCAACGCTGTTGCCAACGCAGCCATCCAGCACAATGCATCTCTGCCAGTTCCTGCAGAAACTGGAAACAAAGAAGGTGAGAGAAAGATGGAGTTCTGCTGCAATCTGTGGGAATGTGTAAACAACGTCACAGTAGGAACTGGTGTCTTAGATTTTAAGTGTTAAATATTAAAGATATTTTAACGGGCCTTGGAGCAGCCCAGTCTAGTGGAAGGTGTCACTGCTGATGGCAGGGGTTTGGAACTATGTGAGCTTTGAAGTTCCTTCCAACCCAAACCATTCTATGAACCTATAAAAAAATCCAAATCTTTCTTACCAAACATTATTCACAGAAATATAAAATACCCATTTTTTTTAAGATACCTTTGTGCTATCTGCAACATTAATCTGACTGCTTTGTGTTATTGATACTCTAGCAATTGAAATATAAACGAAACCCAGTCTGTCAGGAAATGACATTAGCTGATTAACTTCTTCAGCTCTGTAAACTTTAAAAACTTGGACTAATGGCTAGATTTTGTTAAGTTCTGTAAGTGATGAAAGCTGTTTCAGAATGTTTTGTTTTAAGAGTGGAAGTAGGTTTTGGTTAAAATCAAGAAAATACAACTTTGGGTTTTTTCCTTCAGATTAAATATACTATGGGAACAAGTAAAAAGATTGCTTTCTGCTTTTCCTATGCTTTCTAAATAATGGTAGTACACATTCCAACTAGCTTGGCTCAGCAGACTTGAATTAGGCTTCATACAACTGGAGAATGTGTAACACTTCTTGAAACAAGCTGTTTTATCCTGGTTTTGTGAGAAGTACTGTATCATTGTGTTATTACTTTAAAGCAATGGTTTAAAAAAACTGATTGGCACAATCACTTCTTGACTACTGAATGAATATTTTGGTTTTTTCAGTTGATGTACTATTGAGGCAATAACACTTTTCTGTCAGTTACTTGTCTAGATGTGATCACTTACAGAAAAGCAAAAAGATCAATATATTGAATTAATGCTAAAATTAAAAATAACAAATTATAAAGTAAAAAAAAAATTCACATTGGCAGCACAGATTTTTGGGGATGGGAGGACAGGAGTTTAGATTTTTGTGTTGTCTTTGAAGACCATTGATCTCACGGCCATGCTTAGCTCTGGGGAATATTCCACAGTAACAGGAATGCAGAGGCAAAGCCACAGATAGTAAACCCAGTAAGTCTTTGGCTTCCATTTCAGTTGTAAAAATAGTGATAGCATAATGGGATTCTGCACTTCAGTTATATGGAAGGTGTCTTTTCTCCTCTTCAGTGGTGGTTTGCTATTCCTACACAAGTACCACTTCAACCCCAACATCTACCCCTGTTCCAAGTGGCAGTGTAGCGACAGTGAAGTCCCCCAGACCTGCCAGTCCAGCCTCCAATGTAGTCGTCTTGCCAAGTGGAAGTACTGTTTACGTCAAAAGTAAGTGATACTAGCACCTGATTAACAAAAGGGAAAGAAAGGGAGAGCATGGCTGAGGCATAGACCAAATTATACACTCCAACACTGGGCAAGTCATTTCAGGCCTTTGTGCCTTCCTTTTGTCTAGAGAATTAATTTATTGCTTCCCTTTTTTCAGATAAATAGTGTTCAGGATAAATCCAGTCGCTGCAAAATGCTGCAAGGACAACAAGTGAAAAATATTTTGAAAAATATTTCTGTATATCAGTGAATTTCTGATCCATCTTGTTGAGCACTAATGCATAGTAGTCACTTAGTTGAATTAGAAAAGGTTCCTCTTTTCCACTTTCACAGTTGACATAGAATTTTTTAATTTTTAGATGCAGTTTGGCAGGGGTTTATGCTTCCATACTATGGAATTAGTCTGGCCATTTTGTGATTTACCTGGAAGTCAGTCTTAGTGAAGCTTGTGTTCCTTGGCAGCTGCGAAAACTTCGTACAAATTCCTACCAGAAACCCATCTTCATGTAATTAAATCTGGAAATCCAGGACATAGAATCTAGAAAAGGTCTGTTTTCTTCAGAGGGTGTATGTGTCACCATCTTGTTTGGCTAGTAAGTCAGCCAGTTCTAAAAGCAGATTTTATTCTCTCATATATGCCCTCATCATGGGTAGCTTTATTTTACTATTAAATGTTTCCTTCAGTTCTTATTTGGTTCTCTCAAAGCAACAAGTAAAGATTAATAGTAGATAAATGCTATTTAGAAGTAGATAAATGCTATTTTTATGCTTGCTCTGTATACCTTTAATATTTAAAAATATTTAATTGTTAAATATTATTATCTTTATGCTATATGTATACATCTGTATAAGTTTCTAGCTAATCAGAAATGCCACTTAGTACATAAATATAATGTTACTTCCAAAAAAAAAACATTGTTAATGGCTCTGTCGACTCATGAAACCCATTACATTTTTCATTTTTCTGATCTATGCACTAATCACTTGAGTTTAGTTTGAAGATTCAGGGGAAAACATTTTTAACATCTAAAAATTTT
Organism: Melospiza georgiana; assembly: GCF_028018845.1. Taxonomy (NCBI): domain Eukaryota; kingdom Metazoa; phylum Chordata; class Aves; order Passeriformes; family Passerellidae; genus Melospiza; species Melospiza georgiana. The sequence goes on from NC_080431.1 coordinate 15,256,382, forward strand.
AGTGTAGGCTTTATTGAATTAATACATGATAATGAATATCAAATAAGTCTAGACACATGATACAGGGATGATAATTTTCATTGTCTTTCCCTAGATTTAATTTTTCCCCCTACTTCATGTGCTTTGTTTTGTTGTTATTGTTTTTATTCTTTTTTTTTTCCTAAGGAATTGTGTGTCTTTCAGAATATGTTACATCAGTCACATTGATTTTAACAAACCTGTGTAGGAGCAGATTTGGGAGATCTGAGTTGCAGTCAGGACTTTGCCACTGGTTTGTGGTGTAACCTCTTCCAAGTCACAGTCTGACTGAGCCATTAACCTTTCCATGACTCTGCTTCCTTACTTACCAAGTGTGAGTTACAGTCAAAGCTGTGTTACCTTTTAGCTAAATGTCTGTGGAAAGCTTTGTACAGCAATTTCTAACATGAAATGATGAGAATAATATTCTTGCAAAACCCCAGCAGTGAAAAGAGGAGGTGAAATGAGCTGTACTTAACATAAAATAATGGTCTGCTAGTTTAATGTTAATTTCTGATGTCTTCATGGGTTGGTTGATGTTTTTTTTTGTGGATGAGGACCACAAAGTTTTCTCTATTTCTTGGTGCCCCACCAAAATAACAACTGTGTCCTAGCATGCTAGCTGCATGTGGATTTTGGATTTAAATAGATTGAGATTTTTAAATGACTGCACACATTCAATGTGATTAGTGCACTCATAGTTACAAGTTTCTATAGTGCACTCACAGTAATACTTAGAAGCCTGTCCATAATAAACCTTAAAGCTATGTAATCAAACCTCTGCTTTATAGAGGGAGGTCACCACTAGGCTTATTCAGGGGCATAGGGTAAATTATTGATTAGAATATTTGATTGATTGAGAATAGGATAGAATATATTGATTTGAAATCTGGTTTTATAGATCCACACTTCACTTGTACTGCTACAGCCAGCTAAAGCTACATTTTTGAAGTTTGCTTCTCCTCCCCAGTTCAGTTTTCTGTCTCTGTAGATACAGTTGTCAGCCTTTGGACAGGTATCTGCAAATGAGCTGCTACTCCTGCTGAGAGAGAATACCATTTTTCCACAATTGCTGTTGTGGTCCTGGGCAGTTTCTTGTCCATGTTAGTTCTTGCATCTTCACTTTTTGAATGCCAGAATATTAATGTTAATTAGAGATTGGCCATAATTAAATCTTGGCCCTAACTAGAGATTGACTACCAATCAAGTTTGCTTTGATTACCAGCAAGACTGCTTTTTGCTGTGATGGTGTTCTTTGTCTTTAAGCTCCAGGCACATGGAACAAGATTTTCAGTCATCTTTTGCATAGGCAAGATTGTACCTGTTCAGCTTCTCTCTGATTGTTTTCCTTTTTAAATGGTTTGACACAGGTTATCATGGTAAACTTAAATAACAGGACTGCAGATTTGTCAAGATTGGAAGAGACCTTTAAGATCATCTAGTCCAACCATCAACCCAGCACCATCATAGTCACCCCTAAACTGCATCCCCAAGTGTCTCATTCAGATACCACCTGAACACTTCCAGACTGTTGTACCCCCAAGCAACTTATTCCAAGCCTGACCACTCTTCCAGTGAGGTTTTTTTTTCTAATACCTAATCTGGACCTCCCCTGGCACAATTTGATGCTATTTCCTCTTGTCCTCTCACTTGTTACCTGGGAGAAGAGTCCAGCGCCCACGTGGCTACACCCTCCTGTCAGGGAGTTGTTGAGAGCACGAATGTGCCCCCATAACCTCCTTTTCTCCAGTCTGAGTCCCCCCAGCTTCCTCAGCTACTCCTGCAGCTCCAGACCCTTCCCCAGCTCTGTTCCCTTCTCTGGAAGTGCTCCAGCACCCCAGTGTCTCTCTTGTCAGGAGGTGCCCAGAAGTGACCCCAGGACTGGAGGTACTTCAGCAATTCCCCGCATAGGGAATGGTCACTGCCCTGGTCCTGCTGCCACACCAGTGCTGATACAGGCCAGGTGCCATTGTCCTTGCCCACCTGGGCACACCTGGCTCATATCCAGGCAGCTTTGGCCAGCATCCCCACATCCCTTCCTGCCTGGCCACCCTTAAGCCACTCTGCCCCCAGCCTGTAGCTCTGCATGAGATGGTTGTGATCCAAGGGCAGGACCTGGCACTTGGCCTTGTTGAACCTCAGCCCATGGATCCAGCTTGTTCAGATCCTTCTATAGAGCCTTTCTGCCTTCAGTGCTACCAAGCAGCTGTGAGAAGTTTGCAAAGTCACTAACCTGTGTGTGGTGGTGTTTGCAGGGGTCCCAGGATGAGGGAAGAGACAAGAATCTTGACTCCATCTTTCAGAACACTGATTTATTATTTTATATTAATATATTATATTTAAACTATACTAAAAGAATAGAAGAAACTATTTCATCAGAAGGCTAGCTAAGAATAGGAAAGAATGGAATGATAATAAAATCTTGTGACTGACCAGAGAGTCTGAGACAGCCAGACTGTGATTGGCCATTAATTAAAAACAACCATGAGACCAATCAAAGATGCACCTGTTGCATTCCACAGCAGCAGATAATTATTGTTTTTTCTTTTCCTCTGAGGCTTCTTAGCTTCTCAGGAGAGAAGATCCTAGCAAAAGAATTTTTCATAAAATATGTCCGTGACACCTGTGCCTTTCCATAGTTTATGAATATGTTGCCTACTTTAGCAAGTTTCATTTGGATTTGAGATCCATTAATCATGCTGTTATCCTTTCCTGAACTGAATATTGCAGCAGATTTTTTTTTCCTATGTGTGCAGTATATGATTGTGAAGAAGAAAGAACTCTTAGGAGCTTGGATTTCTTTTGTTTTTCGTTATTGTGTGCTAGGTGCCCTTTTATATCTGTTGCACAAAATGCACCAAAAAAGGCAAAAGCTGATGAACTGAGGATTGACCTTCACAGTTAAACCAGATAATAAAAAAAAAGAATTATATCTCAAGATGCTGTATTAAGGTGGAAGGCAGAAGGGTACTGTAAGGGTAAACATGACACGGAGGTGGGTGCAAAGGCTGAAGTCTAAGGAAACTATAGGGGGATAAATTCAATAGTCCAGTTGCTGTAAACAAAACCACCACCAAAAAAACCCCAAAGTAGTGTAAAACTTTAAACTAAAATGTGCGTGACATGATCCCAATCCCCTCATGTGTGTAGCTTCCCTGATCAAACTTCTGTAGGCAGAATGAAAGCCCTGTACTGGCTCTTATGTTCTTTTAATCTCTCAAACTGAATGATGTAACCCAGTAACTGAGTAGCTTGGGGGTTTGGGTGATTTGTCCCCAATTCATGGCACTGAGTGTGACCCATATCAAGGACTAAGAGCATCTGAGGTGTGATACAGCTTGGTTGTGACCATAAGATGTAATTTATCCTTTATTTCTTTTTATCTTACTTGAAAGAGGATGTGAGACTCAAAAAGGATGTAGAGTTTCAGAGAGCACTGAAATCTGCAGACAGGGGAAACACAATTTAGAGAAAGTGTTTCTTTTCCAGGTGTCAGCTGCTCAGATGACGATGAAAAGCCCCGCAAAAGACGGCGAACGAATTCCTCTAGTTCTTCCCCTGTTCTCCTGAAAGAAGTCCCGAAGGCAGTGACTCCTGTCACTAAAACTATCACAGTGCCTGTAAGTGGGAGCCCCAAAATGAGTAATATAATGCAGAGCATTGCCAACTCCTTACCACCACACATGTCGCCTGTGAAAATAACCTTCACTAAGCCCTCAACACAGACAACAAACACCACAACACAGAAGGTATGTGGGGGAAGGTGCCAAATGTTCCTTTATTCTGGTTTTATCAATGAATAAGATGTGATGTTTGACTCTTCCTTTCTGTGATCTGACTAGCTGTTTTTTAAGGATTGCACTTGGGATAAGGTAATCCCTCTTTAAAATGAGCAAAGGGAAAACCAAACTCTTGTATGAATTTAGTTCACCTGTGTGTGAAAGGACCTGGATTGACAGCCTTGGAGACTGAAGCCCTCTTTTTATCCACAGAACAGGTACAGCACAGGCAGCGGGAGTGCAAGCTTCCCCCAGACTGCCCCACCAATGTGCCTCAACCCTGACCTGAAGGGACCACTTCTAGGGATGAGAGGGGATTCAGTCTCCATGCTCATTCAATTCTTGGCCTGTCTGGTGAGACTGCCAACAAGGTTACCAGTTAGTACCATTTGTGGTGTTGGGTTTTGTGATATGGACACTAGTCCACTGAGAACTGGATCACATAGGCCACTGAACAGCCTTCAGATGGTAACAACTGTTGGTCAAAGGTAATCTTTCTTATTTCTATTTTCCTTATTCATAATTACTTTTTGCAGTAGTAGAATTCCAGGAGAGGTGGCATGGGCTTTGCCAAGCCTTTTATCTAGAGACTAGTGTTTTGGGCTCTATAATGCTTATTCTTGGAGCTGGTCAAAGTCCAGGGGCTTTATTTTCCTTTCAGTACTAGTTGCCATTTCTCATTCTACATTAACAGTGTTACAGTGGTCAAAATCAGTTGCATTATTTCAGCTGAGTGTGCCTAGCTTTCACCACAATGCAAAGTGCAGAAAAGGCTTTCCTTGTTTAAATTTTGTACTGGACTTAGATTTTAAAGTACCTAATCTATGGCATGACTGTATTACCATTCTTTAGGAAGCATTTCAGTTGTGTCTATTTTTCTGTTTTTAAGATTTAAAAAAAATGAATGGTTCAGACCAAGTTCATTCTTGGTACAGTTATTTGGTACAGCAGACTTCAGGAAGATGTAGGGTCTCTGTGGAATTAATTTTGCCACAATACCAGCAGACTTATGCTAGCCTGGCCACTAACAAGCATTTTTTCCAATGGTGAGAGTTTGACTGTTGAGCTCAAACCTTTGCATGGTATTTGTCCTACTAGTATTCTTAATTGCTTTATGACTCTTTTCAGATCAGCAGTGTTCCCATGTCTTGATTTTTGGAAACTTTAAAACCAAGTAATGTGCAATAAAGATATTGGCTTTCTGACCTCTTCCCACTCCAGGGAAGATGCTTTCATTTGATTCATTGTTCTTTAACAGTGTCCTTAATCAAATTTCATCCCTGAATACATGAGTGTTTCAGGGAAATCCATGTGTGAGCATAAACCATCAAATTAAAATTCAGTGCAGTAAGTCCACAGCTACTAGAGGGCTTAACCTATCCTTCCTGTTGCACATATACATTAGTGCAGGAATAATTTTTTGCCTTAAACATCTGTAGGGTTGTATTAAGCATGGGTGTGTTATATCATGGAAGTTAAAGATGGACTGTACTGAGAAGAGTGGACTGTTGGTAGGACCTTTACTACAGTTATGCCTCTCCACTTGTTCTGACTTGGAAATTTTAGAGTTCACTTTGCATTCTGTTATTTGACTGACTTACTAATCTGCAGTGACAGGAAAATCAGTGCTTGTTTTGTTAGCCAGAGTAGCATTTGTATCTGAACTTGTCACAGTGCCCTCTTTTGTTGGATTTAGATATGCCAAAATACATAACTGCATGATTTTGGTGGGAGAAATCCTCTTTAGCAGTTTTAAATTAAAAGTCAGTTCAGTTGATTCATATCCAACAGGCTATTTCCTATTTGGGTGTAAGTTGTTAGATATGAATGAAATTCTTTGTTTCTGCATGCCACCTCTTTGAATTGTTTTGACATTTTAGTAGGTTGGAGGAAGATCTGTCATAACAACTAATAATGTCACAGCTCCAGTTTCTGGATTCTCTTGTAATAAAGTCACCTGTGTAGGACATGGAGGGAATCTAGCCAGTGAAGTTTCTGGCAGTTATATTAACCTTATTTTTTCAGGGACTAAGTTTTGACATATCTCAAAATAGAGCTGACAGGACTAAATTCAGTATATGTTGGAAATTAGATTTTACTGTAACAACTAGAACCATCAACAGCAAAATTAACACCTTGATTTCTCTGTGTGTGTGTGTGTGTATGTTTAAAGTCAGGCAGTTTCTCTGCTGTAAAACATGGGATGCAGTTTTGGTACCCATGATGAGATTCTTTTGATCCTTTCAACATATATGACAGAATAATATTTCAGAAATACAGTGGTTGTGATTTGAACTTTAATACTTACATTTTAACCTGAATTTTGTTTTCTGGATATACTTCATGCATGTGAAAATAACCTTCACTAAGCCCTCAACACAGACAACAAACACCACAACACAGAAGGTACTGAACTTTGCTCTGCTCTGTTAATTTTGAAAGATGAGGTAGAATAGACAGACACAAACCTGCTTAGTCACAGTATAGCAGTCACTGTTGAACTGTAATGCTTTGGAGGCTTTATTCCTTCTTTGATTGAATTTTTGAGTGGTAATCATGGACTTAAAGAAATGCAATTGTCTACAGGAGTTGTGATTATGCCCAGTTTCATTCTACATATCTGTATTAGTTTTGATGCTGAACTTGCCCTGTTGTAGTGTAGTTCATATTCACTCTAACCTATAATCTACCTTTTTAAACTGCAAGCTGTCCTTTGACTGTGTTCCTAACTGGTTCCTAAACCAGTTACTCTGGGTGGAATGGAGCTGACCCTAAATTTCAGACAGTTGCAAGTATTCCTAGTGTAAACTGAGAGTTTAAGAAACAGGATAAAACTCCAGAGGCATATCATAGAATCCTTTCGCTTCCAATTCTCACACTAGAACAAGCTGTGTCATGTTCAGCTCATCTGCATGTTTGTAGCCTAAGAGCAATTTGAGAAAGGTGTTTTGATTAAATCAAAATTAGGCAGAATGCAAAAATAGGACTGATGCAGAGAAAGTGTTCTCACTGGAGAATGCAATCAAGTAGAAAAGCAGCAGAATGTAGAAACCTTGTCCTTCAGACACACGTTAGTTTTGGTCAACCTGCTATTGCTTGCAGGGTAGTAAGGTTTTGATTTTCCTCAGATCAAGATATTAAAGATTTATCTGAGCAGCAGAGACCATCAAACTTTGAGCTGGGGCAAAAGGAGAGGCTGAACCAGCCATATTGGTGAAATTTGCTGCTTTTATTCCATCCATGTGGCTATTTCCCTTTTATTTATCTTTTCTTTTCTTATTTTTCTTTAAGCAAATTATAAACTTGCAATCTCTTGATGCTTGATTTGTTGCTTAAGTCTGTTTCTGGTGCCATTATCATATTATTTCTTTATCAGGCAAGGTTTCAGTGATGCTTGGCTATCAATGTAAGACTTTGTGTGAGCTGACACAGGTTTTCTTTGCCCCTTTTATGCCTTCTTTTTCCATCGGCTTTTGTTACATTGAATCATTAATAAGTTGAAATTTTCAAGGTTTTAATAAACAATTATTTTCTTGGGACAACAGCATTATTAAAGTAATCGCTCAATATTCTTGCATGATAAATTGAAAATGTTGTATTTTTGTGCTTCTTTTTCTGTTTTAACTATGTAAATACAAGGAGGGACATATAAGTTGAATAATACGATTTTTAAAATGTAAACAGTCCCCATATTCAATACTTAATAAATGTTTAGTTTCCTAGGTGAGTTGCACAAGGACAGACTTCTTCCAATGCTGTCATGAATTCTGTGTTTTTCTATGTCAGATCAGATTAATGGAGTTGTAGTTGTAACTTTGCACTGGGGTGGTGTTTATGCTCCTCAAACAAATCTGAATAATTTCTTGCTATTGAGAGCACTAAGTAAAGCAGAAATTGCTTCAAAACTACAGCATTTTTCTTTCACTGATGAAATATTATTTACAGCCTTGTAGATCAAAAGCATTTCCCATTACTGACTCAGCAAGTGCTTGTAATTGTTAAAGAAAAAAACTATTATTTTCTCTCATTGCTGTTTCTTGATATTTTTGCAAGGTTTGGAAGAGTGACACTTAAAACTTGCTGGAAATCCATTCAGTTTCTCTTAAAATGGGTTTCAAGCTTCCTGGCCCAGTTTAATGAAGTCAAGTTCATTCCTGTCTGCCTTCAGACATGAGATAATTTTGCTTTATTCAATAGTAATTGTTTTCCTTAAAAATCCTAATTTTAAGGAAATGTTTATCACCACTTCTTCAAAATAGTTGAAATATTTCTTGTGAGCAAATGTGATTGACGATTTTAAAAGCTCTTAATAAATATGTATCCCTAAAACTAAATAGACAGACATGTTACTGAAATAGAGATGCAAGGAACAAATGAATTTCTTCTTGTTTTTTTTTTTTTTTTCTTTTTTTAGGTCATAATAGTAACCACCTCTCCAAGCTCAACTTTTGTACCCAACATCCTTTCCAAGTCCCACAACTATGCAGCAGTTACAAAACTTGTCCCAACATCAGTCATTGCCTCAACTACTCAAAAGCAGCCCGTGGTCATCACTGCTTCCCAGTCCTCTGTGGGCAGCAGCAGCAGCAGCTGCTCCACTCCCTCCTGCACTGCAAATACCATTGCTGTGACTGCTGTAGTGTCATCCACACCATCAGTGGTTATGTCAACAGTAGCACAAGGTATGGCACTTCTCTAATCAAGGCTCTTTCACTGAGGAGTTGGACTTTGCATTGAGAATAGCACTGGGGAGATGCACTTTTTGTTTATGTGTGAATAAAGCACAGGACATGTGAAAGAAATCTGCTGATGAAACCAATGCAAGAGGCTCCACAAAAGTTCTTGTTGAACTGTTTTCCTCTGTACTTCAACAGTTAATGTGCAGATCCTCCTCCTAAAGAGGGTGTGATGTGGTGGTGTGACCTAGCTCTAAAACAATATAACCTCAAAATGGCTGGCTTAAAGAACTTTGCCTGGTGCATATAAAAATATATATTTTCAATATTTGAAGGTGTTTGCATCTTTAAAAGCCCAGTTTACAAAAACATGCAAAGTTAACATCAAGTAAATACAACTTATTAACATGCCCAGATGACAATTCTGAAAGGTAGAGAAATATTTGCACCTTTTTATCGGTGCAAATATTTCACTTTTTATTGGTGTCTTTTATCAGCATGCCAGTTTTAAAGTCCTTTACAATTAAGACCTGAGTGGGCCTGATTAAAATTCTTAGGTTTCTGATTTCAAATTTCAACTGTGTATGCTAGCTTGACTGTTTCAGCTTCATAGCCACCAGCTAGCATTTGAAAGGGAAGCTATGAATGAATGAATGAATGAGCCTTAGTGAGCAGCACTTGAAAGGAAAACTGGTTGACAATTACAAGTGTCACATCACAATTTTTCCTGGTCTGTATTTTCCATTCTTGCTCCATTCCACAAAACATTGGGTTGCCATATCAAGGCTGAGGAGGTATTTTCCTTCCCTATTGCTTGTATTAATATAATCAGATATTAATCTGTGGAGCAGAAGGGCTCATAGCAGGCTTTCATATTGTTTGAACTGTTGATTCTTAGTTGGGTTTGATCATGGAGGAGGCTTTAATTCTAAAGTACATTAGGTGGAGTATCTCTCCAACCATTTTTTCCAAGACTGTCAGTGGCATTGCAGAAGATGCTGGTGAAAAGTTTTGTGACATGAACTGGTAATATCTTCAAATGTAAAGTTAAACTCATGAATGAAAAGAGCTGCCCAAGGAAGTGGTGTAAGTCACCTTAAATGATGCTGTGAGAAAAGGGTTGCTTATTTAGATTGCCAGAATTGTACTTTTACTATGATTTCTGTCATTATCACTGCCATCTGTTTGTTTTCCACTGCAACTGGGATTTAGTTAAAAAATTACTTCATAAAATATGGACTTAGTTTCTCTGTTTTGGTGTTTATGGATATGTTGTTTAGAATTATATACAAAGTCAGATTTTGCTGTAAATGTTGTGACAACTATGTAAGGGAATGACAGAAATAAGTAATAAGATTTATTTGGGAACTTTGTCTTTCCATCTTACTGCAAACATCTTTTAATGTTTTTAACCTAATCTAACAGCACAAAACAGGTGGCCCACAGTTTTATAAATTACATACAATCACTTGATTTTTTTTTTAAATTCCAAACAACTCTTTTGCTAGCAGATACTCCCTTCCAATGTTGATGTGTTTGATGTTTGACATTGTCTTAATGCCAGCTTCTTGCAATTGTGATTTTGGAATCATTGAATCACGGAATGTTTTGTATTGATAGGGACCTTAAAGATCTATTTCCCTTAAAGCCCCCCTGCCAGGGGCCAAAACACCTTCCACTAAACTAGATTGTTATAAATATTTATAAATACAAATATATCTCTATTTAAAATATTTTCAGTGTAAGTATTTTGCTGTCTTGAAGCTTAAACTTTGAAAATTTTATTGAATGAAGTGTGTTACAAAAAGTGCAGAAGTAAACTGCATTTGTGGTCTTTCCATTAGCTGCTGTTCTGCTGCCACATTGCAAATCTGTATGAAGCTCCATTGCCTCCTAACAGAGCACTTCTGCTACACAGGAGCTCTATTTCCTCACATATATCAATGTATTTTTCAGTAGTAAAGATAATTGTAATGTATGATTATTTTAGAAATTATAGTATTTTTCTTTCTCGTTGCACTGGTGAATCTTAAACCCTTTACTCTTTCACAGGTGTATCTACATCAGCAGTTAAAGTTGCCTCGACCAGACTACCTTCCCCAAAAGGTTTGGTTGGGAATCCAACTCAGATCTTAGCACAGTTTCCCAAACAGCATCAGCAATCTCCCAAACAGCAGCTGCACCAAGTCCAGCAGGCCCAGCAGCAGCAGCAGCCACAGCAGCAGCTGGTGCCGTGTTCTGCAGCCCAGCAGCAGCCACAGCAGTCTCAGCTGCCAGCTGGCATCAAGCCCACCATTCAGATCAAGCAGGAATCAGGTAGCTGGAGTTGATCTTGGGTCACATTGGTGAGGTCTGGCTGCAGCTCAGGGAAGTAGGGCAGAATTCTGCCCCAAAATGTTTATGGGGGAGTGGTCGTGAAGGTGTGATCTCTTGAGTACAGGATTTGGCTTCAAACATGAATATAAGTACATAGTGAAGGATGTTTTCATGTTTTCAAGTAACACTATTTAAAGAATTTGGTTCTTTTACTCTTCTTGTTTGGTTCAGGTATTACAGACCATGCTTTAGGTGTATGTGTTTTTATCTTAGAGGTTGAGAGGTTTGTAAATAACTTCTAAAATAATGTGATTGGCAACCTGAAACACACCAGTTTTCTGAAGATCCAAGAGTTGTTCAACTGTATCACCCGGAAAAAGAAGTTACTTCATGTTTTAATTATTTCCTTTGGTCCAGAAATCAAAATGTGCTTTTGAGGTACTTGTCAAAGCAAACACAGTTAGATCTGGAAGTTAGACTGGATTCTTTTTGTGATAATGATTCATTCAGCTGACTTTGGGCAAGTCATATTATCTTTCTTTTTTGGCTTTTCTCTGCTTTAGCACACAGTTTTTATCTCAGCAAGAAGTAGTAAGAAATAAAGTTTGCAAAGTTAACCAGTTCTCAAATAAGTGCTATAAAAGTGCAAAGTATTTTAATGTCTATTAATATAAAATCAGTATTTTATTTTAATCCTGTCAGTAAAATTCTTATTTTATATCATACTATTTAGATCAAACAATTAGATTAGACCATGAAATGAAAAAATAAACAGCCCTACTCCTTTGATAAAACCCTTTGATAAAACTACCTACTCCTGCCCTTTGATAAAAGTACCTTTTGGATTATAGAACCATTGCTTAAGAAAAGTAATAGCTACTAATTACGAGATAAAAAAGGCTTCCAGCCACTGAACAATATCAAGTTTCATTTTCTTCATCTTCTACAATGAATTTAGGCTCATTGTGCTTTGTAGTTGAAAGTTTCTTTGAAAATACCATCTGATACTAATTCTTTCTGGAAGATGTGACTCAGTTTTCATGGAGACTTTTACTCTTTGGATGATACAGAGACTTCAAATTCTCTTTCAGTTTGGAGCTGACTTGCTCTGTACTGCTTTTATAGTCAAGTGTAGAGAGAAGAAAACCTCTCTGGAGGATGTTCCACATCTCAAATGGACAAGACTTTTCACCCTAGGAATACTTGTGTATAAACCTGAATGCTTCATCTAGATGGGATTCATTCAGGCTCTATGTTCCATGGCATTTGGCCACCACAATGCCATGCATTTACCTCATCATGGAACACATCATAAGATGCACATCTCCTGCATGTACTTTTGAACAGATGTTGTCAATCCACTGGTTTGCAACTGAGAAGTGAATCTCACAGAGGTACCATTCCCCAAAATAAAATGAAGAGAAAGGGAGCAGAATCCTGGAGGCATTAAGGTGCCCTCATCCTTCAGTCTTTTCAGTCTTACTGATCCACTCGTAGCTTAAGCCAAATTTCTTTGTGGCTTTAAGATGACCAGTAAATCAAGGGGAAAGTGAGCATTTACTAAAAGTAACCTTCCCTAGCCAGTGTCATAGTTGCTGCCTTATAGTCTCTAATACTGCTTGTGCAGAAATGTTTTTTAATTTATTCAGGATGGTAAAGTTTGTGTAGGCTTATGACACATTAGGATTTATAGACTGAATTGATGAAGAATTACTTTGCTTCTAGATGGTTCATTGTATATGAACCTATTCAGTCTTGGTTGTAACCTGTTGGCTCCTGGGAAAGTTATGTTTTTTTGGTATCATGTACCAGGAAAAATAAAAAATAACATCAACAAATCAGTGATGGAATGGACAGTGGAAATAGCTAAGAACTGAAACAGGCACATGAAAGGCAAAGATGATGACTTTCTTGGTGTTGCAAAACAACCAAAACCCAACCAAAACTAAGCAAAAAAAAAAAAAAAAGCCAAACTCAAAAGTTAAATAATTTTATTATCAAGAATATATGGGCTCAGAATTGAAGCCTTGTGGGGCTACTTGCCCACTAGGCCTTGGTCTGAGAAAGCATTTCAGAAAGTAACTTATCGTGCCTGTATTTTAACAGTGACCTTTCTCCTTTCCTAGGTGTTAAAATAATCACTCAACAGGTGCAGCCCAGTAAAATCCTTCCCAAACCAGTTACAGCGACCTTGCCCAGCAGTAGCAATTCACCCATTATGGTGGTTAGCAGTAATGGGACTATCATGACAACTAAACTGGTCACTACTCCCACTGGTAAGTTATGGCTCTGAGAAGGGAAGGGAGGGTAAATCCAGACATACAGGTGATCAAGCATGGTTTCCTAGGGTTAAAAAAAAAGGCACTTACCTCTTCTGAACAGTGGGCACAACAGCACATTCACAATCCTGTTGTTATTTATTCTAGATCAGGATTTTTCCACTGAGTGCTCTTTTATTCCACTGTTGGAATTGGTACCCAAAAATACCATTGTGTCTTCCCCACTGGGTTTATTTTAAAGGAAGTTTTAATGAAATCTATACAGATACTTTGCACTTCTGTAGTACCTTATATGACATGATTTATACTGATTTAACTCAAGCAGACAGGTCAGCACTATTCCTGTTTTGCATGGATGGACTTCAAAAGAAATGTGACTTGCTCATAGTCCTGCAGTGAATTTATAAAAAGACCAGTAAATTAAAATTTAAGCTCCCAGTGTTTTCCTGAGTATCTGGTTGTATTTGTGTTTCTAATAGATAATAATGCAGACTGTTCTGATTGTAAACTTGCATGAGGAAAACTTAAAAGGTAGCTTTATCCTGGTTTTCAGAAAACTCTTCATTTCCTTATTTTTTTTAGCATGTTGGCATGTAATCTGGGCTGGGAATATTAGAACCATGAAATCATTATGGTTGGAAAAGCCCTCTAAGATCATGAAATCTGATCATTAGCCCAGCACCACCATGTTCACCACTAAAAACCTTGTTCCAGGTGCCACATCTATGTGGCTTTTGAATGCTTCCAGGGATGTTGATACCACCACTTTCCTGGGCAGCTTGTTCCAATGTCTGACCACCCTGCCCATGAGCAATTTTTTCATAATATCCTACCTGAACCTTTCCTGGTGCAACTTGAGGCCATCTCCTCATGTCCTTAGCATAAACTAATGGTTAATACTCTGTTTATAACTTTCAAAGTACTCCACAGATATATTTTTAAGTGCATTACAAATATTTTGCTGTTCATGTAGTTGGTAAAATCTGTACTGTGCTCTCTTGGATGTGAACACATCCTTCTGGATGAAACAAACTGCTTTCCTCTTTGATTTTCTGCAATTAAGGGCACTATCTGCAGCATTACAAGCAAAATGGAATTTCAGTGTTTGTGTTATTTTTGAACAAGGTTCTTTTGTGGACTCAGTTGGCTGTATTCAGAAAAGAACTAGTTCTAAAAACCAGCATTTATACTATGTTGAGAGGTTTCTTTTGTGCTGCTGTATGCTAAGCCCATAAAATAGCATCATCATTGTAAATAATATTTTTTCTAAGAGTGTTACTTAAACTAATCATTGATGGTTCTCTTTATAAGCAATCTATCATATAGGAGAAGTGTCCTTCCTGAGAGGAAGGGATGTGTTCTGGTCATGTCATCAGACGCCTGACTCCTGGGCATCTAAGGGAGCAACAGGCAAACCTACAGGCAGAGTCTGCATATCTACTAAAAATTACAGTCTTACACACAAGGACATGAATTAAAATAAGGCAGTCATGGAACATTTGTTAAAATACACAGAAGACTGTTATATTCAATTTAAATTTAGTATATACTTGAATATTGCTCTGTGGATTTAGAAATTACTAGAAGAGTTTTAAAAGGTGGTAGTAGATTGCAGGCTGGGATATCTTCAAATAAATCTGACACTTTTCTCCTAAACTAACATATTTTTCCACAAACATTAGTAGAGGATTGTGTTGTAATAGTGAACTTTTTTTTCTCTCTCTTTAAAACAGGAACTCAAGCAACTTATACACGGCCAACAGTGAGCCCCTCTCTGGGAGCTCGGATGGCTGGAACTCCAGGGGCTGCTACTTATGTGAAAACTACAAGTGGCAGCATCATTACTGTAGTACCAAAATCCCTGGCTACTCTAGGAGGAAAGATCATCAGCAGTAATATTGTTTCTGGTAGGCATATGAGTACTGTTGTTACTTGTAAGACTTTTATTTCAAAAGTAACTTTGGGCTTGATCAAATTGTTCAGGGCTTTTCTGTGGGTTACGTGCTTGAATAGTTATTAGAACCTTTATTGGAGAATTCAGAAGGAAAATAGCTGAGCATGAAGAAGGTAATAGGTAGAAGTTTGAAGGTGCAGTGTTCTTAAGAATTGTGATAGTTCTTGTGTTTAAGAAGGAAACAGCAAATGTGAAGGAAAACTGGGAAGAAAGAGAAATGTGGGGTGAGTACTAGTATGTTGTACAGAGGACAGAAATATCAGAAAACACTATTGGCCCAAATTCAAAACATTTTATAATCTCAGTGCTGCCTTTCTCTGTTCCACTGCATATCCAAAGGACCAGAATAAAAATGGACTGTGTATGTTAAATTCAGCCATGCAGTCTCCACCTTATTTTGATATTTTACCAGTGGCAGCCTGTCTTTCCTTTAGGCCATGTTCTGCCTTAAGCTTTCCCTCCCAGCTTTATGCAGACAGTGCTGGTTGTCTTTGTTAGTCTGCTGGTTAGCCATTGGTCTCCCTGCTGGTTATGTGCTGGCACAGGTTTCCCAGAGCAGCTGTGGCTGCCCCAACCCTGGAAGTGTTCAAGGCCAGGTTGGATGGGGCCTGGAGCACTGGTGTAGTGGAAGATGTCCCTGCCCTCTGCAGGGGTGGAACTGGATGAGCTTCTAGGTCCCTTCCAACCCAAAACATTTGGTGGTTCCATCATCTCTGAAGATAAGGTTTCTTTAGGACCAGGACCAAGCACACTGATACCAGAGACAATTTCTTGTGTATGTTTAGGACTTTGTTTAGCAAAGACCTGACATGGCACCAGCCGGCTCCAGTCACTGCAAGGTGCTGCACAAGCCATCCAGTAAATGCACTCTTGGCCTGTAATCTGGTAGAGCAGTTTTACAGGTTGTGATTTCCACAGAATTATATTTAGTGATGATACAGCATCTTCTTTGACGACAACTAACTTTTTTTAGCCTGTTGTGGGTATGGTGAATTATTAAGACAATGTCTTGTAATATACACTTGTAATAAATTATACACAAGTGGAAGTATTCTCCTCAGCAGCAGCTAATGTGGAGAAACCTGTGAGTGATCCTGATGAGGATAATAATGGTTGTCCTGAAAGAGCACAAGTTTGGAAATCATGCCTGCTTTTGTTTTTTTGTTTACTTGTTTCGGCTAAGGGAGCAGTCTTTAGATGCCTCTGAAGTCAGTAGGATTAAATAAATCATAATCTTGTCTCAGCATGTCTTCCCTTTCCCACAATTGGTAGAATTGTTAATCTGAAATAGGTTGTGAAGAATCTACAGGCATGACTAGTGAGTAAAGGGAATCCTTGGGTTTGCCACTCTGTTGTGACTGAATGGTGCTTTCCTCTGGAGAAAGGAGAAATTGTTGATAAAAAGCTGTCTGAGTAGCTACTGCAATGGCAGTCTGATAGCACTGATGACTGATTCCAGTGTAGGGACTTTTGTGGACTGTGGAAAGCTGACCAGAATTACCTGTTAGTGAGTGCAGGTAACTAAAAACCTGATAAAGGGAATGGAACTAAATAAATACTAACATAGGAGCAGCTATAGTCAGGTCACCTCTTCAAAAAACAAAGAAACAAACAAAACACAAAAAAACCCCAAAACAACTAACTGGAGATACATCCTTGGTACATAGATTCTTCTACAGAGGTCATCTGTAGAGGAGTATGTTTGTGCAAATAGGAGCTTGACCTGAGTGTTAATGATGTCCTTATCCCACCCTAACTCCAGCCTTTGAGAAGTTCTACATGTTTGCCTGAGAAAGGTGTGTTAGTCTGCTCTGTAACTTGTGAGAAGGGGTTGCCTGTCCTAATGTAGAATGCATTCTATTCCCCTGGCACACCTGTTTTTACTGTAGGTGAAAGATTTCTTGAGTTGGCATGTAATCTTTCCATGTTGAGTTGGGTGACATGAATTCCCTTTCCAGATGCTGCAGGTTTCTTGATATGCTGCCAGATTTAAATACAATGATTCCTCTATAGCTCACAAACTTCTATGGTGAAAGGAAATATACAAAATGTGATAAACTGCACATTATTTTTTTTCCCACAAAAATTTAGGAACTACGACCAAAATTACGACAATTCCAATGACATCGAAACCCAATGTGATTGTTGTGCAAAAAACTACTGGGAAAGGAACTACAATTCAAGGGCTTCCGGGCAAAAATGTGGTCACAACACTGCTGAATGCTGGGGTAAGTAATTGTTTCAAGTCTCAGATTGAGAGCCTGGTGACAAGCTGTGTGGTGGCTGCTGCTTGTCCTCCATTCTGCTAAAGGCTCAATTAAAAGCAAACTGTGCATGAGCTCCTTAACAGATCTGGCATGCCTTGATGTCAGGGATCTTTAAAAACTGACTGTGGTTTGCAGAACATGCTTAAAGCAAACTGGGGATGTTTTCAAAGATAAAGGAAAATATAAATTTTAGAACTTTTTTTCCTATGGATAATGATTTTGTATTGCTGAAGCAATTAAGTAAATGAAAATTACTAGAATAATTTAGCCTGTTTGCTCCAGTGAGAACCGGGATCCTGTGTTAATAACTTGCATCTCCAGCCATTTTTCATTTGGGTATAAAGGGCAGAAATAAACTGTATCCTCACAGTAGGGGAACCACTGTCAATTAATTTGGTTTGTAACATTGTGGCATCCTGTGCTCTGGGTACTGCCTAGTGGTGATTTATTTTTTAGTAACCTGAGGTAAACCTAAGAATAAAATCAAGTTTCTGGCATCTACTGAGCTTATCTTTAAGTACTAGTAAATAAAAATGATCAATGTTCCTAGGTAAAACTGAGAGATTTAATGTCTTATTCCTGTAAAATTTAAAAGGCTGCTTGAGTAGCAGAACTACTGAAAGGTTTTTTTTTTTAATCTTTTATGGTTTGTTTTTTTGAAGTTTTGAACTTCCCTAGTTTTAGAATTAAAGGTATATTTGCAGACAAGTGGAAAGATTATGATGTTACACAATAGTAGCTACCAAAATGGGATGGTATTTTTGAAACAAGTATGGTTTGGGAGATTTCCAGCTATTTCATGCATATTGATAGGACCTGGCTACTGCTGTGCTACTCACTTGGTTTGCTACTGTGCAGAGCTTAAAAAAATCATGCTCAATGTCTTTGCTCTTCTTAAGGTATTAGGAGTCTAGTCAGATGTAAACACTATTCTGTAGTCAAATGATTCCTGTGAAAGTGCTGTGAACTGGATTTTTTGATGAAGTGAACTTTTAATTAAAAAAAAGTCCATACGTAATTGATGTCTTGGTCGTGAAGACAATGCAAAAAATCTATATTTAAATTATTTTTTTAGAATCTCAATTTAAATAATATTTTAGAATCCCAGTTCAAGTTTTGTAGACGTCTTGCCAAAGTTAGTGTTAACAGAAATTGGTGGTCTTAAAAAAACATTTGTGAAGGATTTGAAGAAAATTTTAAAAACTTCCATGTCTTTTAGTTACTTCTTTTTATTCATCCCTTCAGAGCTGCTTGAAAGATAAGATAATGGAAAAGTGGATTTTGGTAGCTTTTTCCATTCAAAACCATAGGTTTTTTTGTTCTTGGTCATCTAATGTATTTTCTATCAAATAAATGTAGTTGTAGCAGCAGATTTATTTCATGGTACACACACTCACATATATATTTTTTGAAAATTGGGTCTCATTGAACAAGTCCATTAAGTTAATCTGTAAACTTTGACTTCTCTACAGGGGGAGAAAACTATTCAGGCAGTGCCAGCAGGAGCAAAACCTGCTATCATCACTGCCACAAGACCCATCACAAAAATGATTGTTACACAGCCAAAAGGAATAGGGTCCACGGTCCAGCCAGCCACCAAAATCATCCCAACTAAAATTGTTTATGGTCAACAAGGGAAAACACAGGTACAGTGAGGACCCCTTTCTGTTTTGGAATGTACCCCTAAATTTTAATGGGAAGTAAATAATTTTTCAATGTGTTTCCTCATTTGTTCCAGGTTTAATATATATCTGTGGGGAATGAGACTTAGTGGCGTAATGAGGTGCCTCGATCCTGATTTCTCAAGCACAGTATCTGCATTTGTTAGCTTTTTGTGAAGGCCTAGAGCAAGCCAAAAGGATTTACTAAGCCTTTTCTGGAGCTGAAATTGTCTGTCCATGGCTCCAGATACTTGTTTACATCTTACAGCTGATGGTTAGACCATTAGAAATAAAGATGCAGAATCTGGACATAGGTCATTCATCAAATCTGAGGTTTTATTGAAGTTTATTTTCTGCTTAATACCTGTTCTGGCTGTCCCTGCAACCTGGTGTAGTTGGTGGGGCTGTATACAGAGAATCTGGCTTATTTCTGGATGCTTTCAGTTTCAGCTTTTTCTCTGGCTGCACTTAGTATTTGGAAGAACTAAGCTTTTATGAGATGTAACATTTTGTGTGTTTTGGTTGTTCAAGACTGTATTTATTGTGGAAGTGCTTGTCCTTATCAGTGCAGTGCATGTTCCAGCTCACTTGCATAGCTTTTTCTTAGCACAATAGTTTTATCTAGTCCTGAAAAATAACTGTTTAGTGGTTTATTGTGTTAAACACTTCAAATTACTGAGTGAGAAGTACATTCTTGTGCATTGCCATTTAGTTGGACTTTTTGGTTTAATAATCAAAGTTGCTGAACTTAGAGGTAGGCTTTCTTAGTAAAATATTAATATTATGTAGTTGGTGTACATAGATCTGAGTGGCACCCTGTACTCTGATTGCTCAGATCTGTTTTCTTGAGTGCTTTTACTATAAACAAAATTTACCTTTCTAATTAGGTCCTCATAAAACCAAAGCCAGTGACATTTCAAGCAACAGTTGTGAGTGAACAAACCAGACAGCTGGTGACTGAAACGTTACAGCAGGCTTCAAGGGTAGCAGAGACAGGAAACTCATCTCTCCCAGAAGTGAAAGAAGAACCACAAACCTACACTGACAGTAGTTCTTCTTCTACAGAGTCTTCCCAGAGCTCTCAAGGTCTGTGTTGGTGTCACATAATGTATGAGTGGACTGTCTTCCAAGCATGCCAGCTTGCTCCAGAGAGCTCCATGTGTCTCCTTTTAGCACAGGTTTCACCCCATGTGTTTGCAGTGAAGCACCCTTGTTCCCATACTTTTATATTTTTCTTTCTTTTGAGCTGCTTACTATGCTTTCATTAATCCTGAAAAGTGGTGATAAAGGTGTCTTGCTTGGCTCCAACTTGCTGTTGTTCCCTCTTCCTGCAGAGTCTGCCAGAGATAGGCAGGGTAGCAAGTTATGGAGGTTATTTTGGCAGTCCATGCTCTGCCACTGCCTTTGCAGATTGTATTGAAGCAATACAATCTCTCTGCTGCATGTCTGAAAGCTACCATGGGACCAGCACAGATCTTGGTCCTTTTATAGATGTGTACATGCATCAGGACATACATCAGACATGCAGTCCTGATGGGAATTCTGCCCTGGCTTCAAGCCATGACACAGATCCAGCTCTCTGTGTGTAAGAGGAGCAGTAAATAACAGGGCATAAACAAAATCCAACCTGTGTTTGGGAGTGACCATGATATGTATCAGTACAGCAAATTAAAGCAAGTTTCTCAGTGAAACCTTTGTACCTTTTCTATATAATTTTGTAACTGTTGGTCTATATGGCCATCTAAGTAAGTTTTAAAAAAGTTCTGAAGATTCAACCAACTTACCAAAACTTAGGTGCTGTTAGTTCAGAATGCTGAATACATGCTGATCACCTGAACTGCTAAAACCTGGAAAAAAAGTTCAGTCCAAGGCAAATTCAACATACAAAGAAACCTGCTTGATTTTCCAAACAAAATCTTTTACAAAAAACTAAGATACAGAACTTTTGGGTTTTTGCTGGAAAACTGTTCATAACATCAACAGTGTTTTACTTCAAGAATCAGTTGAAATAGAAGCTGAAGTGTTGCAGAATGAGAGTATGCATCCTTGGCAATGTTCAAAACTAATAAGTAATGAGAAATTCGGTATAATTTTGAATTATCACCTTGCTTTAAAGCAAGAAGTTGGATGAGAGCCCTCCAACCCAAAATTGTTTTATGATGACTTGAACTGGCACAGGTTGCCCAGAGAAGCTGTGGCTGCCTCATCCCTGAAAGTGTCCAAGGCCAGGTCAGACATGGCTTGGAGCAACCTGGTCTAGTGAAAGGTGTCCCTGCCTTTGGCAGGGGGTTGGAATGAGATGAGCTTTCAGGTTTCTTCCAACCCAACCCATTCCATGATTTTATGATGTGCCTTTGGTTTTTTTTGCAAACAGATTCTCAGCCTGTAGTCCATGTGATTGCTTCAAGAAGTCAAGATTGGTCAGAACATGAAATTCCTGTGGACACAAACCCTACAATAATTTACCAGGATGTATCCAGTGAATCTCAGTCAGCTACTTCCACAATAAAAGCTTTGCTGGAACTTCAGCAGACAACAGGTCTGAAAACCCATGAGATTGTTTAGGATAACTTCAGAGATGATTTTTTGCTTAAGCAGGCTTTTGTAGTAAGTTTTGTAATTGAAAAGCACTTATCTTGAATCAACTTGATTCCTTGTTTTTTATCCTGCATCAGTTTGTTTGTATCTATAGTGTTCACTATATTTAATTAAACTAGTACATTTATATTGTAGGTTTATTTTATTATGAAGGTTTATATATTAGAGGTTGATTTTATGCTTTGCCTTTCTTAAAGCAGTGAAGGAAAAGTTGGAATCAAAGCCAAGGCAGCCTACCATTGACTTGAGCCAAATGGCTGTTCCAATCCAGATGACTCAAGAAAAGAGGCATTCTCCAGAAAGTCCTTCAATTGCTGTTGTAGAGTCAGAACTAGTGGCTGAATATATCACAACTGGTAAGTGTCTAAGGTTAGTGTGAGGGTGGCTTTGCAGTTGAAGTCTGAGGACTTTATTTTAGAGTTTTCTTACAATAGGTTTTACTTTTGTGTTTTTGCTGTAATTTTCTGTAGAGGAAATGAGTATTTTCTTCCACTCCTGAGACCCTATGCAGGAGACAGAGATTGTATCTGCTTTGCTGGGACATAAGGGAAAATGTTTCTAACTGAAACAGAGTGGTTGCTTCAGGATAGCCCACTTGAGTAGATTTTGCATTCCTTGGATGTAGAAGACAGACTGTCCCAGCACCCTTAAATGAAAATGTGCAGTAAGAAGAAAGTAGAAAATGAAGCTAGAGGAACCATAGCCTAGCTTTTGTACCTACAGAAAGGAGTCAGACATTGAGTTTGTTAAAATCCATTTAGTCCTGAGTTTAAGCCAGGTGTGCATTCAGCATGGTAATGTAGCCCCAGTTTCATTTTCTAGAAAGCCTTGAACTAATAAATATGCCCTTCTAAATATATAAATTACTTAAATTCATCTCTTTAAATTCTTGACTCCTATTTGGACATCCATTTTGTGTAAGTCCTTTCTCTTGTCTCTCTGATGTTCCCTACAACCCCAGAACACTAGCTATGAGACACTTACATGAAAGGATCAGATTACCTGTTTTCCATTTTCATTTCTTAAACCCGTATTGTTGGTATGTATATTATTTGGAAAATGCAAGCAAAAACATGTTGGAAGTCTACATTGGAAAAGAGAAAAAAAACTTAATTGTATTAAACTGTATTACTACATACCTGTAGATCCATGATTTTAGTGCTAAATGTCTAATCTGATATTTTCATTTTGTTCTGTACCTCCTTTCCTTGCTCCCATCCCTTGAATGGCCTGAATTTAAGTTGTGTGAAATTTGGGCTGAGGGGATATTACTGTTTTTCTTTTAAATAGCACTTACTGTATCTGGCTTCAATTTCAAATATTTGAATCATGCTCCCTTGGATCTCCTTTAGAACAAACTCCAAAGTATAATAAATGGTGTTAAAGTGCTTTCCAGTTAGCAGTCAGATATCTTCACTGACACAGATATTGTGCATTGAGCTTCTATTCAAGGTTCCAGTTTTTGATGGATCTTGCTGTGAAAGTTGATATACAAGAGGGCCTTTTGCAGGGAGGATGGAAAATTACAGTCTGTGTCTTTGTAGACTTCAGTACTTTTCTTTTTTCTTAGAAACCATACAAAGTGCAATGGCTAAAAATTTCCTGGAGATACGGAGATACTATTTTAAATATTAGGATTTCTGTAAACATTGATTTGAAATGTGGGAATCTTCCAGAGAAGTGCAGACTCCTATGGGCTGGCAGCAGCATGTTCTGCTGCAGCACTAAACTGGTTATTTTGCACTTAGATTTTTGTCTCTTCCCCCAATTTCTCTGAACATTGCCAAGAAATGCAAGTAACTGAGTTTCTTTTTGGTTTGAGTTGTGATTCTCTGAATTTATCAGTAACCCACATAGCTATATTTTCTGCTAAAAATTCTGTAGTAAGTTTGTAAAGAATCTATAGTCTGCTGTGAAATGTCCTGCATGTGCCTAGACCAAAGGATTTGGGAGCTGGGATTCAGAGTGTGCTTCCTCATGAGATGAAGGGAGCAATTCACACATCTTAGTGTCACCGTTTTTTGTCTGTCTACAGACTCAGGAAGACAACACTGTATTGGTTCACATTCGGAAGAATATCTACACAACCATATAGGTTAGAAACTTTATTTCTAAATTAAGTTTTCAATTGTGTGTAGGAATTGTTGGGAGATATCCAGGCTAAATCTGGCACAGCATGCAGGCCAGTATTGATGTAAACAAACTTTCTTGGAGCGAGAAAGTAAAATTATCATATTAATTCAAAATTTGACCTTTCTTTAAAACAGAAAGAAGACATTTCAAGAAGGTCACTAGAAACTTTTTAAGTTATGTTACAACTAAGTTTAAACTTTTCTTGTTCTCCTTCAGTGATTAAATACTTTGTAACTAAGAAATTAGGTTACACAAATATTTGCATGTTAGTATGGACAGACATAAAGAGATTTAGATTCATATCTTATCTGTGACTGGAATATAGAATTTTTTGGTTTGTTTTTTTTTTCCCTCAGCAGCACATGATTTTTCTATCAATCCATTGTTTAATTAAAGGCCTATCACTATAACTCTGTAACTCAAGCTAGATCTGTTCTCCAAAGTGACAGACCCATAACAAGGTCTATATTTTTTTATCTATCATTTCTGATCAGCCTCATTTGCTTTAATAAAGCACAAACATTTTCTAATCTATCTTATTTTGCTAATCTTCCAAATTTAGTTTATGCTCTGGGGAGTATTATGTGCAGTTCATCAGTGGTAGAAACCTGGTGAGCAAGGCTTGCTGTTCTTAATTGCAGTCAGTTGTGGCTGTGCTTTTAACAGTGTAAAAACCACATAATAACTTGTGTTCTACAGCAATATTCTAGTGCTGTATAAAGAACCCAGCTGAACATCAAGTATAAACTCTGCTTGCAAAATTGATGTATTGGGAAAGGGTGGCCAGAGGAGGTTTGGACCAAGTGTAGTTAGGAAACAGACAAAAGCAAAACCTCAGAGTTGCTACTTTAAGAGGTTTCTCAGAATAGATCATGAAGGTTGACACTAGCACACAGTGAAAGACATTTTCCATGCTTAGATCTTTTTCACTCATGTATGCTTTCAGTTGAAGCTTAACTGCAAAGCAGACAGTTGAAGTTCCTGCAGTTAGTTCTGGAGAAGTGCCACTGACCTCTTTACTTGCAGTCAGTCATCGGTCCCAGCCCCACCAGTCATCTCAGCCCCAGAGGACTCTGGTGCAGCACGTGGCTCAGTCCCAGACAGCAACGCAGACTTCTGTTGTGGTGAAATCTATTCCTGCATCCTCCACTGGCGCCATTACCCATATCATGCAGCAGGTTGGATCCTTTCTTTTCCCAGAAGGCTATAAACAGCAGTAGGTCATATAAATTGCATAGGACCAGGGCTTAGTCTGAATGTATGTATCATGGTGCTGCCACCTAAGTTGTTCAGCATACAGGAAAAGAAATTCTTTTAATAGCACTTCAGTAGCCAAAGGAGAGGAGGTTTAGATTAAATATTAGAAATAAATTCTTTAAATTCTTTCCTAGGGTTAGTGAGGCACTGGTATGGGCTGCTTAGGGAAGTTGTGGATGTGGCATCCCTGGAAGTGTTCAGGGCCAGGTTGGACAGGACGTGGAGCAACCTGGTCTAGTGGAAGGTGTCCCTGCCCATGGCAGGGATATTGGACTAGACAGTCATTAAGGTCTTCTCCAAGCCAAGCCATTCTGTGATTGTGTTTTCATGGTGAGGGTGGTTGCAGTATTGCAGTGGCCTGACCTCATTAGGTTATATTGATTGTAGTGCAGGGGGAAGAGGGCTGAAATGGAATCTGGTCAGTACACAGAGCACACAGTAGCTTTTCCATTTGATGTCTTTAGTTTGTGAACAGGGAAACTTCTCTGAATCAAAAATCAGACCATATTTAGATTAGGACTGTGGGGATTCCAAACTATTCAAACAAGAAGTGCAGCTTGTGGTGAAGTCTTGAAGCTGAAGCCACTTGAATGAATTTGATCAGGACTTCCTCAACTCTGTAGTGCTTTAACTTGTGGCAGCTTCAGCTGCAGTCCAGAACAGTTCTGCATTAGAGTTATAAACTCATGCCAGGTAGTATATTTTTACAAGTACATTAGGCTGTTTGATCTTGCTAACACCATTTTTCAGTGCATTTATACATTTTGGTTTACAAAGCATAGGTTGCTTGTTCCCTCAGAAAGACAAATGTTTGTGTAATGCCCAAGAAAAATTGCAATGCAGTTTTGAGAAAGGAAGTAAAAGAGAGGATCTCTGCTAAAATAGGACAGCCTGTAGTTAAATATGGCCCTGCAGAAGAAACCTTAGAGAAGATGATTAGGCTTTCAAGAGGCATAATAAAAATTATTGTGCAGAGAGACTCTGGCTTGAATGAGGAGCTACTGGCTCAGACTCCTGCTACTCCCTGCTGCTTCATATCCAACTGCTAGGCAACCTTAGGGAGCTTTGAGCCTTGGTCTGACACAAGCAAGATCACCATAATCCCTTGGAGGGTTAGTTGTGAAGTTGTTCTCACATAGAGATGTACCGCAGTCTAACATGATAATAATAGATCTTGATTGCTTATATATTGTGAAATACCTGTGTAAGTGTATCTTTTTATACATGCATTGGGATGTATAAAAAGATATAATTGGGAGTCTGTAATGGTAAAAAAAGTTGAAGCAGTCAATTTGAAACATTAAAAATTATTTCTATAAAAATTATTCTATAAAATTTCAATTAAAATTATTTCTATTATTTCTATTTCTGTTCTTATATTTCTCTTTACTAACTTGCTCTAAATTCTTCTTCTCAAGGCCTTAAGCAGTCACACTGCATTTACCAAACACAGTGAACAACTTGGAACTGAGGAGGGAGAAGTGGAAGAGATGGACACCTTAGATCCTCAGACTGGCCTGTTTTACAGATCTGCCCTGACACAATCGCAGGCACAAAAGCAGCAAAAACTGAGTCAGCCACAGCTGGAACAGACTCAACTGCAAGTGAAAACTCTGCAGTGTTTCCAGACTAAGCAGAAGCAGACAATCCACCTGCAGGCTGATCAAATCCAGCACAAACTCCCACAAATGCCCCAACTTTCCATAAGGCATCAAAAGCTAACCCCCCTGCAGCAAGAGCAAGCACAGACCAAACCAGATGCACAGCACCCCCCACATCATATGATGGCCAAAGAAAGGCAACTCCCTACCTTAGTGGCACAGCCACAGCAAACTGTAGTACAGGTGCTTGCAGTAAAAACCACGCAGCAGCTGCCCAAACTGCAACAGGCACCAACGGCACAAAAAATCTACGTGCAACCCCAGCCCCCCCAGAGTCAAATGCCGCTACCTGCCTCTTCAGAGAAACAGCCAGCAAGCCAGGTAACGGAATATTGATAGCATGCAAAATACACGTCGCTGTTCAAGGAAAAAAAAAATATAAAACACCGACCCTGTCGCTGTAGCAGTGTTTTGTCCTGGCAAGAGAGAATCCCTCATTCCGCTGGTAGTAACTAGCCCAGCAGAAGGTTGACACTAGGAGAGAGAAGCACGTTATAGGGGAAAAATCCATAGATCTCACAAACTTATTTTGTTGGACAGTTTTTCTTAATTTCAGCCATCACTGGTGCATGGAATTTGTCCCTAGTTATTTTCTTTTAATTTTTAGATAATGACACATTCGTAATTTCCGTTCCCGTAGCACTTTTTATTTCTGTAGAAATAAAGGTGAATACACTGCAGTCTCCTAAGGCTCTCCATTGTTCCTCTTCCTTTGTAGTTTACATCTTTCTGAACTTATATGGCTTTCACATACAGGAGTATTTTGATTTTCCTTGGGAGGGAAAAAGGCAGAGACTGAGGAACATGGGAAAAAAAAGTATTTTAACTAAGTCCAGAAAAGTACAATTTTTTTGGCCCTTTCAGGAATAGATGTGAAAACTAGCAAACATACCAGGGGGCTGTAAATCCCAAAGGAAAATTACGCTGCTGTGGTATTATACTGCTACAATCCTTATCCTAGCAGCCTAAAAAGCTGCTTTTCCCCAGGCTTCAATTAACTGTTGCCCTATCATTGCTAATTCCTTTGTTAAAACACTGAGTTTCAATTGTCTTCCTAATAGCAAGTATGTTGTTTGTGCCCTTCTTTCCTTGGAAATATTGATGAGGATTTCAATAAAAATATATTAACTGTAATATGCACAACAAAAATTTGATTTTCAGGTGCAACATCTAAGTGTAATGCAAGGATCCACTGTTACAGAGCTAACTTTAGAGGGGCACGAGCCTCCTTTTGTTTCAAAGGTAGCAGGTGGCAGTTCTGTGCCCAAACTGGCATTGCTGGTTACCAGCCTATTTCCCATGCAGGCATCCACGGAGACATCAGTAGCAGATATATTGAGAGTGTCTATGGTGGAAGCTCAGATTGATGCAAACATAGAGCACACGGTAGTGGATCCCCCAAACAAGGCCACGTCCACTAGTGCAGCTGCTAGTGAAGCAGAGTCGTCACCTTGTACCCAGGGCCCGAGGGTGGCTGCAGTAGGGATGACGGCACCTTCCATCCCCCAGCAACAGACACATACAGAATCCAGCTCAAGTCCTCCTGCTGTTGGTCCTACTTTAACAGAGAGGAAGCTCGAGGCACGAGGAATACCTACAACAAACCAGTTTATACACATTCAGAATATATCACAAAAGAAAGCTGAAGAGAGCTCTTCGGAAATTGTTGTCCAGGTAAGAGAAGACTGAGCGAATAAGGCAAAGATTGAGCACAGCAGACACTTGTCTGATGCAATGATAGTCACTGAATGATGTTTGAGGACTCCTGGGTTTATTCCCCAGGTTTTGGTTCTGTTTCTACTCTTAGCTTGTAATCATTGCAACATTGAAGTGTAATTCTTCTTAATTGGGCTCAGGTTTCTCTAGTACTGTGTATCATTTACTGTCCTCAGTGTCTTCCTTCTTCTAAGAAAACAAGCAAACTCATCCCATTTTACAAAGTACTTTCATTTGCAATGCTTAAAACTACTTCAACACTTAGTATGGAGTTATGTTCTAGAATCCTTTATACTATCTATTAAAGTTGCTTCTGAGTGTAAAATTAATGACATTGTAGGGTTTGCTTACTGGAAATGTTCAGCAAATAAGGTCTGAAATCAGAAGAAAACTTTTTAACTTCGCTTAGGGTAAGAGCACTTCTGAGACAAAATTACTATTGATCTTCAGCCTAAATGCTTTGAATCATTTCCTAACTGCTATGCTTGAAATTTTCATTGATTCTGCTGCCTTAAATATGATGGTTTATGTAATAAGTTGTCACAATGTCAACTGAGAAGGGGTATATAAGTCTTCCAAGTGGTGTAATGTCAATTTTTGTAGACAAGTTGGTATGGCATATGTTCACACAAATAGTAGTGTGGATTGAAAGTATTTTAATGTGTATCATGCTTGTGTTACAGTGAAAATACTTCTGATGTGGGAAACAATTTATGTACAAAGATTTCACATTTTTCGTGACACTTTGTGAAGTCTTTACTGGGGCTGACTTCTCTTTGGTAGCAATTACGAGTTCTGTATTCATTTTTAGTCCTCTTTATATATACAAAGATAGATTTCTGTTTTACTTCAAACCTGTATCTTTTGAGAATCGGTGCTATTTATCGTTGTGGCATGCTATGAGCTCTTTCAAAAGTCAAATAATGCCCAGAATTTCAGTTGTATAAAGTCACAGATTTAGCTTTTCAACTTATGAAAGTACAAGTAAAAATAAATAACATAATAACAAAAATCTTAGAAATAAATAGCAACTGTGTTTCCTCAGCCTCTGAGCTGCAGCTCTGAGCAGGGCCAGAGCTTGAACTCTGTTGTACACAAGAAACATAATCCTCCTGGAGTGCTTGGGCAATGCACTGCCTGGTGCGATTCTTGGTGTTGTCCCCTGCAGGGCCAGGAGTTGGACTCGATGGTCCTTGTGAGTCATTTTAACTCAGGTTATTCTTTTATCACTATGTCCTGTCTAAAGAAGATCAGGCTGAAGAAAAAATTATTTCTGCTTTGGGTTTGCAGAATGGTGGATGATGGGCATTGGTTATGCTGTCACAGACCTTTAGGGAAGATCAAAGGCCTGGAGAGCAAGATTATTCAAATTTTACCTTTCAAAACCCAATCCAGTGAAAGGTTGCTTTGAAGCCTCAGTTAGAGAAAATTCCCCTTGGAAACCAAATAATCCCTTTTCCACAAATCTGTGCTTGCACAGATGCCTTTACCTTCAGTATTGTTCATTAAACTTAAATATTTTCTTTCTTTCAGACTATCCCTCACTATCCCATCCCTTGTCACTCCAGCTCCAATGTGGTGGTGGAACCGAGTGGGCTCCTGGAGCTCAACAACTTCACCAGTCAGCGCCTTGATGATGAGGAGACAGCAATGGAGCAAGATGTGGACAGCAGCACTGAGGATGGCACTGAGCCCAGCCCCTCTCAAAGTTCTCTTGAGCAATCCTAAGGAATAGAGACACTGGAGTGTACTTTAAAATATCTTGGGATTTTTGAGCATCCAAGATGCCCTTCTATTGTGATGTCTTAGAGCACTTTGCCTATTAGAATTGTTCATTGGACTCTTGAAGCATCAGTAGGTTTTAACAAGACAGTATTGCAAAAGCTGAATCTTAAAAATTGTTTTGGGAAAAAAAAGAAGAGAAGATGTAGGTACCAAGATTTAGTAACCTGTGACAGTGGAATGTACTCCTGTTCAGAAACAAATCTGTAATGAATCCTACAGCTTGTGCTATTGAAGCCCTTGCCCAGATACTGAAACAGCTTTAAGTGAAAAGGGATCATTATTTTGCTGTGTCTTTTTAGTTGTTGAACAAAACACCATTAAAAAAAAAAATTAATAAATATTTTTATTTTCAAATAGCATGTGAGAGAAAAAATGTCTCTGACAGTGCTGGAAAAGCCCCAGGAATTTTGGAATTGGTTGGCTTTCTTGCACTCATGCTCACTTAAAAATTTTTTTCAGAAGCTTAAAATATTTTTTTTAAATTCTTGTTGATGAATGTTTGGAAATAAACAAAACTGCTGACTGGTAGCAAAGTGGATTTGCTAGTGGAATTTTGTTTTCATGCTTTACAAGAAGTAAGGTAATAGTAGATGAGGCATTTCTGCCATAAGCGTACAAAATGCTCATCTACTCTAGTTAACCTTTGATTATTTATTTAAACATGAAATTTAAAGTGAGACAAGTTGTTGAAAAAGTTCCTGTGAAACAGGCAGTTGTATTAATTCTAGTACAAACCAGGGAGAAGGAGGTGCATTTTGCTATAATCAGTTTTTCAAAATTGGGGATAAATAGTTCAACATCTTTCCAAGTTGAACTTGGGAATTTAGAAGTGAGCCAAGACTTCTAAAAATCTATATTTTACTCTTACATGCTGTTTTTAAAATTGACCATTTGGGGAGTTGAAAAGCTTAAATGGGTGTACAATGGTGGGTTTCCAAAATTAGCCTTATGCCTTGGCTTGTTGAAGCAATACATTGGGGTTTTGTGGTAGTTACAAGTCACAGAGAGCGGTTTGGGTTCAGATGGGACAAGAGAACCAGTTTTAATACATTCTGGTAATTGAGACAATACTTTTTTTTGTTTTCGAAATGTATATAAAACCATGTTTTTAACTGTTTTGTATAGATTTCATTATAAATAACTAAGCATTTTATGACTTTGACATCATTTAATTGTATATAAATGTATAAGCCTAACTGCCCACGTTTTGGTGCTGAAGTACTGTAAGTAGATTTCATCCAAAATCTAATACAGCTTTTTGCGTCAGTCTTTTCTTTTTAAATTGTCATTTAATGTTGATATTGTAGTGTAGGTTGAATTCCAGTTGAAGTAACTCAAACTGAAAAATACAGACCCTAAAAACCATTATCTAACCTGTTCTGAATCCACCTAGGTTAGAACTTGCAGTAACCCCTAGAGGGGGCTCTTGGTTTTCTCTAACGTCAGCTGTCTTATAAACTAAGTTACTGGGATCTTCATTAACTTCCTTTTTCCTTCTGTCTTCTTTTTCCATCAACGTTAGTTCTGAAATAGTGTAGAATATAATTGTGGAGAAATGTCCTGATAAATTTGACATGCGAATACTGGAATAGTGGGTTATGAAACTAATGATTTTTGTGTTACCTTTGTATTGAAATAAGTTTGGATTCTGATGTCCATAGTGCTCAGGATGGAAGAGAATAGTATGTTTAAATGAAATATTCCACATTCCTTTCTTTAGTTAAGTAATAACCCTGCCAGTCATTGTAGGTAGCTAAGGTTTTGATAACTATTCAGGGGATTTTACTCTTGTTTTAATGAGACCACAGCAATCAACAAAAGTGAAGAAGTGATGCTCTAAGTTGTGAAAGTTCCCCATTGCTACAGGATGACAAAAAGAGGCTTAATACTGATGTTATTGGCAGTGGACAGTCTGTGGTGCTTTGCATAAGTCAGCATAAGGAGTGGTCTGTTTTTCCATGCTCAGTTGCAAAGGGTCCAAAGCAGGTGACACACACAGTGTTTCTGGCTTGTATCAAATTTTCATTGTCACCTGGGCTCTTGCAGTGCTTTGAGTGTCCCTGGTAAATGTAGGACTGGAAGGCCATGAGAATATAAGAGAGAGCAAGACTTGTCTTAAACACTTATGACTAGGAACATTGCCCTAAGTTACAGTTTCAGTTTTAGGTGAAGGTATATGCTCTCCCCAGCCAAAAATAGATACCAAGAAGTAATGTGAGGTGAATTCAACACCTAGTGGATTCACTATATTGTTGAGTTCTGGTCCAGTTTATTCTGATGTTTTATGTAAGACTTTTGTTTGCCTCTTTAGTAATGACTGGAGCAAAGGTATGAACAACTACAGTGGACTAATTGACCGTTCTTTGAAGACAGCAAATTGTTTAATATCTGAAAGCTTTTCATGTTTCTATGAGCAGGGATTGATTAAGGTTGGCAAGTTGAAGCACATGGTGGGGATATCTAGGGGTGGTGTGAGAAATTTAGAAGGAAGAAATTTGGTAATCAGTGTGCTCATTCCTGAATTCTTCTCTTGGTGCTTTCCCAAATTTTAACTTGTTTTTCTTCAGATTCTTTTATTGAATTTGTATATTTCAGCACTTCATCATATGAATACCTTTACAAATAAGAAATAGACAAGATAAGCTAAAATGTAGGGTAGATACAGTTGGGTTTTTTTAACATTATTTTTTATAATGACAGTAAGATAAGGTGCTTGGAGCATTTGGCCTTCTCTCCTTTGCATGAACTCCAGGCATCACTGCCTGTCCTTTTGTCTGCCTGCCAGATGTGCAGCTTTTTTCCTACCTGCCCTTGGGATACTTCATCCCCCTGCAGCCACGTATCCACTTCACACAGCCCTATCAATATCATCAAACTGCTAAAAATAAACCATTAGTATGTGAAACAACATTTGCATATCCCATGTCCCTCAAGCTGCATCTTCATTCCTGAAATTAATTTGATGTCCTTTCTTGGAATGGAAGAAGGAGTAGGTATGATGGTGATAATTTTTGGTTCTGGGAACTAGCAGGCAATAGGCTTGTATCTTATCAGAAAACTGTGGATAAATTGTAGAGCAAGTGAAATTGCATTAATGAGTTGCTTTGAATTCAGCAGTTAAATGAACGTGCTCTAGTGCTGCAGCAATACACATGAATTTTCAAAAAAGGATGCTGAAAAAGTGAACTAAAGTTAGAGGAAGTACTGAAACTAGGGGGAATTTATGTGTCCTTTAAAAATGCAGGGAATCACAGAAGATGCATCTTTTCTGGGAAGGTTAAACCATTGTGGTGAGTGTATTTTCAGTCTCAGTATTTCTCCAATTTACAAAACAAAGCCCTGAGCTTTTGAAATTTCAGGGCAAAATAGAAGAAGGGCCCTTTGAACAGCATAAATGATTAAATCAATGGGATTAAAAAAAAAATAAACCAAACCAACAAACAAACAAAACCACCTCTCTAAAACCTTCTGAAAAAATCAAAAATTTTGAATTAAGACTATATGCTTTTGTTTCTAATGCAGAAATAGTTCCTGAAGTCTAATGATTTCACAGGTGAATGTGATTGTGCATCCCCACAAAGGCAGATGATTTCAGCTTGGCAACATTGAATCCAGAGAAAACAGATCATAATTTAGAATAATGAACTAGAAAAAATACTGCTTTGGGGTTTGCCTGTATTGGAAAAAAGTATGTTTAGCACCTGTGTGTCTATGGCTGACTCCTTTCCCTAAGTTTTGAAGTAAACCATGAAGAATGTTTACATGTGCATGGTTTCCATCCAAACTGTGGGACTGAGTTTTTTCCCCTACTCAAAGTCTGTCCTGAGAATCTTTGAATCTGTTTTCTTCCAGCAGAAAAGAAACCCTTACCTTGTGATAAATTTAGAGCTTAACATAGCTTATCAAAGAGAAAGTTAGGGAAGAGGTACCTACAGGTGTATTTGTGGGTTCCTTTGCAAGAAGAAATTGTTGTTGGGGCATTTCAGTCTGGTATAGAGGCAGAGTATCATCATCATCAAATGATTTGGATTGGAATGGAACTTAGAACTCCTCTGGTTCAACCCTCCAGCCATGGGCAGAGGGTTGCTCCAAGTCCTGTCCAGCTTAGCCTTGAACACTTCCAGGGATGGAGCAGCCACAGCTTCTCTGGGCAGCCTGTGCCAGGACCTTGACCTGCCTGGTGGAGGTCAAGGACAAGGTCAAGGACACTGACAGGAAAAAAAAAAAAAGCTTGAAAAAAAAAATTAAAATCAGTTGTAAGATTGAGGATAATTAACTGGGATTGACAAGGGGTATAGTATTTTATATCATTTGCAGTCTTTTCTCTGAAATTAGCACAGATGGTGCAGTTTGAAATCTACTCGTCTTGTATCTCCAATACTGGCAATTGAAATTTCCAATAGTGTGCTAAGGATTAAAACTGAGACAAAAAAAAAAGACAACTTGATGGTACCTTGAGGCATGTAGAGCTATGACTGGCATGCAGAGATAGTTCATCATCTTGGATGGATTTGGGGGGTGGTGTTTTCACTGTACTTTGGTGAAAAGTTGCTGAAGTGCTAAAATAGGAAAATCAGTACCTGGGAACTTGCTCTTTAGTTCTATAGAAAAGGGCCTTTGAATTATTTGGTACAGAAAAGACATTAAGAAGTTTTCAAGCACTGTGGACTGAAGACTAATCAAATGGTCTTGCACCATCTTCGAAGCCCAGGACTGCCCCCACTGCAATTAATTGAAACAGGATGCTGTATGAGATCCTTTCCCACTCAAACCATTCTGTGATAGCTTTGAAACGTCCAATACTCCAGACCTGGTCCTACTTAAAATTTCCTATGATTTCAGTTTTGCTCAATATTTGACCTCTTCAAAAAAACCCAGGAGATTTTAGTGTTTTGTTTTGGTTGTTTGGGTTTTTTTTGTTGGTTGGTTTTTTAGTTGGGATTTTTTTAGGTTTCACAGTGTTTCCATTAGCTTTCCAGCTCAGTAAGGATTTTAGCAGTTTTGAAATTTTCTGTGATCCTGTTTCCTGTAGCCATTATTAAATGGATTTAGAAAAGCTACTCTTGTCACCCAACTGAGAGTGGATGATCAGGACCATGGGCTTTTTGGGCGGTTAATGAACCCTTCGGAGAGTGGTAGGTATGTCAGCCAATCTCATACGGATTGCATATGGATTTTTGACTCCATGGAATGGCTTGGCTTGGAAAGAAGGAACCAAGATTATCCAATTCTGTCACCTGAATGCCAAACCAAGAATCCTTTTTGATGACACTTTTACTAAGACTGCGATAATCCTTACTTGTGAGAGCCTAATATACTACTCATTAGAGCAAATATTGTTCAGAAATTGAACAATGGTAAAAAAAAAAATCAGCTTGTCACAGCTCTTAGCCAGAACTGTCCCAGAGGATTATAGATCTCCAGTACTTTGTACTTCCTTCATGTCAGGCTCTACCAGAAGCCAGCTAAAGGCTGAAAGTCTCTTTGCACAGGTTTTTTTACTGTTGAGGATGCTGCCTGAGCCCTGCATACAACAAAGAGCTGGGAACAGTTCTTTGTGCCCACACATCTCTGAGGTTGGCAGGAAGCTCTGGAGATTATCTGGTCCAACCTTCTTGCTCAAAGCAGAGTCAGACTGCTCAGGACCATGACCTGTGAGCTTTTTGGAAACCTAGCAGGATGGAAACTCAACAACCTTTTCCAGTGACCACCTGTGCATTGCTTTTTTCTTCTTTCCTAGTATGTGCTGTGTTTTCTGGGTTTTCTCTTGGTTTGTTTTGGATGTGAAATAAAAATACTATATTGAGAAGAGGTTCACAACAGCATGAGAACAAACCACAGGGAAGAAGCACAAATTTAGTGAGAACAAAGTGTTGTAGCTGCAGTGTTCCCAGAAACAGGGATATTTGTTTTCCCCTCCAGAATTAAACTCGTTCAATTCTCCCTGCAGCCAGGACTGCAGAGACACAGGTTACTAACAAAACACTGTCATCAGATGTCACTTTCCAGTATTTCTTAATATTTAAAAGGTGTCCAGAGAAAGATTTGAATGCTTGGAAATGTTTTCCAACCACATCAATCTACAAGTGGATGCAATGGCTGTTACTGACCATTGTGCAGCCTTGGCTTTTGCATGAAAATATATAATATAGATCTATAAGTGACCACAGCACAGTTTTAGCTCTTGAATTACATCTTTTATTCAAATATACCATGTGAATGTGACACCTCCAAGCCCAGAATTACTAATTTAAGATCTGGAGGGCTGCCTTCCATGTGAAGCAGAGACTTTGGTCAGGGTGGGGCCTTGCTAGAGCCATTCCTTGAGGATGCACATACTCACTTGGTTGCAGATTGTGTTCCCCTCTGAGTTTGTCCTGAGGCAAGTATGAGTTCTCCTGTAATAAATAGAATTGAGGAGACCAAAATCATGACAAAAATCTGCCAAAGCATCTTAACCCAGGAAGATGCTGCAAAGCAGAGCTTGCTAAGTACAAAGAACCCAGGATAAGGCTTTACTACAAATAATTGTTATAAAATGGCTGTATTTTAAATAATTGCTATGAAGTTTAACTGATAGTAGGGTGTGGATTCAGCAACTACCTCATCTGATCAGCCACTGTGAAAGTACTGCAGGGCTTGAGATTACTTTTGGTTAGGGTTAGCACAGGTGCTTTATGGAAAGATATTGTTTAGAAATAAAATAAGAACCTCAAGCTGAAAGAAACAGGTTGAGGAACTGGGGTTGCAAACTTTAAACTTGAGGGTAAATGTAACCTGGATCCTTTGAATTCTTTCAATCAAGGTGCAGATAGCACAAGAACAACTCTGACCCCAGAGTTTCAGTCCCATCGCAAAAGTTGGGTGGAAGAGTTGATCTGGTAAATTGTTTTATTTGGATGTACATGGTATGTACAGATGGAATGTGGGAAATGGTTTACAGGAGCCAGCAGGACAACTGGAGGGGAACTACCAAAATCCCCTACAGAGAGCTGCAGCTCCTGTTATGGTGAGACACAGCCATGGTTTGCACCTAGATGGTTGATTTGGTAGCGGTACCTTTGTTTGCAAATCTTAAAAGAGCTCAAAAAATTACCAAATTCCTGACTGAGGTGGGCTATGCCCCCCATTACCTCTTTTCTCCTTACCTTCCACACCTAGAGAAAAAAGTTTAAATTACTTCAAACAACTTCATTGTTAAAGCTACTGGAAATCACTTTTCCTGTCCAACCACTTCTTTAGGAGAGTGAGGTTCACTTCCATTACAAATCACATTTGTGATCTTGGTTGAGGCAGGAAGGGTGCCTGTTACCATCTTATTGCAAAAGTTCCATACCTTCTTGGTGATTTCTCATGTGCAGATTCTCACAGCACTGACTCCTTCTTCACAGTACAGCCAACAAACTCCAACTCTCTCCTCACCTAGCTAACCCACTCTTTTGTAGCACTCCTCTTCTTATTGGAGACACCTGTGGCCTATTAAGGGCAGCCTGTTCCTAATCTTAGATAATTAGTACAGCTGCAGCTCCTCAGGTGTGAGATTACCTTCTGCACTATCTTTATTTTCTTACATTCTATCCCTCCACAGGTGTCCTTTGTGTGATTTCCAAAGGACTTCATGATTTCCCTTTCCCTTTCTTTCTGTCCTTTCTGGACTTTGTGGTCACATTGCAGTAATCTACAGCCTAGAGATTAGCAGGAGAGCAGTAATGTAAGGAATGGAGGTTCTTAGGTCAAATCTAAATTAAGTTCCCCTTGGAAATTGCCAAGAAATTCTTTAGTTAGTTAGGATGACTGTGGAAAAGTCATCCTAATTTTTAGGATATTATATTAGATTATATTATATTAAAAATGCTATACTAAATGTATACTAAAGAAAGAGAAAGGATACATCAGGAGGCTTTTTCAAGAATGATAATGAAATCTCGTGACTGACTCAGAGCGTCCGACACAGCTGGCCATGATTGTCCATTAATTAAAAGCAATTCACATGTTTGGATAAACAATCTCCAGACCACATTCCAGAGCAGCAAAACATGGAGAAGCTGAGGCTTCTCATCTTGCCAGGAGAAGAAATCCTGGCAAAGGGATTTTTCAGAAAATATCATGGTGACAGACATAAACTGGCAAACTTCAGGTAGTCAATCACACTCTTGAGAGATGTGGTGACATCAACCCTGCAATCATTACAACTCTCCCGTGGGATTGGTAGAGTCCTGGATGTGATGAAATTAAGCAGTACAAAAGCAAAATGACCCCCAAGGACCTGTGGAGTCTCCTGTGAGGAAGCTAACACATTTTCACCCTTCACCTTTTTCTTTTGGCAGGATGCTACACAGTCCTCCACAAATAAATGAGCCACACTACAAAAACATTCCCCATTGCCAGGCAACCCATTTGCTGCTGCATCCTATGACAATGCAGAGCAATGACAGCTCCTGCATTGTTTTTTGAGCTCCCTCATGAACCCAGGTGTATAATAGGTAATGGAAACACCAGGATGCACTTGGAGAGCTTGGATTTTATTCCTATGGAAAATGGTGATTGTTTCTCTTACAGACTTGAGAATATGTTTCTAACTTATGCTTCAATTTTTTGGCTTGATGTTTTATGAAAATTCGAAGTCTTGTGATTTGAACCCTCTTTTTGTAATATTCCACCCATCCTGTTGATCATAATATTTTTTGTAGAGTCACAAGTTTCCACCAAATCAGTGCAAGAAGCTCAGTGAAACAGAATAGTCTCTGTTTTCACTCCTGAAATTCTGGTGTGTCCTTCTGGTGTGACTTGTCCATCAGACTTGTCTTGTGCTTCCCTTGGCCAGATGTGTTTCGTAATGGCAACTTCAAATGACACTCACTATTGCTGCTGTTGAAGTACCACCAGAAATGTTGTTTGGTATTTAATTTCTGCATTTAATTTCTTGATACCAAAATATATTTTCCAACTTGGGAGAGCTTAGTGTAGATATCTTCTGGTTTGGCCTGGCAGGAACCCAGCCTACAGAGGTCCATAACATGTTCCATGCTGTGCAAGGTGTCTTGGCTACAGCCTTGTTCCTCTTAGTTTGTGGCTGTAATGCCCCCATTTTGCTATTGTGTGCTGTTCAAATTTGTCCTGTTCTTTCACAAACATTTTGGAAAATATCCTCTTAATGCTAGTGCCTTGTGTTGGTCCATTTTCTCCTCACCAGAGAGGAGTCACCAGGGGGACTGCTCAACCTCACTCCTGCTTCCTTTCCCTTGTAGTCTTATATTAGCACACAGATTTAGTTTTCTGTTACTATCATTTACTATTGCTATTTTATTGCTATTTTATTGCTATTCACCATTCCCTTCTGTAAACAAGCAGTAGGATACTGCTTGTTTATGTAATAGAAAAGCAAGGAGTCTCTGCAATTTCTAATGCACTAAGGATGGAGTAGCTCAGGGCCATGAGTAGTGTGGATAGGGTAAACAACAAAACTAAAGGCCAATTATACTCTGGATTTCACAGAACCATAGAAAAGCTTGGGGTGGGAGGGAGCTTTGAAATAATCTCATTCCAATCTCCCTGCCATGGGAACACATTCCACTAGACCAGGTTGCTCCAAGCCCCATCCAGCCTGGCCTTGAACACTTCCAGGGATGGGGCAGCCACAGCTGCTCTGCACAACCTGTGCCAGGCCCTCACCACTCTCTGGGTTTCTCATCTAAAATTTTCCTCTTTTAGTCTAAAACCGCCATCCCTGATCACCCCTGGATTTCCATGGGTTTCTCTGCCACAGCTTCAATTTCTGCTTGCTTTCAGGTACAGCTACTCAGAACTCATTGTTTCATATGGAAAAAAGTAAATAGTTTTGCCAAAATAATATAACTTGATTATAATGGAAGTGAAGCAAGACTGCTGTTTGGAAAAGACTGTTTCTTTTATTTGGATGCTTCATTTTTGAAACATGAGCTCATGATGTCGTATGTTTCTGTTTTTCTTTTACGAATGATGAAGGGTTTTGCTGGAAGGAAAACGTAGGTGAGTTTTAAATTCAACATATGATTTCACTCTGTCCCCTTCAAAAACATACAATTATTGACGTAAAAGACAAATCAAAGGGTCAGGTGCCTTTATTGGATGCCACCTGCATGAAGCTCTCTAGGAATGTAGCCAGGCTTCTCCAGCCATGCTGTAAGCTCTCTCCTGTTTTCCAGGAGTGTAAACAATCCCATGCAGATGTGTCACAGCAAAGCCAAGCCAGAACAGCCCAAACTGCATTGTGCTGTAAATGGTTTCCTGTGAAGAACAATACCTAATCAGTTTTTATGTTGCAGCTTGAGTGTGGTGGCAGGCTGGTCTTCTTCCTGATATTTTGCCAAAAAAAAATAGCTCAAAAAAATCAAGTTAATAGCAGAAAATCCCCAAATTACTTAATTTGGTTATGCCATGTACCATGACATCATAAATATGAATTCTTCACTATGAGAATGAATTCTTCACTATGAGTTTGGAAGTAGATGATCTTAAAGGTCCCTTCAACCCCAAATTGTTCTATGACTCTATGTGTCAAATGGAATAAAAATAATTATGCTTCTGCATTTAATTTCTTATTCTGCTGTTCATGCATCTCCCATATTCTGCTTTTACAGGTGAACTTCTGTAATAGAACTTCTAAGCACAAAAGGCTCGTGCTGAAGCAAGGAAGCCTCTGCTGTATCTGAATGATGGGAACATTGCCTAGCAATGGCCAGTTTTATATCAGTACTGAACTGCCAGTCTAAAGGCCACAATTAGTGTTGTTATTTTGGGGAAAATGTGTTAACTTCACCAAACTGTTCAGATGGTGGGAAATACAGGTGGACCAGCGGTGGCTTCCAAGTTGAGAAGTATGCAGGAGTCCTTTGCATGTAGCCTATGGAAAAAAGCCCACATGAATGGCTGTAGTGGAGCAATATCTTGCCTCTCATCAGGACCCATCCCACTGCTGTCTCTCATGAGCAAACCCAACAGTATGAGCAATGTGAGCTCTGCCTCAGCTTGGCACATTTATAACAATGGATTTCTTTTTCCAGTGGAGAAATGTTATAATAACCATGTGGTCGTGGTTTTGTATGTGTGACACTTCTCCATTATATGGCAGCTGGGGACATGGTTTAGCGGTGATCACAGTGATGCTGGTTTAATGAGTACTCGACAAACGTAGAGGGTTTTTCCCAACCTTAATAACTCTATGGTTAGTGTTTTCCTTATCCTCAGGCCTTTTCTCAAATAAACACCAGGAGGTTGCTGATCAGTTCCCTCCTTTGGGGAAAGCATGCTTTTGTGGTGAAGAGGCTTAACAAGGGCTCTCATCCCCAGAATTTCTGTGACCCCAGCTAATACCTCGCTTGCTTTGCTCTTTGCCTTGGCTCCCCAGGCCTTTGGCCATCTCCCTTCTCCATGGGGTAGTGTAAAGATAAAATCCATTTATGGTGGAGTCGCTTGGATACTACTGTTGGCACTTGGGGCAAAATTAATAGTACAGAAATAGAAAAATGCATCTTCTAGAGTCTTTTCTCTGGTCTCCAACCCTCCTCATGTAATTAACCAACCACTGTGTCTTTCCTTGGGCCAATTCAACATCCCAAGCTGCTGCTCATCCTCACTCAGCAGTTCTCTACAGGGCTCTGCAACTTCTCTCTCCAGCTAGCAGCTTTTAATTGGGAAATCTCTCTCTTCTAGCACAATTCCTCCCTTCCCTGCAATGTTCCTGGTGATTCCTGAAGAATAAGACCCAACTAACATCCTCTTCCAGGGCCTTCCCCATACTATCTGCTTCTCAGAGGAAGCTGTACTCAATTTAGCCTTCTTTTGCTATTAGATTATTTTATTTATATAGAGATTCTCTGATTATGTGTCTATAACCTCTATTACTTAATTCAAATCCAAGTTTATGAGTTAGACTAAAAATCCACAGAAGTCATAGCTATGACTGCACAGATACAACCATGCAGTCATGTCCAACCCTGTGTTTATAGTTCTGATACAAGATAAAGTGTTTTACAGGGTTAGGTTAAAATTAATTAGCTGGGTCCAAAGGGACTGTACATCAACCAGTCCATGCTCATGGTAGTAGAGCTACACTGGTCAAAACTGCTTATGAGCTTCAATTCCATTAATTTTTTAATATTTTAAACTGCCTTTTGCTCTGTTCCTAATTGGGCACAGGATCTGAGAAATCTCCTGGTTTAGCAATATAAATGCAGAGAGAATGAGCTGTCTCCAGCAGCACCAACGTAACACAAGAGAGCTACCAGCAACTGATGAACAGGGAGGTGGGGGGATTGAAGACAAAAATAAAGAAACCCATTAAAAAATTTGGGAAGACAGGTTTTTTTTTTTCTCTTGGTTTTTTTGGTTTTTTTAATGCCTGCGCTTGGTGCAACAATTCCCAGGAAAAAAAAAATGAGGGTAAAAAATCAATACCCTTTCACAAGCCAAAATTTGATTATTAGTAGAAAAGCAAACTCCTCTAACTGCAGCTGCTGTTTTATGTTTGCCTTAAAGCACACAGTATTATGAAACTTGGAATAATATTTACCAACTGCAGTGTGAGAAACAACACTCACTTTTAAAATTTAAAAGGTTTATTAAGCCTTAATGCAACAAAAGACTGAATAAGGAAAAATACAGCTCTGGGATCATTGAACTAAACCGCCATGGGCTCATCCACTGAATGGATGCTCTAACTTTTATACCTTTGGTGTTGCATCAGGTAAACCCAGCCCCTCCCAAAGTCTACCAGTTAACTCTTCTTCACTATCCATTGGTGGAGACTCCTTTCTTGCAATTTGATTGAAGATCAGATGTGGAGGCTGGAAAATCAGCCAAGAAAAAGCTTGCTGCACTCCCCTGGAGAACCAGCCCGTAAGCCATAACCTCCCTAGTTATGGTGAGCAAAAGGATTTCCCCCAGAATGTTTTGTTACCCTATGCTGACTCTTTGTACCCCATTGTTCCTTCTCTGTTCCACCCTCTTGCCTTCATCCCATTCATTCCAGTGTTCTGCCCTGCCCCTCACTACTCCTATATAAACCCCTGTTCTCCCTGCAGGACTATAACATAACTATACATCAATAAAACTTCTCTTAACATAACTTCTCATAACATAATTATGTCCTAACTGCAAGAGCCAACCATCTCCTTACCTATCTGTAATAGCAGTAACCCAGTT
Source organism: Melospiza georgiana (assembly GCF_028018845.1). Lineage (NCBI taxonomy): Eukaryota > Metazoa > Chordata > Aves > Passeriformes > Passerellidae > Melospiza > Melospiza georgiana. Next base: position 15,299,664 of record NC_080431.1, read on the forward strand.
AATTGTTTTAATAGATATGCACTTACTTCTTGTTTATAAGATGTCCCTGAGCATCTGCAATGTTACAAAAATGTATTGTCATGACAAGGAGATTAGAGGAGACTGTTTGCTTGGAGTGGTGGTGATTAATTGAAGTTTAGATTAATTACAGTCTAGAAAGTAAGTTAAGCATGTTAACACTTTGGTTGAGAGGTCTTCAGCTAGTCCAAGATGACCTCAGCCATTTGAAGACTAAACTCTGGTCTGCCTTTTTATTCTTGGTTTTAATCAAAATCAAGTAATTAAAAAAAACCCCTTGTAATTTGTTTACCAATTTGAACTATGGTTTTTGATCTTATTTATACTGTGTTTTATTTGATGATGCTACCCAAACCATGTAAATTGTCTGGATTTGAACTTGAGTCTTTATAAAAAATCAAGTATTCACCTAAAGAGCTTTTAACTCAGGAAGTCAGAATGAAATAGGGAATCAGGAGAAGGCTGTGTAAAGATTCCAAGTTCAGTGCAAATTTGCCGGGTTATAAAGTTTTCTTTGACAAATGTTCCTGTGCAAGGGTGTCCTAGAAGATATGTGTGCATGACTGAGGAATCTCATAGTGCTGGTGGAACTGGGGCCAAGTGCTTGCACAACTACCTGAGTGACTGCAGACCGCAGGACAGGCAGCAGGTGAAAGGACTGTTCCTTACCAGCCTGAGCCCTGAGCACCTTCACCGACAGGTTGGAGGCAGCAAGATCTAAGTCAAGTAATTTAGCAAGATGGGTGAAGTTCACAACCAGTTTCTGTGCTGGTGTAGCTGATTTCATCACTTCCTGCAAAAGCAGAGCAACAGCAGAGCCTGTATCTCAATTTGACCATCTTTGTGGCTGCCTTTTGCCAGTGTAGTGTAGGGGCCACCTGTGTGATAGATGAGCAATGTGATGGTTGACTCTCACCATTAAAAGGCAAATATTATCTATATATGTTAAGAGAAGTTTTATAGATTTATAGGTATGTTTTCCCTCCCCCTGTATTATTATCAGGGGGTGGCCTGGGTTTGGGACATTTGGGATGGTCAGCTTGTCACTATGGCAGCACCTGACCTCCAATCCAGACTTGAGGAAGTGAACTCCAGCACTGGATGGTGAAGAAGGAGTCCATGGACAGTACTTTGGGAGGGGGTAAAGAGTTAAAAGGTGAAACCTCCATTGTGTGGATGAGCTCATGGTGGGAAAAATCCTTTGCTCCTAGCGTCATAACATTTTCTCTATTCAGTCTTCTGCTGTATTTTGGATAAGATTTTAATAAACCTTTTAAAAATTTTAGATGTATCATTTCTCACAACCTGCATGGCCATAGTCTCTCCTCCACTCATCCTGCAGGCAAACAAGAGAATTCTCTCTGAAGACCTATATGGTAGCTTCCAATGGCTCCAACTTTTTTAGCGGAGATCAGGAGGGGGATGTGGGATGTGTGGAAACCCTGCCCTGAGCAGTTTGCACAGTAGTAGCAGGGAGTGTTTGTGATTGTAGCCAAACAACCTATTCACCTGGAGTGTGGAAGTGTGTGGGAGCAAGTCCAAAGTCAATAATACCCAGAAACATAACAACAACTAGCACACTAATACAATTAAGCCTCTCTGCCTAAAATATCAGCTCAGAGCACTATCAGCTCAGAGTATTTACTGACTTACACTTCCTACTAAAAATAAACAGATTAAAGTCACAAACCTACTGTGTGAGTAGGTGGGGGAAAAAACATCACATGTGAAGCGTAGTCTGTGATATAAATTCTTCTGTGACGTGTGTTCAGGCTTCCTTCCCATCTCATCCTCCCTGCAGCAGTTTAGATTGGGTTCCTAGACAATTCTTGCCAACTAATACCAGGACAATGAGTCTGCTTTTTGTCTTTGTTATTATCAATTGTCCATTGCTACTTCAGCCACATTTCCAGGCAAAAGTTACCAGAAATTCTTACCTTATTTTGGGGTGGGAAAGTCTGTAACCTTATTTTGGGGTGGGAAAGTCTGTATTGTGCTGTGACTGCTGAAGGGAATACCGACAAAACACCGTGAGAAAATACAGAAGATTTGTGAAGAGATCAGGAATCTGGAACTCTTCCCTTCCTCCCAACTGAATCTTCTATACCAGAGAATCAGATCCTTCCTCAGCTCTCCTTTTGACCTTGTTAATTCTAGGATTGACCTTGTTAATTCCAGGATGTGTCAGAGTTCTCTGCTGGGGAGGGCTCTGTGCTTGGGCAGGCGGGCAGGGTGTGGGCAGAAGCCCTGAGCCCGACCTTGCTATGCACTGTGAGCACACTCATCTCTTGGGAAGCTGCTGCTTCTGCCTCCTGTGCCATGGCAGAGGTGGGAGCAGTGTGTGCCCTCTCAGGCACTGCTGGTTCAATGCATGGATAGCTTGAGCACTCAGCTGGGCACTCCAAGATCCTCCCAGACTGTCTTCCCAAGGACCAAGCGCTCCCAACATCCCTGGTGTCACCCCAGCAGCCCTCTGGTAGAACAGTGGTCATTGGTCTTGTAGAAACAGGACAAAAAAGCTGATTAAGACACAGACATGTTGGGTACAAACCAGATGGAAGATGGCTACCCAAGTTCAAGGAAGAAAGAAAAAACCTCTTGCCAATTAATCTCATCTTCTTGAAAAGCTGAGGGTATACATTTATTTCAGAAACTTAATAGGAAACTAAGCTACATTAAATGCTTAATAGGAAAACTGAAGCTACAGAAACTTAATAGGAAACTAAAGCTACATTAATGCTACATTAATCTGAGTGGATTGTCTACTGAAGTATCTAAACCAGGGGACAGCCACCTCACCCAGAGCCCTGCTGGAAGGCACTTCAGCTCCTTCCTCACACATCCATGCAGGTTTTCTTGCTGAGGAAACCAGCACAGGAAGAGCAGAGGAAGGGGTGCAACTTGGTTTCCTTCCTACACACATTTAGGAGCTAGAAATTCTGCTTGTTCCTGCAGTTTTGCTGTTTCCTGATGCCCATCTCACACTCCAACCATTTCAGGATGCACATAATAAGTGACCTTCTGCCAAAAATCCCATTTCCTTCCACACTCTTTTCCAGGTATGGATTTTGAGAGCAAGCTTGGGCATCCAGGCATTTACTAACTTACACTTAGAAGTATAATCTTCTGCTAGATCCCTGCTTCATTCAGGATGTAAATTCTTCTGCTCTTTGTCCCCAATGAGATTATTAGAAACACTATCTTGGTGTGCTCATACAACCTGCACAGGACAGCAGCTGGGTGGAAGGCCAAGTTGTGTAGCACAAATTGTTAGCCAGTGTCTCCTGGATGAAGGTTACGAGACTTTTCACTTGCTTTGAATACTTTGAATATTTTGTGGTTGTTACATGACATGCTCTTTTCTTAAGTGTCCCATACAGGACCACTAGTGGGTTTTTTGTTTGGTTTTTCGTTTTGTTTCGGTTGGTTGGGTTTGTTGTTTTTTCTTTTTTGTTTGTTTTGGTTTTGGGGTTTTTTTGGGGTTTTTGTTTTGTTTTGGTATTTTTTTGAGGAGAAAATTTATTTGTGGTTTTTTTCACTAGCGGAAAAAGAAGATAGGTAACAGATCTTTTGATATAAAACTAAAATGAAAAATCCATCATGAAGAGAAAAGGGCTTTGAATAATATCTTTCAGACTAACTCCAAGAAAGGCAAACAGGTCCCCCTGTTTTTTAAGTGATCCAAGGACCTGAACATCTGTCCCAAAATATTCAGGCTCCGGGCTGCCAGCAAAAGGAGGACTGGAGGTTAAGGGCTTGACCTTCCTGAAGAAACTGTACTTGGCCAAAAACTACTTTGGCTCAAAGGCTCACTGGGGGATGGACAAGGTTTCAGCCCACAGCAGAAACTGAAGCCAGCAGTCTGCTCAGATGTAAAATTTTAACTGCAGATTTATTGAGGAGGTTTTGTTTGTTTTGTTTTTCTATTGCTTCTCTTTGCAAAGTTGAAATCAAAGTTGAAATTTGTTCAGTAACACTCTGTTTCAGTCTTTTATGTGCATTATCAGACACTTAAGAAAATCAAACAAACAAACAACATAAATTCAGAGTCAGCAAGTTTGCAGTGAAAGCTGGACTGGTGACCTCTTGACAAACCTTCAGCTGAGGTTTTGGCAGAACTAAAAATAAAGAGCTGTTTTCCTTATTTGCCACCAACATTTTTAAGTTTCCACCAGCTTCACTGGGCACCAAATGGGCACTAGATGTTATTTCCAGCACAATGCATGGTGTATGACTCCCCTGACAAGGCTGTGATTGTGGACAATATTGTACCTCATTGTCTTAAACTAAACACAGATGAAGATCATACAGGTGAGTTTATTCCTAAAGTCTGGGATTACTTCTGCTGTCACCACAGAACAGAAAGATAAACAGAACTAATAAAGTAATGAACCTTACAAATCCTCCTGGGGCTTCAGCCCATCTATAATTTGCACAGTGATTTAACAGAAACTGCACTTGTAGGGAATATGTGGGTCTGAAGCCAGTTATTGGGTTTCACAATAGGGTTGGCAGATGTCTCTCCATATGTCTAAGTTAATGTCTATGTAAAGGCACCACTGAGTCTGTCTGATAGCAAAAGAGGGTGTCACATTGAGCTCACAGTCAGGAGCTCAGAGTTGCAGTGTCTGACTCTCTCCATAGTTTTAAGTTGTTTATTTAAACCCAAATTTTTTTTCCTGGTCCAGCTCAGATGTGACCAAGTGCAATCCTCCCCTCTGACCCTTTAAAATTTCCATTATTTATATCTTATGGGATTAACTTCAATATAGGACACAAAACTCTCTCCTAGGCTAAATCTGATAAACTCCATAATTTCTTTTATGCCTAATCCACTGTCATCTCTCACACCACCCTTGAATCCCACCCAAACGAAGGGAAGGGGTTTCTTTATGCAAAACCCATAAAGTCCCCAAAAGAGGACTCACAATATCTGTGATGATGTCCATGTGATGATACCAAGTTTATGGTCTTTCCTGGTTTACAGAAGTGAAGAGAATTTGCTCAGGGGTTTCAGTCTACAAAACACCCCAGCTGGCACCTCTAGTCTGCATTAACGTTCAGAGTGAAGACAAAGATGCTGAAGAATAATGGAAAGATGATTGTTCCCTTAATGTAGTGCTCTCAAAGGAATGCTGGGCAGGACAAAAGCTGCTTTGCCAGGAACTAGCCCAGATTCACAGCTGGAGAGGATTGGCTCACATATAGAAACTGAAGGGCGGAATAGAGTGTGAAATGAAATAATAATAATAAAAGTCATTGGCCTTTTTTTTTGAGGGGGGAAATTGATTTCTGCTCAGGCTGAGTGGAATAAGTGGGTTGGAATAATGACAAGATGTGACTGTTGACTATATTAATCAGTGTATTGGGTCAGTCAGGAAATGCTGGCCCCACTTCCATGACATAAATGGGGAAAAAATTGATTCAGCGTTCTTGTTAAGCAGCACAGGGAGACAGTCAGTGGTGTGTCATACCTTTATCCCTGCACACCAATGTAATTTGCCCATGGATAAGTACCCATGCAAAGTGAGTCCAGAGGAAGCCACAAGGATGCTCCAAGGGCTGGAGCCCCTCTGCTCTGGAGACAGGCAGGGAGAGCTGGGGGTGTCCAGCCTGGAGAAGGGAAGGCTCTGGGCAGACCTCAGAGCCCCTGGCAGTGCCCAAAGGAGCTCCAGGAGAGCTGGGGAGGACTCTGGACAAGGGCCTGGAGTGACAGAACAAGGGGAATGGCTTCACCCTGCCAGAGCGCAGGGTTAGATGGGATATTGGGCAGAAATTTTTGGCTGTGAGGGTGTTCAGGCCCTGGCACAGGCTGCCCAGAGAAGCTGTGGCTGCCCCGTCCCTGAAACAGCTCAAGGGCAGATTGGGTGGGGCTTGGAGCAGCCTGGTCTAGTGGGAGGAGTCCCTGCTCATGGCTGGGAGTTCAGAACCAAAGACCTTTCAGGTCCCTTCCAAGCCAAGCCATTGTTATTCTATGATGAATATTTCTAATTCATGTCTAATCTCAGTGCTTTGGGTTTTTATTTCTAGACCAGTGCTTGCTCTTTCCCTTTTTTTTTTTCCCCCCCAGATTCACACCAGTAGAGTCCATGGGACTCAAAGATTTTCCTGACGTAAATGTGGTGAAGCATCAAGGGAAACTGGTGGAATTATTAGCCCTCCTGACTCAGTCTGTAAGAAATGCAATCAATATGGCACTGTCATGCATATTATCCAATGTGGATGTGTGGATAGAAATAACTACTAGTGACTGAGCAGATTGGTTCCCTCCTCTGCTGCACCAGGAAACCAGCACAGCACAAGGTTCATTGGCATTTACCAAAATCTTGGTTATCCTGGAGTTTTCTTACCCAGGAACTGTGAACATCACAGCATTGTTGTGGCCATTAAAAGTTGGGCATTGGGTACTCACTGAATTCTATGCCTAACTGCCTCCCCCTCCTCAGTACAGACCAAAGCTGCCAGCTGCCTTTGCACAAAAGATTACTCTTGATCTGTCTCTTTTCTTAGCACCATTTCATTTGCTTTCTTCCTTATAAATGCTACATGCATCTCACAGCAAATAACACAGGTATCTGTGTGTGCCATTACATAAGGCATTGGCTTCTTCTCTCCCACCCTTAATCCTATCTCACCTTTGTAAAGTCTCATGAGCTTCTTTCTCTCTCTTGCAGTGTTTGGTTTTGGCCTGGAATAGCTGGGAAATTTCCACTTAAAAATTATTTATCAGGAAGCCTGCATGGTGATTTGTAAACGTCAGTCTTTTAATCTAAAAGACAAATCTTATGGAATAATGCATAGGGGTTGCTGGTCAACACATTTCTCTTTGTCCTTTCTCAAAGTCACTCCTGACTCCAGGCCTTTATGCAAAATGTTGAATTTCATAGAATCATGGAATGGTTTGTGTTGGAAAAGACATTAAAGACCATCTAGTCCAACGCCTCTGCCATGGGCAGGGACACCAGGTTGCTCCAAGCCCCATTCAGCCTGGCCTTGAGCACTCCCAGGAGTGGAACAGCCACAGCTCCACTGGACAGCTTGTGCCAGGGCCTCACCGCCCTCCCTGGGGAGAATTCATCATAAAATCTCCCCTTCAGTTCCCTGTAAGGACAAGAAGGAGGATCAGAGGGGGCCTAGAGAGATTTGACTGCCTCAAAATACATCAAAACAACATTGTTGGGGGGCAGGTGGGTGGCATAAGTTTGTAGCTTTACCCACACAGCTGCTGGTGCCCTTGTCCTGCACTGCAGCTCAGTGCCTTGGCTGGCTGCTGAGCTGCTGAGCCCCATGGTAGAAATGTTGCCAGAATTATTTTTGGTTTCATATATTCTCTATAATTTGTAGCGCTGTAGCCTATTATTGTGTTTGTAGCTTCTCCCTACCTTTTCCCTAGGCAGAAAGACAAAATACATTTCAGGTCTCCAAGCCCCAGGGGTACGAAGTTCCTATCCTATCTTGGTTATTCCTGGGAACCAAGGCTGAAACCAGCTCTTTGAGATACATTTTCCTAAACAAAGTTTAGTTCTCATCTGAAGAGGAAGAATTTAGAAAGGGGCTGAACCGGGGAGGAATTGCCTCACTACTTGTGCTCCTAATTGGTGATTTTTTGTCAATTATGCTAATTTGCTAAACTTATAAAACTGTATTCACCCTGTGTCAGGGCGGGCATTTTGGCTTTTAGGCGTTTTCCACATCTGGCCCTTGGAAGCCTCCAGTAAAGGCCAGTCTTTATATTACCTCCCAAGCTAATATTATCTCCAAAGTGTGTTGTTTCATTTACAGGTTCTTTCAGGCATCAGTATCACCTCTCATGGTGGTTTCCAGGCTGTTAATGAGCCAGTACCCAAAAACAACCTCTAAGGCACACCCAGGGGATGTCCCCCCTCGCACACGTTTAGATCACTCAATGTGTTTGAGTGATCACTCAAATGTGGGACATTTCTGTCTGTAGGTTGTGCAATTGTCCTTGCAGCAACATCTGGAGTCCAGTCCCATCCCATTCCCTTCTTGTGCAGGTCAGTGGAGCTGGGCAGTGATGGAGGAGTGTGATCATAATTGAGCCAAGCAGCACTGCACTAAGTGTTCTTAGTGAGAGGAATGGCAGATTTGTCTTTACAAACAAGCTGTGGGTCTGCTGGTAGGTAAAACTAGCACTGGGAGATAAAGGAAACAATGGGAAGGATTCCACTGATTGATGAATGGAAAAATATATTTGCTTTTACAAATAAACTTTAGGTTTGCTGATAAATGAAATTAGACATTGAGAGATGAAAGAAACAATGGGGAAGAAAAACCCCTAAATTCCATAAGAATTAAAAGGGAGGGTTATACATTAGAGGGGAATCTTTGGGTTCAGGCATTCCGGGAAGTCTGTATCTCTCCAGTACCTCAGCCAATGGGGAAAGAGAGAAGGGAAATGTGCCCAGGAAATCAGGATGAAAAGGAGGCTGCATCCTCCAAAAATTTGAGAGACCCCATGGGAATGTTCCATGGCCTCTCCCTTTATTCAAATAAAGTAAAAGGACTTCTCTGTCTCCTTTTTGTATACATAAACCTCTGGTGTTTGTGGACTAATTTTCCTAACATTAGGTGTCACTTTACCCATGACACTTGTGACACCCATGGCACCACTCGCTGCACTTTACAGCTGACTATTTTGATATTGGGTGGTGTGTGAGCAACGCTGCCCTGAAGCCTGGGAGAGGGGATGAAGTGATAGAGCAAGGATTTGACAGAGGCTGGGCTTGAAATTAGCAAAAGTCATCAATTCTGAAATCCTAATCCTACTGATGTGATTTTCTAGTTGATTTTTTTTTTTTGAGACAACTTCTAAGCTTAATTTTGCATAATAATGGTAAAAAAAGGTAGAAGTTCTTTGCTGTTCAAATTACCTCTGAACTCAGTTGTCTGAGTCTAGTGTTTGGCTGTATGTTCTGAGGAGAAATCCACATGTATGGTGTAACAGATACAGGTTTTGGTGGCCCAGATGTTTCCAGAGCTGTCTCAGCTGTAATTAGCTATCGATGACTTGTGGCCTAAGAAGATTTAGAATTATTTCAAATTATCTTCTTCTAATTTGTGATGGCAATTTCTGAGAAGGGCAAGACGTACTTGAAAACCCACTCCTGCCTTTGTGCGTGGGTAGAGGTTTGTGTGAGTCTAGGCTGGTCTCAGTCACCACAATCCCCCTACCAGCAGATCTGGAGGGAAAAAAGTCCCCCAGACCTGCTCCTGCCACCACAAGTGATGCCACCTGGAGATATGATGTGATGTTTCCTCCAGCAGCAAGGTCTCCATTGCACAGACTGCTTCCATTTCTTCATTTCCTCTGACCTAGCCTGATGTTTTCTCCTGCCCTCACTCCCACCTAGCGACCTTTGCATCCTCAAAGCACTTTCATTTTAATTGCTTTTATCAGTACTTGCTTGCAAACCTGTTGCGAGAACATCTCAGTCCTGTGTGCAGTAGAAGCAGGGTCTTCTTCACAAAAAAGGAGATAAGGTGCAATGCTGCAGCATCACACAAAATTAACTGCTTATGAAGCTCACAGATTTACAGGCCTGAAGGCAACAAACACTCAAACTCTTCACTCCCAAAATCTGTAAGGGATTTTGAAGCCTTGAGCATGGGATGGATTCACATTCAAGCTTTGCAGAGAGGTCAGGTTTCTTAAGATGCTGTTACAAATTTGGCAAAAGCTGAACAGAAAGAAACACCATTTCTATCTAGAAGTTGTCTGATAATCAGTAATAAGCAGAACCTAACAGGTAGGAGCCTAGAGAGCATTAAAAGGTTAAACAAAGGACACTGTGATGTCCTAGGCTGAATTCTTCTGCCTCTGAGAGGTCTGCTGCTATTCAAACTGGGAGGGGACCGGACATCTGGGATGTGTCTGCAGTAGGATGCACCAGTGAGTGGTAGTTTCTTCCTAAGAATTTGTTGCTGTCAAGATAAATCATCTTATGCAAGTCTTTGGAATAATGAAAATAAAATTGTTCCTTACCACATTTTCCTAGGGTGTGCTCCCACCAAGGCCAGAAGAGAGCGAGTCACCTGAGAAAACATGGACAATTTCACCTCAAATAAGATTGCTCAAAGCAGGGTAAGACACACTTGTTGCAACAACTTGCTGCAACATTTTTGCCTGCTTTTTCTTTTTTAAGGATTTTTTTTCATACTTCACATGCAGCTAGTTACAGCTCACTTTGTTGCTTGCTGTTTTGGTGCCTCTATAATTCCTTGGAGGTAGGTAAGATTTGTATGGCTGTTGGAGTAAAGATACTTCAATCTGCAGGGCTTGATGCAAAATGCTTGGTTTGATCCCAACTCTTTTAATACCATATATTCTTAACTCATGGTGATGGATAAGGGGTGCCCCAGAGTGTTTTGGGATAATACCTGTGTGCAGGTCATCCTTGAGGGATGGGAGCCTCAGGACACATCATCTGATCCAATGACGTGTTCTGTCATAGCATATCATGCTACACATGTCTGCGCTTGACACACAGCTTAGGAGCTCTGTTGGGGTTAGCTCTGAGGAGCTGGGAGCTGCTGGACACCAGGAAAGGACACCAGACCCCTTGGAGATGATGTCCAGCAGCTTTGGCTCAGCGTGATGTGGGTGAGAGGAGCAGAGATGGGAGCTGAATTGCCAAGCTACTGTAAGTGATGACTGCTCTGCGATGTGCTGTGCACCCTAAGATGCCTGGGGGGGCAAGCACAGCCTGTCCATCCCCTCCAGGCCACTCTGGATGAGGCCCAGCATGTGTCATCGTGGCTGTGCTGGGCCCCACTGTGTGACTCTGCTACCAAGCAAGGTTTCTTCTAAGGATGCAGCTGGTTGTGCAGCAAGACTGCAGAATTACAAGGAGGGGACAATGTAAGCTGGTTGATCATTTTAAACCACACATTCTTCCCCACACTTTTCCTTTGCGTTTAACTTTTTTAATGCTCTGTAGGGTTTTTTGCCAAATATCAGTTCATCGCTGATTTTTTGGTGAAACGTTCACAGCTGGGGACTTTCCATGGTTATTTGGAAAAAGTGATGTAAATTGTAAATCATGTCTTAATTTGACTTAAAATATCTCAGACAACATGTCATCATACTGAAGATAATACACATGCTCAGAAACTCAGCAGGTATCTTTTGAAAACTCTCACCTGCAATAGAAGTCCTATTTATTTTTTATAAAAAATAGTTAAATTCTATAGCTGATCCTAAAATGAGATAAATAAGTTTATATATCAGATATGTCTTTTTTCTCCTTCCTGACTGATAACAGGACCATACAAGAAATAACTGGGGAGAAATAAATAGCCGTTGAATAATTTTAATGGGATTTCAATAAGCGACTGGTAAATTAGCAACATTTCTTTCGATTTGTTGGTCCAATAGAGAAAAAGCATGGACTGGAGTTCAAAAACTACATCTTCAGCTAAATACAAAATAATGGAGTCACAGAATGATTTGGGTTGCAAGAAACCTTAAAGATCATCCAGTTCCAATGCCCTGCTTGAATGTGTGGCTACTCCTATCTATAGATGATCTTACCCACTTGCTCTTCCTGCTCAGGGGGCCTGCCACAGAGCCCACTGCAATGTCACCTGTCCCTTTCCCTTCTTTGATGCTGATCCATGAGCTCATCCTCATCCCTCCCCAGGCAGAGCTCCATGCACTCCAGCTGGCCACTGACAAGGCCCACTGCTGTCTGTGCTTCCTAAAGGTCTGTATCCCACCATTCCAACACTCCAGGCACAGCAGCCATCCCACCTGTGCTTCCTAAAGGTCTGTATCCCACCATTCCAACACTCCAGGCACAGCAGCCATCTTCCCTGCACTTCCTAAAGGTCTGTGTCCCACCATTCCAACACTCCAGGCACAGCAGCCATCCCACCTGTGCTTCCTAAAGGTCTGTATCCCACCATTCCAACACTCCAGGCACAGCAGCCATCTCCCCTGCACTTCCTAAAGGTCTGTATCCCACCATTCCAACACTCCAGGCATGGGAGCCATCCCACCACATCCCCGTGGCCCTGATAATTTTCCATTGCTCCATGTGTGTGCATGTGTCCTCTTGTGTTCCCCTTGCTGCATTTGCACCAAGGCATTGTGCTGCTCTTCAGGTGCTCTTCTGCTGACCTGGGATCCCTCTCCAGGCTCTGGGCATCTGTTGCTGGCCTTGGCATCAAACTGGTGGGAGTGGGAGGGATTGAGGTTCAGCCCTCCTCACCAGGTTGGCCAACTTATAAACAAAATTGCTCTTTCCATTTTCTTACAGAAGAAACCCATCAGTCCCCAGCGGAGCAGATTTTTCAAAGCAAGTCCCATATTCTAAATATCTGAATCCCTGCCTGTGGCACTAGTCCTGTAAGGATTTGTGGACTGCTCAGCTTCAACTGGACTTTTCAAACCCCTTTCCTTTGACCAGGAGCATCCAGGTAAAACACTATCTGCAGTCCCAAGTCTCTTACCACCCCACCCAGGGCTCTGCAATCCTTCCTAATACTCCTCATACTTCTCCTGGCTCCATCCCTGGTGCTCACATGACCTCGGGGTAATTTTGGGGTTTATTTGTGGTTTATTTGAGATTTAACTGGGGTTTATTTGTGGTTTATTTGGGATTTATTTGGGGTTTATTTGGGATCATTTTGGGGTAATTTTGGGCTGATTTTGGGACCATTTTTGGGTCCTTTTTCCAATGGTCCTGGATCACAGTCAGTGTGCTGTACAAGTCTCTGGGTGACATCCCTGGTACAACATTCTCCTCCCAGATGCTGCTACTGAGGTTAGGGGTGAAGTTTACGAGATTCTTGTGGGGTTTTTCCCTAATCTCAGGTCATCACATCGCTCTTCTGATTGTTTCCCAACAAAAATGCAGGACAAAATGTTTAACTAAATTAATAATGCAGATGCATGTCATTCAGTGGAAGTTTATCAGGTGTCATCTTACCAAAATTGTGTTCTCTGAAATTGTTTTGAATGCCTGACATAAGGCATGTGCATATATTTGTACAACTTTTTTATTCTTGTTCTATTATACAAAAAAAAAAAAGTCCTCATACTTTGCGTCTTGAAGGGATTCATAGGACTTTATTCATGATAGACATTTAAAATAGCGCTTTAAAGTAATTTAAAATGAAATTTCCCCAAAATGAAATGGAACAACATAGATATGACATCAAACTTATTTTGAAGAAATATCTTAAGTCTACTGAAAAGCAGCTTCTTGGTAAGTGAAATAATCAAGATTACAAGTATATGACAGTATATTGCACTAGAAATTTTCTATTCTGTAGATATTCAAGGAAAGAAAAGCCGCAGAATTTTCTTTATTTTTAAACCATGATCTCAAATTAGACCTTAAAACCTATATTTAGACTCTTCAAAGCTGACAGTATTTCAAAGGTGCTGAGCACCTCTGCTCTCCATGGCCACAGAAAGCTTCTTGACATTTCTCTGAATGAGATCACATTTCTCAGAACACCTAAACATGGCTGTAGGAACCCAGTTTTGACTCATACACCTGCAAATTTAACTCAGTAAAACCGTGTCTCTAAACTAAACACAAACTAAACTGAACTCTAAAGTAAAGTAAACCCCAATGTTTCAGGGGATTGTGAAAGATGTACAAGGTAGTTGAGATCCTTTACAGGGAAATGTAGGTTTAACAAGGAATTTGATCACAAAAGTGATCAAAGTGTTGTGGCAAAGGCACCTCCAGGAAAGGTAACCAACAGTAACAAAGTTCATTAACTCTCTTGTGTGCCCAGATTGTAGAGGCGGTATTGATTCCTTAGAAGTTGTATCATAAGGAAACAAGTAACACTTGTACATCCTGCCCCATCCTCGTCTGACTCCAGCCAGATCAGCCCCAGCAAAGAGCAGAGCTCAACCAGGATGAGGGAAAATCTCCTTGTTGGGTCTTTTCCACCTTATTTCAGTCCAAGGCACCCTCCTGCCATTTCAGGGTTTCTGGTGGTTTCAATCTAGAGACACTGCAAAATTCCTTATCTCTTACAGCTCTCTCCATGCCATGTCTTCTGGAAAAATCCCCATGAAAAGAAAAGAAAAAAAAAAAAGTGTCTGATCTAAAGAAACCTGTACAGCTCCAAGCAGTCTTGTGCAAGTGCAAGGTGCCCTGGAGGGCATCATCTGGGTCATGACTTTTCTTGTAGGCACCTGGCCATTGTTGAAATGTCATGAAACCTCTGAATACATGGCAGTATTGGGCCATCTCCAGATGAAAATGCCCTCTTCTTAGCACTGACTTTCTCCTAAAATCCACAGCTCATAGGAAAAGTAGGACTGGGTGGTGCTTGGGTTCCATCTCGGGAGCAGATTTCATTTGTGTAAAGTCTCAGATCCTTGAGATATTTGTCAGATTCCTATTCCTTTTCCAGGAGGAAGCTGGAGGAGCAGACCATCTTCCCCATTGCTCTTTTGAACTCAGAAGTGCTGCTACTCAGTAGCTACTCAGAAGTAACTTGAGGAGCAAAAAGTAATACAAAACATACACTGCAGGAGACTTGGGCTCAGGTTTTCCACTCATGGTGTGTCAATTGCATCACTTGCATGCATCAGACACAAAGCCTGGTACCACACAGCTCCCCCAGAGTCTTCACTGGGACTGGCAGCACTATTGCAGCAGAAAATTACTGCTTTTCCTGTAATCCACAATGTGTTGACTTCCTATTGCTGCAGAGATGTAAATATGATAAATAACAGGGTCTGAGTCAGATTAAAGTCATGGGACCTCAGACCAGATTACCAGTTGGATCTCTTTAAAACTTTGTTTTGTTTTGTTTTAATCTTAAAGAAGAGCTTCTGACTTTGCTGCAATTGCTGAATGGCTGTCAGGTCCTGAGCAAGCCACAGAAGATGTGATTCCTCACACATGACTTTAGATATTTGTGTTGATGTCTACACCTGATTAAGTCATCCATTACTGCCCTTACAGCCAGTAGAGAGAAGGCACTTTCCTGCTGTGGTTCACCTGATTTCTTTTAGACACTGCTTTCCCAAGAAGATGAATCCCACCCCTTGGGTTATAAGGAGAGCCTGGATTGACTCCAACCAAAGGATGATTTTGGTCAGACTGATCCCAACCTTGTGTATGCCTCTGTTTCCCCTTCTTTAATATGGGCCCACATTCCCACTGGGAAAATATTGGTTGATGTCTTTGAATGCAGGGAGTAAATTGCACCTCACAACTGGTGGTTTCACTGTCAAGGCCCTGGGGTGGTCAAAAGTGGTTTGGAATGTGTTAAAAAAAAGTTATTTATAAGTTTATTTGTAGTAGTGCTTAAGAAGCCAGAAGGATGAAATATGATGCTGTTGAGTATTTTTACATCTAAGTGGTGCCAGAGCTATTTGAACGCTGATTTCATAGAAGCATAGAAGGGTTTGGGGCAGAAGGGACTTTAAAGATTATCCAGTTCCACCCCCTGCCATGGAAGTGCCACATCCAGGTTGCTCCAAGCTCTGTCCAGCCCAGCCTTGAACACTTCCAGGGATGGGACAGCCACAGCTTCTCTGGGAAACCTGTGCCGGGGCCTCACCACCCTCACAACCAAGAATTTCTTCCAAGTATCCAATCTAATCTTGCCTTCTGTCAGTTTGAAGCTGTTTCCACCTTAATAATTTCCAATGGGAATGGAGAGACATTTAAGAAGCCACATTTTCCATGTTGCCTTCAATAAACATGTTCTCAGGTTTCCCCAGATTATCTATTCTGCTGTGCTTATATTTTTTGAGCAGCAGACACAGAATTACTATCAAATGTCAGGCATTGGACTATCTGCAGTTCAGTACTGATAACTTGTTTTCCATAGTGTTTCCTAGGACAATTTTCTGGCTCCTTTTTGAACCATTTAAAACCTTTCTTCCACAGAATAGGACATACCAAGACTTGATAGCACTATTTATACTGGCCAAATTTCTCTGTCAAGCTGACAGATAAAAATGTGGGTTAACCAAGCATAAATCCTAGAGAGAGCCTACAAGGAGGGTGGAGAGGAACTTTTGAGCTGGGCAAGGGGAAGGGGCTTGGGAAAATGACTTGAAACTGAGAGTGGATTTAAATTGGAAGAAATTCTTGGTTGTGAGGGTGGTGAGGTCCTGATGAAGGTTGCTCAGAGAAGTTGTGGCTGCCCCATCCCTGGAAATCTTCAAGGCCAGGTCTGACAGGTCTTGGAACAACCTGGTCTAGTGCAAGGTGTCCCTGGCCATGGCAGGGGATGGAACTGGATGATCTTTGAGGTGCCTTCCAACCCATTCTATGATTATTAAATCAAGCTCACACATGAGTCAGGAACCTGCCTGGCTGCAAGGTGATAACTCCATCATGAGGTTTTGAATCATGTCCTACTGGTACCCAACAAAGTTAGGGGCCCGGTGGTGGTGTGAAGTCTAGTTCTTTTTTCTGTTTCAGGAAAAAGTCACCTCATCGTGATACCAAAAAGGTAAAGTCAATACAAGCAAAGCCCATGCAGATGAGAATCACTCCATGTGAAGTGCTGATCAGAATAAAATGATGACAAATCATTTAAAAAGTTTGGTTGATGCTGACTTGTGGAGTGCTCATAAAAAAAAAAAAAAAGAAGGGAAAAAAAGTTGGGATATTGCTGTGCTAATTCACTCCCCAGGAATTTCCCTTCTTGCAGCACCAATCCATGACTAAGACTTCTTTCCCAACTTGTCTGTGCTGTAAAGGAGTAAATGAAAACAATATTGTCTGTTAGGGCAGTAATTGTTTGCACCAGGGCTTTGTTGTTTTTTTTCCTGGAACATGAAGCTGATCAGATTATGAGTGGGGAAATATTATGTAAGTAAATAAAATACAAATACACATACTTCCAAAATATCCCCATGTTCAGAATTGCTAAGTGTTCCTATTTGAGATTTGGAAGGGTACTAAGAGGACATCTGCAGTGTGTCCAGTCTCCTGTTGGAAATACCTTCTTCTGCTGTTCAGGGGATCTTGATTTCTTTCACTGAACTTCATAACAAAGACCCTCTGGAGTTTGATGTTCCCTGCTCCAGCCCTATATGATTGTAAAAATAGGTGTCCAATATTTATTATGGTTTATCTACTGTAACCTACATACTTTCAGTATTTCTGAAGGCAATTCTGCACCCAAATAACTAATTCCATTGGGAATTTGTCATTGGTAATAGAATTTATTTCCCTAAAACTGTCATTTTTGCTAAGGCTCTGGTATGTCTGATGACTTCATCTCTGATCAGGGCTGTGTGAAATGTTCTACAAATATGGACTAAATGGCATTACCAGAGCAAGTAGTTAAAAATTGTGGGCAAAGAAGATTTATTTTTCTGCATACTGTGTGGGAACAGCAGTACAGAGGAAAATCTCCCAACAAGGACTGAAACATTCCATCCAGGTCCATGTATGATTCTCTTGGAGGCGTAGGAAATAGGCTTCTAAGACATCTATTAGGCAAATACATCTAACAGGCATATACATCAACTATAGGTGAAATACAAACTTTTAGATTCCAAAAAGGTAGGATAAGCATAAAGAGGCCTGAGGTAAGAAAACCTGATCTGATTTTTTATTATGAGCTAAAGGAAAAAAAAAAGAAGCCTATGTTGCTATAAAAAGTTTGGAGAGATGGTTAAATTTATTTAAAACTATTTTCTAAAAGTCCTTATTTTGCACTTATCAAAATGAGAGTAGAGGAAGTTGCAATAACTGAAGCACTGAGATGTTGAAAATATTGAATCTGTTGGGCATGGTTGGGAGAAGCCATAGCATGAATATGTGTAACTGAAAGAATGTGCAAAATTGCATACAGCCTAGATGGAAAAACTTGGATACTGAAGAAGACATTGTGAGAAAATTATGTCCTTCCAGATTTGTCCTTCCTGGCTTCCAGGTCATCCTGACCTCATCTTTTTCAGCCTTAAAAATCTCATTTGCATTTAATGAAATATAAGCATTTTATGCCTTTTGACCACAGTCCTGGCCTGGTGGGCAGATGGATGTTCCTGCTTACGTGCGTGCAGAACCTCAGACCAAGGAAGCCAGGTGGGTTGTGCTCATCACTGTGTGTTGGGTACCATGTTCTCTGCTGCCAGGTGCCCTTGGGATTCTCTTTGAGTGTTTGTTCTCCTGAAGATGATGGATGAGAAGGATTTTTTTCTCCCCAGGTGTTTTTAGATGTGCTGATGCAAAATGCAAGTTCCATGTTCATGCTACTGACTGGAGAGCAGATTGCAGGTATCTGTCTTCTTCCTTGCAAGCAGCATCAGACCTCACAAGAGCAGCCTGTTCCATGGGCATCAGCTCCTCAACTAACTAAATTGCATCCTAATGTGTGAGACCCTGGCACAGTTGCCCAGAGGAGCTGGGGCTGCCCCATCCCTGGAAGTGTTCAAGGCTGGGAGCAATATGGTCTAGTGGAAGATGTCCCTGCCTGTGGCAGGGCATTGGAACTGGATAATCCTTAAGGTTTCTTCCTACCCAAACTATTCTATGGTTCAATGACTTTGTGATTCCATAAATCCTGCACTACCTGAAGTGCCATTTCCCTCAAACACAGGCACTGTCTCTGGGACAATGCCTAGAAAACTAAGCAGTGATCAAGTGTCCTCACAGATCACCTTTTTTTTCCTGAATTGCTTTATATCACTAAGGAGGTTTGTTGTCTGATACTAATTATTAAGTTTTTCATGCATCATTGAAGCAAAATCTATGGTAGTGCTATCTTCAGACAAGAATCTTTGAATTCTTAGTGTTCTGAGCACTTTGTAGACCTCAATGAGGACATTAGTAAAGAAATGGAGATTGAGTCAGCAACACGAAATCTGACTCAGATTTGGGTTGAGGAAAAAGCTTCTGGATTGGTATGACTGTAATTCATTAGTCAACACTTGAGCAGACCCCCAGAAGTTTTTCCTCATTGAAGTCACCAGAACACTGAGTACGTGTTAAGTGTTCCAGATTTGTCCAAGCAGAGAGGCCCATGCTAAATCCCCTGCACTTCAAATGGAATTTAAGCTCTGTGCTTACTAAAAATGAACACTTTGAACAGGATGTAATCTATAAGCCCCTGGAGCTTGATGATCAAAAATTATATAAAATATTCCCTCCTGGCTTGAGCTTTTCACTGAAAATCCCAGTGCCCTTTTCCTAACGAGGCCATCACCCACAGCACAGATTGCAAGGTCACATTTCTCACTGTGCTGGAGAAAAGCCATTTCCTCTGGGCATCCTGTGGGAACCATCCAGCACATCCAATGCACAATGGCAAGGCTCTTTCAAGAAGCTATTTCTCCAGTTATAAGACCCTGTGAGGAAAGGCAGTGTCCTATCACCCTGACCAAGAATTCCAGAAGCAGCAATCCAGCAGCTGTCCATAGCATGAGCCAAATGTGTAACTAGAGGTCTGAAGTTTGAAATACAGAGAAAAAAAAAAGGCATGCTATGGTACTGACCTTTCCAAGTTCCCAGTAAACAAGCTCTGTAGCCCACAGAGATGATGTGCATTCACTTCGCAACATGTTCAGTTACCACTCTGAACACAAGAAAATTTTGGTGTGCAAGTGAATAAGCAAGCATGGCCATCTTCCAGGAAGGAGAAGTGAGACTCTCAGAAGGGTCCCATGCCCACCATCATTACAGATGCTGAATGATATAACTTCTCAGTGCAAATCATCACACAGATTTTTGGTATTCTCTTTCTTTCCCAGGATGGGTGAAACAATCAGCCTGTGGATGGATCCTGGAAATTTTAGCCATCTTGGACTTTGGATATCCAGCATGGGTTTGGAAATTAGCAGTAATAGGGGACTTGGATGGGCTTTTAGCATGGAAGGCTTCTGGGAGATAAAACTAGGTGTGAAGACACGTGGAAAACTCTAGCTACCTTGTCCCATACATTTCTCTTTATTGCAGGAAATGGGGATTGTCAATGTAGTCCTATAATTTATCTCCTGAAATAAGTCCCAGTTCCTCCTCCCTGATCATCCTGAGTTAAGAAAAGCTAATCTATCTTTAGGAATGAGCCGACTCTATAACTTTTCACCCTCCACATCATGCAGTCTCCCAGCACTGCCCAGGAGATCTCACATGCACAGTCCCTTCCAGAACATCCCATGTGCACCCAAAGGCAGACACATATCTTGGCCACCACAAAGTAAAAGATCTTCTGGAGCTGCAGTATGAGCTGATGGATTCAAAGGCTTTTCTGAGAAGACACGAGCACAAAGTATGAATATATAGTGCCAGCAGCTGGACACTGGAGACAGAAATAGGATTCCCCATGGCCCCCACCCTAAGGCTAGGCCTCCGTCCTTAGGACGAACACTTTTATTAAAGGAGTTGTGATTTTTGATGCCTGCAAAAGGCTTTAGAGATCAGGCAAATGTCCCTCTTAACCCTGAGACCCTCTTTCAAAGACAGTTGGCATCATGAAGTTTGTGTGAGTTTGTATTATTTCCCAGTTTTATGTAGGGGAAAGCCAAAACTGTGGCTAGTCCTTATCCTTTGAGTGGGACATGGCTTTTATGCAATGTCATTATGTCTGCTTTGTCAGAAACCATGGGCTCATCAGAGTCAGCAATGGAAAAGGCAGAGCTGAGTCGTGGTCCACCAAATGATAACTGAGGCATGTTTCATAAAATTCTGACATTTGAGCAGTTGGGTGAAACCATGTATTTCTAACGGGAAAATGGCACCAGGAGAAAGATCTGTGTAGAAATGTCTGCTTTGGAACATAAAGCATTTTCACAGTGCTTGCATGTTGCACATACTTCCATCATCTGTTTATTATTCCATGCTGCCATGGAATCTTTCTGCACACAAGATGCTTGAGATAAGTTCACCTCAAGATCTGTGAGTCAAGGCAGCTGCAAAACAGTAATTTCCTGTCACAGGAGGGCATGGTGAAAAAGACCTTTGCAATGAATTATGCTCTTACTACAGAGTGAAAGGAACGCATGGAATGATTAGGCCAAGCTGTGTATAGCCCAAGGCTCTGTGCCAAGGAACGGGGGAAGATGGTCAGATCCCTTTTATAGCTTAGTCCCACCCAGATGGAAAGACACAGGGCAAAGTGGCTGAAATAGCACAGATGGAAAATACCAAGAGTTGCAGAGAGCAAGAATAGGGAGCAGGGAGAGCATATGAAACAGCACCTGTGAGGAGTTTTTTCTTTGAAGAGAAAGCAAAAGGTGCTTGGAATCATCACAGCAAACATGTTTGGGCCAGTAGGTGTATAAACTGGGAGTCGCCAAGACAGAAGCCTGCAAGGACATGAAGCAGCAGCAGGCACACATTGTGCTTCAAAATATCTATTTCTGCAGAGACAGGAAGCTGTTGTCACTGGTAGCTTATCTTTGTTGCATTTGTTTAAACCTTGAGGGAAGGAGAGACCTGAAAAGGACCTGGTGGCAAGTCATAGAAAAGGCTATCACAATGCTTGTTCCTCGTGGAGATGCAGAAAATGCAGCTCTGAATGTGTTGGCAGCCACCAGGGCAGTGACAAGAACTTTTGTTAATAACTGTAGGACTGATAGAAGGTATTTAGATTAAATACCAAGTACTAATGCATCTCTTCATAAGAATGTACTGCTTAAAGGATCAAGGTAGTAAAGAGCCCATAAAATGCAGGCTCCGGTTTTGGATGTTAATTTCACTGTCCAAAACGTTCAGATTCTGCAGATCTCTGTGTTTCTCCCTGTTTTGCTTGAGCTTCCTTCTATCTATGGACCTTCCATGACCAACACTTGCTTAATTTAGGGAATCTGTTGGTCCCTAACCACCCACAGCAAGTTCTCAGCCATCCTGCAGCCTCAGAGCCGAGGCTGTGTGGGAGCTTGTCCTGGAGGGGATGGGATGGAGACTGATGACACTGACACACCATAGATAACTAACATTGGCCATAAGGAAACAAGAAGCCACCATTAATGACATCCAGGCAGCTCATGGTGAGGAGCAAAGGACTTGCAAAAGACTCTGGGACTAATTGGAAGTGGTCATGCAGATCAATAGCCAGTGATTGGCCAGAAGGCTTCTAGAACTTTCTATGAGAATACATGTATGTCTGTCATTTATTAGTGTGCTTATAATTCCTGTCTCACAACCTTTGTAATTAATAAAAAATACAGAAAGGTTCATGAAAAGGGAGAGCAAATAGCACAACAAATGTGTTCATGTGGTTGAAGCACTTGACTGGAGGTGAAAGGGTCTGATTTTGGTCTCAGCTCTGCCGCAGAGTAGTCTGTGGTCTTGGCTAAAATGCTTTGCCAGATCTGGACTAAATGCATTAGGGATTGTCTGTCACTGCTGTGATGGACATGGTACACAGAAATGCTACTCAACTGCTGTCTAGACCCAAGGACATTACATTTTATTATTACATAAGTATATTACATTCTTCCTAGTTGGCACTAACATGTTCATATCTTCCAGCCAAGGCTTTGATTAGACTTTACATCAAAGCCCTAAAGACAAGTCTTAGGTTGACACCTTCTGCTACCTGAATCTACAGAGAAGCTCTGAGCCTTGAGCTGGTACACCCTGCACAAGGGACAGCCAGGTGGCAATGCTCATGGATGGATGGTTACTTCTTCACCCAAGTGATCCAGGATCTCATTCTTGCTCCACTGGATATAAGGAAGAGACTTGGTTTGATACTCTGGCATATCCAAGGCTTTTCTCACTCTTTCCTGGTACATGTTATCAAGATCCCTACTGTCATGAGATGGGAAATATTCTCTGAACAGAAATTTTGGGCAATGGAATCTAGCAGCAAGGATAAAAAGGCTAGTGCTGAAGCAGGAGGGTCATGTCCTGGCTAGAGGCTTTTAAAGCATATATCCATTTTCTGACCTAGCTAGTGAAAGGTCTTTGTTTCCCCAACTTTGGAGATCTCTTCTCTCTCTATATTGTCTCAAGGAAGGCAGCACCTTGCCCCCTGCAGATCTGAGGATTTCATCATGTGACAAGGGGCAAAAAACCCCATATTCTACAACAGCCACAAAATTATTTTAAAAGTAGAACCTGAGGTCCTCTGAAGTACACACATACCCAGATCCTATTGATTTCCATAGTATTTGGGTGCCCTTGTGCCTCTTAAACCTGCTCAGCACATCATTTGTAAAGTGGAGGTACATCAAATGCCTCCTTTGTCTGGTGTGCATGGAATGATCCTTGGGAAAAGCAAATCTGTTATCAAATGTTTACTCAGTGTTTGTAGCAGCATCCAACCTGCATCTGTTGCTAATGCAGCTGATGACTGAGACCAACCCTGTTGAGAAAGGTGGGAGATAGAAGGGGATGAAAGGCTGGAGGTGACACAGCAATGTGTGACTGAAGACCAAACAGTGAGCCATGCCCTGGGCTGGAGCCCCAGAAGTGTGACCCTCAACCCCAGGGATGGGGTTCTGCCCCTCTGCCCCTCCCAGGTGAGACCCCACCTGCAGAGCTGCCTCCACACTGTGGTTCCCAACATCAGAAGGATGTGGAGCTGCTGAAATAAATTCAGAGGAGGCCACAGAGATGCTTTGAGGGCTGGAGCCCCTCTGCTCTGGAGACAGCCTGAGAGAGCTGGGGGTGTTCAGCCAGGAGAAGAGAAGGCTTCAGAGAGAACTCAGTGCTTCTGCCAGCACCTAAAGAGGACTTATAAGAAAAATGGGGGCAAACTTTATGGTAGGATCTGTTGAAACAAAACAAAGGACAATGATTTTAAATGAAAAGAGCGTAGATTTAGACTAGATGTAAGGAAAACATTTTTTACTTGTGAGCATGATGAAACATTGGGACAGATTGCCTGGTGAGGTGGCAAATGCCTTATCCCAGGAAATATTCTAGGCCAGGTAGGACAAGGCTCTGAACAAACTGGTCTGGTAGAAGGTGTCCTTGTCCATGGCAGGGTGGTGGAGTAGATGACCTCCCATCAAACTATTCTATGATTCTGTAATGTTTTCAGGAGTCTGAATGCAAATGCCACTAGCCCTTAGAGAGCTGTCAGAACAACAGAGGTGTTTTGGGAAGGACATAACTGCATAACTCCCCTGTCTCTCAAATTCCCTTCAGATGTTTAAGTATTCTTGCCCTGAGAGCTTTCTGGATGTAAGTTTTGGGTCTTCACTTGCCTTGAAGCTTTCACTCTGTTTGAGGATGAAGCCAGTAGCAGTAGGAGTTTTCTTCCTAACAGCAACTTTCACACACACTGTGATGAGCATCACCAACATTCTCAGACCACAGAAAAATATCATCATTTGGTGGCTCCCGAGATGACTGGAAGATATAAAAGGAGAAAGGGTGGAGCTGGGGGAGATCCCAAAGGACGGAGAGCAGCCTGTTCCCACACAAGGGTGGGCGTGATGCTGATCCTGGTCATTTGATCAGGGCAAACCAAGGGCATGTTAACAGAAGTCAAGAACAGGAATTAAATTGAGTGGGTGGGAGAAGAGCCATTTCCAGAGATGCCATCAGTCACAGAGGAGCTCCTAATAGGACCAATATGCTGAGAACTTTGTAGACTAAAAATTCCATATCAATGTTCCAAGCACTGGGGTGGAGAACAAAAATCAACCACAATCATAAGCTGAAGCTTTAGTCATCATCTATAGAAATGAAAACTGCAGCAGTTGCCTTGGTCAAAGCTGCTTCTTACTTGAAATTGTCCCACATAGAGAAATTTTGAATCAGAAATGGAGGGAAGCCAAGAGGCAATGAGACATTAAGCCACCACAAGGGATGAAAGGGATAATATTTCAATATGTAAACAGCCAGAAATCTCCAGGGTAGCGGAGATGAATATTAACTTAGAGCAAGAGGACAATGGCCAGTGATGACGTAGGGTAAGAGGGATTGAAGTTGAATTGGTTTTGCTGTCTGCTCTAGGTTTCGCATGCAAGTGGATTGAAAGGTCAATGAATAGGCATTTCCTGTCTGAATCCTCATTGTTCAGCCACTGCTGGTTTTATTTTAGTGTAGAATTGGTATTAATTACTTGCAGAGCATCACAGATGTATCATACACTTGTAGGAAAAAAGGCATGAGATCAAAACATGGGAAACGGGCATCCAACTCCTTTCTGCACTGACCCACCCCACAAAACTTTTGGCCAGGCTGCTTAACTAGCTCTGAGATGTTGCTCCTCTACAACACAGATGAAAACCTGCCCTGGTCTCTCTTGCTTGCTGAGAGATGAGCTCCTCATGCCAAACTTACTGAAGGGGTGCCTTGGGTTCCTCCGGGTCTTCCACCTTCCTGGAATGTAGTTGATTTGGCAAGGGCTCAACATGCTGAAAGAAAGCAAAGGTTTGGGTCACTGAGTAAGTGATTCTGCTGACTTGGAGGTGGCCAGAGACCTTTCCAAGCTCTTTTACATGCAGGTTAAGGGCTTGAGTATGACTGTGTTGGATCAGAGCAGGTCTGTTCCCTTTTCCCATCCCTTCTGGGGTGGAAGGGTGGAAAAGAAGCACACAAACAACACCAGTGGTAGTGATACTGCCCCAATAACTCCTCTGTGCCTACAGAGTTGTGGCTTGGGGACTTGTGAAGCCCCAGGTTATACATTTGTATATGAATATCTGAATACTCCTAAGAATCTTTCTTCCCTTAAACAGTGGTCTTTAGGATCTGTATAAATACTCATTGCTCATAATACCTGCTGACAAGGATTTCCATAACTAGACTCCAAACCTTGTGAATCTTAACATTTTATAAACCTACTGCCCAATAAAATCATTTGATGACCCGAATTCTGTCATTACTAGGAACAATGTGTGATTATTCTCTGTGATCTGGAGTACCCTGTTTTGTAGAGATATTTATTGTGTCTGTCTCATGCAATCTCTTATGAGATTGGACAGTCATAATCTTTTCATATGTTTCTGAAAAGTCTTCATTCAGATCCTTTAAGATCTTTTCTAATTCTGCTATATCTTTGATGAGGGATAAAGCTCAGAGTGCAAAAGACCTTTCAAGAACTTGTATACTCTGTGGTTTCTTAAGTGACATCATCCTGTATTTCTCTACCCCTTCCCAGGTAATATATAGCTTTTTTCCCATAATAGCTTTTCCTGAATATTTTTTAGTTGCAGCTGAGTGTTCAGCTGACATTTCATAGAACTCATTTTGTATGACCCCAACATTTCTTTACTGAGTCCTAAAGGGTGTCTCAGAGAGAACTTCTCTTTGAGGAAAAAAGAGTTGTTTGTGTTAATCCACACAACATAGTCGTTACTGCCTTTGTCTTTAATCTCTCAGCCACTCCTTTTACAGAATTTGTAGTGTAATGGAATACAACTCATATTTTTGGCAGTTTCCTTAGTTACTAGAAATATCAGCTTATGTGATACCTGCCAGTCCCTCTATTGCCTGTTCCTGGCTCTGGCATTGGTAAGCAGTGACTGCTTGGAGTAGGAGAGTGGGAGCAAACTCCTCTCTGCTTGCAACATCTGGCTGGGTGAGCAGGGGCTGGAACAAGGACAATCCCACAGCCAAGTAGCAAACTGAACCATAGCACTTTTTAATCATGCTTTTCTGTCCTTCCCAGGACTTAACCATAGAATGAGAGGAAGGTTCAGATTGCAAGGGACTTTAAAAATCATCTTGTTCCAATCCCCCCGCCATGGGTAGGGACACCTTCCTTAGATCAGGAGCTCCAAGCCCCATCCAACCTGGCCCTGAACACTTTCAGGTATGGGAGAGCCACAATTTCTCCAAACAGTCAACCTATTCTTCTCATGCATTAGAAGAAACTTCACCTCCTTTATTGCCACAATGACCAACAGCCTTCCAGGCAAGTCTCAAAGAAAGCCTTACTGGCAGGCAGGGAGCTGGGTAATTTCTTAATAGAGTCTCTGGAAAGAGTTCAGTTGTAACCATTTCTCAAGTTTGCAAAGAAACACTTTGTGTGGGTTGCTCCACCATTTAAGGTCCTCCTACCATGTCTGACTTACAGATCAAGAAAATGGTTGGCCTGCTAGGTGGGATTAAAACAAAAATGTATCTTGTTTTAGTCTTCCTAAACTTCTCAAAAGTCACAGAAAAGCAAACAAGAAAAGAACCGAACAACTACCCAGTCACATAAAACGATTTCTCTGCCTCTTCTCATCCACGCTCCTATGTGGAACAGCTTGGAGGAGCAGCAAACAAGGGCAGCACTGGAAAAAAAAGTTGCTTCCCTCTCCGTTCTTCATAAAACCCCTACTACCTAATTAGAGCTGGCAAAGCTCGTTCAAGGTATCTTGGCAGGTTAATTTACTGTTAGTCTTTTTCTAGCTAAATGGTCCAATGCAAAAAAAAAAAACAAAAAAACAAAAAAAACAAAAAAAAAAAGCACAGCCTTTTTGGCATTTGGTCTGACCTACAAATACCTTATTTATAGGTACACAGGGAAATTTATCATTCCCATCCTCTCTTTGGTGTGTATGGTATGGATATCTCCCTTCTGAGTTTGGCAGCAGTAAGCTTTACTCATCATAGTCACAGGAAGCACTTCAGCAGCATGAAGCTTGACTTGGATCCCTTAAACTGATCAATTACAGTTATGTCAAGGGTCTGATAACATTTTTCTGCAGCAGGACTACTCTTTGTGAGGTAGCAGTCACCCCAGAGCAGAGGCAAGGGCTGTGTTAGGACTTGGGGAGCACTGACCCACCCGTCCCCTCAAGGGCCTTCTCATGAACCTCAGCAGATATCAGGGCATGACTGTCCCCATCCTTGTATGAAGTCGAATAGACAGTTGGATTATTTGAGACATACAAGCCGAGGAAAGCAAAGCTTTTGCTGTGGGAGGACTGTTTCAGAATAGCTGGAGGTCATATCAGAGGTGAAGAACATAAACCAACCCCAAATCTGCCTTCTGGATGGCTAATCGGGCTGAGCCATGACTGAGGATCAGATGGTGTCTCCTCTGCAGCCAGACTCTGCTATCACACTCCACTGGTGCTAAAAATTAATAATGTGATAATCACCTCTCCAGAGGATAAGTCATTCACAGTGTAAAAGGTGCACCTCACTTTTTGAAATGCCAGGAGTACTACGAACACAAGAAATTATAAAGCCCAGCTTCCTAATGAGCTTCAGCTCTTGGTTGATTCCTTTGGTTCCTGTAAATCTGCTGAGCTCTAACTCACCTTTTTCTTGCTGTGGAGTCATTTATAATGTTCTCTCTCTTACCCCATTCTCAGATGAGCATTTGGAGGATGTCTCTCCTGCCCATGAACAACATGACACAGCTGAAACATGAAATAGACACAAACACCCACTCACAACTCACAAAAGCCTTCTTTTGGGGGATTGTACATGGTAAGAATTATTTATACCCAAACACAAAAGAATTAGAGAAAATTCATAATTTCCAAGACTTTGAGGGTATCTGGAACCTTTGAGATAATC
Source organism: Melospiza georgiana (assembly GCF_028018845.1). NCBI lineage: Eukaryota > Metazoa > Chordata > Aves > Passeriformes > Passerellidae > Melospiza > Melospiza georgiana. Next base: position 15,328,061 of record NC_080431.1, read on the forward strand.
TTATCTGGGTTGTACAGCTCGGGCCAAAAAATACTACACTAAATGGTTTCTGGATTAAAGCATTTGGGTTTTTGGTGGGTTTTCCCCCCCTTTTTTCCAATAAACTGGGATTCAATAGATCAGCATTCAGTATCCAATCTTCTGTTTCACTTTGTGTTACTTAATTAATTCTGCGCTTCAGTTGCCTCTGGGCCAAACATAAACAACATTGCTTCACTCTTTCACATTATTGTAGCTATTAAATATTTGTGGAGTCATTCAGACACTACAGTAGTGAGAACTATGGAAAAATCTACATATAAGCCAAACTGTTTATGTTTCTGTTGATAGCAGAGGTATCACTGAGATTTTCTTCTATAAGTGGGGGAGGTGTTGGGGCAGGGTTGGTTTGTGTTCTTTTTTCATAAAATCCCCAAGTGTGGAGTAGATGCTGCTTCTGTTGTATTACACACTGAAAAAAACCCTTAAGCTCAGCATCACCATAGTACAAAAAAAGGGAACAAATACTTCTCAGCCACAGTGTCATTCTTCACATCTTCAAAGCACTTTACAAATATCTGCCAGGAAGCTGACTTTCCACTCTGATGTTGAGATTCCCAGGGTATTGTTTCTATTTTGGTGAATTGTTTGTTATGACAGCATGACCTTCCTGAAAGAATAGTTTCAACATCTGAGAATCCATCCCTAGCAGAACTACATCTGAAACTGCATTTTTCAGGGCTCATCTAAAATATATCTAAAAAGATGCGTCAATAATCCCATTCTTTCTTACAAACTGACCAGAGGTTTTTCATAGAGGGATGAATGAACCAAGATTTTCTCCTCCAGTGCCCAATAAGGAGGTTGAAGGTATGCTTTCATGGAAGGAATTGAGATTTAAGATTATAAACACAGTTTTTGTGGGGAGAAAAGATAGAAGTTGAAATGGCATGTGCTAAGGAGACCATCCTCCTGCCATTCCCACCTTCAGAGGTGATGCAGAGCACAGAGAGCTGTGGGGCTGCTCCTGGGACAGTGAATTGAGAATAGAAACCTGGGCTTTGGATGAGATGCTTGGAGAATTTGGCCCTGGTCCTGGGCAGGGGTCATAGGAAGGAGCTCTGTGCAAATAATTTCTGCTGGAGAGCTCAGAAATAGACTTGCCTGAGGAACTGAGACCCCAGAAATCAGTCTGAGGACTCCAGGGCATGGCCCCTGCAAGCTCAGAGGTAGGAATACACCCCTTTTATTGTAAGTGAGCAATACAGCATGGCCAGCATGGGCTACCTGGGGCAGTGGGACTATGGGAGTTGGCATCTCTGTGTTTGTTCGGATTTGCTTGCCAGACCCTTCTTTATGAGCACAGTAGTGAATGTGTTCTAGAGGCCTTCAAGATGGTGCAGTGAAAACCAACTGCTCAGACAAAGCCTCAGTAAAGGATCCAGCTAAGAACAAAGCCATAAAATGAGCCCAGGCAACAGAAATCACCTGCATAACCTCACTCTGGAGGAAATCATGGGCTTCTCTCACTTGGAACCTTAGATTCCAGGTAAAACTTGGTCATTGAAAAGGAAGGAGGAAGGCAGAAAAGAAGAAACTGCTCCCTTAGGTTTTCCACTGTGAAGTTCTGCAGTGGTTTGGTTTTTTGCTTCCCTCTCCCCACGTAAACATTAAACTTCACTTTTTCTTGTAAGCAAACACATCCAAGACTCCCAGCAGCATGGGCACTGAAATCCACCACCAAGGCAGAGCAGCTTTGCTGTCACCTTCTCTGGCATAATGCAGTGCAACAACAAGCAGTGTAACCACATCAGCCTGGAGAAATAAACATTAGACTAAAGATTATTTAATGATGTTTTAAATTTGCTGACCAAGGCTGGCAGCACAGGCTCACACCCACCATGAAGATCTAGAGGATTGGGGTCTGCAAGAAGTGTAAATCAGGGGAATTTCTTTGAAGTCCAGATACTGTGCCAATTTATACCCAGATAAGGATGTGAACCTTCGAGTTTGTCACTTGTTTCCGCTGGAAAAAGGGCAGGCCCAGGTCTTGTTACTAAAAGAGATCAAAGAGGCACAGCTTCTTGGAAAAGCCAGTCCCTAAAGATTTCCTGCTGCTTCTGTAGGAGAAATGAAGAAATAGCCAAACAGAAAAAGCAAGCAACAGGGTTCCTGGTATAACCAAGCCTTCTATAAAACATCTTTCTCCATCTGGGACGTGTATAATTGCTATCTTCCGGTTCAAGCCATAAATAAAAGGCACTGTAAACATTTCAGAAGGGCCTTGATTCATCCTACCTAAATATAGGCAATGAGCTCTGCTTTCCATGTTACAAGCACGTCATTCCAGGCTCTGTCTCCTAATAATAGGGCATGTTTGCTTTCTATGCCACTTTCTGAGCCAGAGGAGCAGTGGCAGGGACCTGGTCTAAGGCTGATAGTCATGATTATGGCTATCAATCTCTAGACTCAATGGTTTGCTTTGAACATGCCCAGCCTTGACTCTGCTCTGAATTCTTCAAGTCCTAATAAGCCCAGAAAATCAACTGTATTCTGGGCTGCTCCAAAAGCACCATGACCAGCAACACAAGGGAGGGGATTCTCCCCCTCTGCCCCACTCAGGTGAGACCTCACCTGCAGCTCTGGGGTCCACAACATCAGAAGGACCTGGAGCTACTAAAGTGAGTCCAGAGGAGGCCACAAGGATACTCCAAGGACAGGAGTCCCTCTGCTCTGGAGACAGGCAGGGAGAGCTGGGGGTGTTCAGCCTGGAGAAGGAAAGGCTTTAGGAAAACCTCACTGCCCCTGTCAGAGCCTGAAGGGGCTGCAGGAGCTGAAGAGGGACTTTGGGCAAGGGCTGGAGGGACAGGAGAAGGGGGAATGGCTTAACCCTGCCAGACAGCAAGGCTAGATGGGATATTGGGCTGAAATTCTTCCCTGTGAGTGTGGTGAGGCCCTGGCACAGCTTGTCCAGAGAAGCTGTGGCTGCCCCATCCCTGGCAGCATCCTAGGGCAGGTTGGACGGTTCTTGGAGCAGCTTGGTCTAGTGGGAGATGTCCCTGCCCAAGGCAGGGAATGGAACTGGAAGGTCCCTTCCCACCCAAATTTTAGCAGTGTTGGCTTTAGGGTTGGACTGGAAGGTAATACAGGTCTTTTCTAACCTTAATGATTCTGTGATTCTGTGTGTTTTTCCATTCAGTCTGTGTTGATCCCACAAGGAGAGTGAAAACATCAAGGTTTCAAGTGCTCTGGCTGGTAGATCTGGCCATTGGGAGGCATTTGAAGGTACAAAGTTTTTGAACCAGTGTTGGAAGTCTTCATGACTGGTTTGTCTCCTGGATTATCTTCAAGCCTCAACAGAGCCAGAAGACTAGAGGAAAATGAACAAAGATGGGCAAGCCAGGTTTGAAGGCTTAAGTTTCTTCAGCACAGTCTGTAGGAAACATTTATTTAGGAGTGCATTGGTACACACAGACAGAGGCTTTAAGACCTGATGTCCTGGTTATGTCCACAGCCACGATGGCACAAAGTACTGATGTGATTTAGTGGTTATTTCCCTGCATATCAAATTGTGCGTGTCATCGCCTCATCTTATCCCCTTCTGATGACTCACATGGTCACCCTCCCAGCACCAGTGTGGGACAGAGAAAATCTTATGTCCTGTTAGTACAGTGTGGCAAAGGGAGGCTCATTGCTGTGTCCCAGGAGAATGGGAATGCTCACATGGGGGTTCCTGTGCTCAGAGTACCAGAACCTCCTTTCTCATACATGTATTAGTAAGTACTGTTCCTAGACAGTTCAAACTCTTATATGGTTTCTTGTGCTAGGCTTCAATAAACTCATCCTGGTGTGGTTAGCTGGCCCTGATAGACTCAACAAGTGTAAGAAAGGAAATCATTCTTCATCCCTGGCAGAATATTATCAGACATGCATAAGAGTCATGTCTATAGAGACAAAAACTGGATGATAGAATTTAAGATTAATTGGATAAAAAGTATCAAAGATAGTGTGTTGATGGGTCATGCTCTAGCCTTGGCAGTCTTGATGGGCTGGACTTCTTGTCCAGCTGTCTATTGATTCACAGTGTGCACTCCTTGGAGAGCATATTAGTGATTGCACACAAATGCTCATATATGGGAATGAGCAATGTTGAGTCTGTGACAAAAATAGAGAAGCTGTTGGCAGCTCTGTTGGCCACAGCTGAAAAGTGAAAGGGCTCTCCAGCATGTACACACTAGGGTGGGTTCTTGGGAGGAATGAGTAAAAGGTGATGCTGTCTCTCTAGTTTATTGGTGCTTGTTTCCTAGAGACCTACTCAGTCCTTTGGGGAAACATTGGGAATGACAGGAATTTTTCTTGTAAGCTCAAGTGCTCCATGTTACCCCCTTTGTGTGCTTACAAGCCAGGACCTTATCCTGCAAACCTCTAGAGGAATATGAGACATCTCCTTTACATTATCTTTGTTTAGAAATTTGGAATTACTTTCTATTTAGTGTGGCATTCTTCTACCTTAGACTACTCCATACACATAAAAGGTGTTACCATGGAGGTGATGAAGCAGCAGAGTCCTCTTTGAGGTAGAAGGAGCTCTCAAGCTTACTTTAGGACAGAATATTTACTGCAAGTGAAAGGAAAAGGTCTGATGGGGCATCCAGCATTTTTGTACCAGCACAGAGCTTGATGGTAGTTGTTACATTTTTTGTTTTTTGGAAAAGATTGTCCTCTAAACAAGACAACAATAACAATGGTAAGAAATCTGAAGGTAACCCAAACCAACAGAGCCCTTTCAGCATCACAATTTGCTGTGCAAGAGCACACAGGGAGAAGCATAGGTGGGACATTTGATCAAAATAACAACACCAACCAGCTTTATTAGATAGGCTGAATAGGGGAAAGGTGTGGGACTTTTCCCCCTAGCAGTGGTTATCAAAGGGAATGTGTATTCAACCAGATTCTAAATGTCTCACAATATTTTTAGGTAGCTGAAGGATGAGCACAACATAAAGACTCCCCTCCTCACCAAAGTGCAGGGAGTTGTGTCCTGCAAAAACCCAGATGCTAAAGATTCTAAAAGCTCTCCCAGACATTTTTTCTATCAAAATCACATCACTGTTATTTTAACAGAGGGAGTGGCTGCAAATTCAAACATAGCTGCTTGTTGCCTGAAAAACTGTGGGTCTTGAGAGTTTTGATAAACTTTACTGGGAGGATTTTTTTTAATCCATAACCCACAGGAGTGAATGGGACAACTTCAAACTAACCACAGCCTCTGCCTGTATGTATTTAAGCAACTTCATATGGGGACAATATGACCTCATACAGGGATACAGAAAAAAATGAGTAATTCTTAGCTAAAACATCTCAAGCAGTGAAGCCTGTAGAAATTCCTAGGATTCAAGCTGAGTTAAAGAAGAAAGTAATAATACTCAAATACTGGAGCCAGAAAGGTTAGGCTAGTCAAGAGAAAATAGTTCTAAATCAGTGGAGGTCATTTGCTCCCTTCACAACCTTGTTTTGAAGAGCCTTGTGGAGTGAGCTGTCAGTTTAACATCAGCAGCTGCAGATAAATGCCATCAGAGGCTGATGCTCTGGAGGAGAAATCAGCTTTATCTCACAAATCAAAAGCAAACAGCACTGGTAACAACAAAACTGCCAGCAACAGGACTTCATCCACACTAAGGAAAGTTCTGCCAGATCCTCAGTCTGTCACCTACAAAGATTGGAGGGTTCATCCAACATTCACTTCAAATAATACATTTTGTAAGGGAGGGGAAATATCACTTGGGTATTATGAGGAAGCTGTGGTATCATATTTGTTTGCCTACCTGACTTTCTTGTTAAAGGCTCACCTGGGTGGATCTGCTATAAGGCATCTGTTTATGGGTTGGTTAATACCAGTCTGTTTGTTGGTTGTAACAATGCCAGCTCTGTTCTGCTTATCTCATTGTGCCAGGAGCTGAGCCAGCTCCTGAGCTAGGTTTGCTGAGCAGGACAGCAGTGCTGCTCATTCCCAGCAACTGGCAGATAGCTAGTTGTCTGATAGATTTTTGCCTCTAAAAATCCTTGCTGTTGCCATTTTCCAGGTCAGAAGAGTAGGCAAATGAAGCTGTTAATTTTGACATGTTATTTTTTCAGAACCTGATGGTCTCCAGGCCAGAGACGTACTACTTTTCCAGGTTTCAGTGGGACTCCTTTAGGAGAAAGGTATCCTCTTGCTCAGAAATAACATTTTGTTCCCTTCACTCATTTGCTGCATATTCCTATGGGGTTAGTTGATCACCCCATGGGCGTGGCAGAAGAGGCAAGATTGATAGCTGTGCATACCAGGACACATATTCAGAATAATATTCTAATATTTGAGGCAGATGAATTGGAAACATATGTATCTCCACAGAACTGAAAGCTAAATCAAATCTGGTTATCTGCTGGATTTTATTTACTAATACTGCCAAAGAAATCAATTATGAATGAACACTGTTGAAAAAAATGAAGTAGTGATTCAGGATTGTCCTTAGAAATGCCCTTTCTTCTCCAGTGCAATTATCTAAATGGCATCTACCTCTGAGCAGGCAGATGGTGAGGCTGCTTTATTCACTGCTGGTCCCAGGAGTGCGTGGGAGTCCCTGCAGGGACTAATTTCAGATAATTTCAGATGCCACAAGCGTTAAGCACCTGGACAGACACATTGTCCACAGGGAATTATTGAAAATGTCCACAGGGAAAGCCTGGCAGTCACCTTCAAGGCAAGGATTTCTTATGCTTGGCACTGAGCATTTGAAATCCTTGGCCCAGAGAGATAGAAAGGTGGGTCTGGGATTTAAGGGAAGACCATAGGTTCTGCAGGAGAAATTGTGACATGTTTTACATGTATCCATGGTCATTAGCTGACATTAGGAGAGTAGATCTCAATATTCACACTGTCCCAACCTTGAGCCTCACCTACCACGGAGCAGCCAAAGAAAAATGCAGCTGATTTTTCCTTCCATTTTCTTCAGTGAGTTTCTCAGAGAATAATAAATGAGACAGTAATGGGTGTCAGGACATTGGGATTTTGTGTCCCATTCCTCTAGTCCCCTGAATCTGTGCCTCTTGGCTGAGTTAACACTCTGTTATGAAGATAGAATTTTCAATACAGCTGCCTGGTAAAGAATCCAGTACTAGATCAAGCCCGGGAAAAAGTTATGCCTGCAAGAGTGTTGTGATTTGTCCAAACGACTGTATACATAAATTGAATTCACAATCAGAACTATAAAGTATAAGTGATATACATGCACATATAAATACAAGTGCCATATGTGCCATCAGCAAAATGTCTTTGCCAGTGTTTACCTAAAGTTCTGTCTTCTGATTTTATTTCCTTTCATTTTTATTGTCTGCCATGTGCAAAGTTTCTGAGTTCTGAAAGCTTTTTTCCCCTGAGCCCCGAGTTCACAGGCTCTCTACCTCCTGATAAAGCAGATAAACATCTGAAGCAAAGGGGCTCTGCTAGGACACAGCCCAGCCAGCCTGGGGACCTCTCAGACCAACAGAGCTGGACACAGCTGGACAGTCTGGGAGAAAGCAAAAATCTGTTCAGATAAGAATTTTTAACTGTCTGAAACAAACTTTCAGCTGGAAAATGCAGTCCAAATTTGATGTCTTTTGGGGATGAAAAGTATACAGCTATGACTAATTTCATGACCATCTCATTTTTCCTCCTTGATGCTTCTACTAGAATGTTTTTCAGAGGAAACCTGTGAGAAGCTGAGGTCTTGTTTCACTGAAGTGTTGAGATCACAGGGCATGTGTTTGGTTTTTTTCCTTTTTTTTTTTCTTCTGGTCTCAAAGGAGAGAGAAAAGACAAGCCATGAGGGGGGAGGTCAGCAATGAAGTTATTTTGTACACATGCAAACACGCACTTCAGATCTTCATGATGCAAACCAGATGTTCACTGTCTGAGTCTTAGGAAGACAGTAATTTAACTAATCCAGAGTAGCAGAAAATATGGAGGCATCTATCAAAATTTTGCCAAAAGAGGATTTAGCTATTTCTAACAGTAACTTGGTTGAACTATTGTTCTTTGAGTAGTTTAAATTTCAAATACTCCATTATTTTAAAGAAAAGTTTCACTGAAATTCTTTTGTTCTATGGTTTGAGTTTCCAATTTCTCCTCTTGTTGCTCCAGTTCTGAAATTTAACTGCATTTTAATCACTCTGATGTCCTCATTTTTAAAATAAAATTTAGTTTCCATCAGTCTCATAACCACATTCATAATCTCATAATATTCATAATTCAGTTGGAGAGGCCACTGGATTTTTGGTTTGTTTTGTGCTGTTCACTCTGGTCTGTACTGGTCTCTGCTTCTGGTTTTCTTACCAGAGGGGTTTTTTATACATGTGCTTCATAGGATATCATTTAAGCTCCTTGGTTGCACACAACTTAAATAGGAGGACCACAGCCTCAAGATACAATTTCAGTGGTAATTTTCAACTCAATAAATGTCACAGTTTATTTCCAAATTCCCAGTCTCACTTTCATAATCCTCCAATAACCAGTTACAAGAACTTGTTATTCAAAGTGAACCAAGAGTTGGGTTTTAATTTAAGGCTGTGTTTATAGTTCTGGTTTAAGGTCAGTATTCTGTTCTTTGGTTATCAATTGTTATCACACTGCTCTTATTCTGGGAAATACTGAAAAACACCTGGAGAAAAACAGTCATGGGACACAGCCAGCACAGCTCCATGAGGGGAAAGTCCTGCTTGTCAAAACTGATTTCCTTGTATGACAGGGTGATCTAGGGAAGCCGGTAGGTGTGATCCTCCAGGACTTCACCAGAGCTTTGGACAGGCTCTCCCAGGATCCTACTGAACAGAATGTCCAGCCCACAGCTGGGTAAACTCATCATGTGGGGGAGAGCAGCTGGGTCCTGGGTCAGGAACAAATGGTGACAGTGCCTGGGTGACATCAGTGGGGTTCTGCAGGGCTGCACCCTGAGCCCTGTGCTCCTCACCCCCTTCATTAACAGCCTGCACACAGCACTCAGTGGAACACACCCTGAGTTTGCCATTGACACAAAACTGGGAGGAGCTGTCAGCTCCCTCAAGGGCAGAGAGGCCCTGCAGAGAGATCTGGACCACCTGGAGACTTGGACAGTCACCACCCACGAGAGGTTTAACGAGGGCAAGAGCCAGAATCTGCTCTGGGACAGGGCAGCCCTGGCTGTGAGCATGGGCTGGGGAAGGAGAGGCTGCAGAGCAGCTGCAGAAAGGGACCTGGGGCTCTGGTCCATGGCCAGCTGAACAGGAGTCAGCAGTGCCCTGGCAGCCAGGAGGGACATCCACGTCCTGGGGGCATCAGGGACAGCATGGCCAGCCAGGCAGGAGGGGACATTGTCCTCTCTGCTCTGCTCTGGGGCAGCCTCACCTCGAGTGCTGGGGCAGGTTTGGGCACCATGGTTTAAAAATGGTATTGAGCCATTGGAGAGCATCCAGAGAAGGCTCATGAGGATGGGGAAGGGTCTGGAGGGGAAGCTGCATGAGGAGTGGCTGAGGGCATTTGGTCTGTTCAGCCTGGAGAAGGGATACCTGAGGGGAGACGTCATGGCAGCTACAACTTTCTCATGAGGTGAAGAGGAAGGGCAGACACTGATCTCTGCTCCCTGGTGACCAGTGACAGTGCTAAGGGAATGGCATGAAGTTATATCAGGAGAGGTTCAGGCTGGAGAAGGTTCTCCTCCCAGAGGGTGGTTGAGCACTGGAGCAGACTCCCCAGGGCAGTGGTCACAGCATCCAGCCTGACAGAGCTCAAGAAGCATTTGGACAATGCTCTGAAGCACAGGTTGGGATTGTTGGGTGTCCTGTGCAGAGCCAGGAGCTGGACTCGATAATCCTGATGGGTCCCTTCCAACTCAGTATATTCTATGATTCTGTTTTCTGGGTGCTGTTTTAATTTCAGCAGTAAGTAGTCTTCATCTTCTTCAGGGTCAGATTTACAAGGAGGATTATTCAGTGTAGAGGTCACTCAGATGCCTAACGTCTCCTGGGCAGCTCAGTCTGGATTTGCCATAAGAAGTGCATCAAGGACAAGGCTTATGTTGCTGAGCAGTTACCTATAACAAAAACCAGAAAATGTAATGGGAGTACTGGGCTTTGTCTTGAGGCTCTGAAGAGAATCAGCCCTACCAGCGCTGACCTGGTGGAAGGTGCCTCTCAGTGTTCATCAGGTTTCCTCTTGTGCTACCCAAATCCTTTCTGATACAGGATGTTGCAAGAGTAAAGTTTCTCTCACTTAACTCAAGGTGACCTTAAAAGCATTCATGGAAGACATGACTTGCTGGATCCAAGTTCCTCCTCTCTCTCAGGTGACTAGAAGATGAAACCCCTCCAAAATCAGAGTGCCCTTGCAGTATTGCTAAAGAGTATGCCAGTACACTCCTGCTGCTGTTTTGTGGGGCAGGGCAACATCCGGATGCATTTACTAGAGCAGATGCTCAAGAGGACTCAGTAAAATATTTGGTTTATGAGCTCCATTGGATTTTAGGAGTCAATTGGGTATTAAAAGGCTGATGCCAAAACTTATGCAATCCTTTTCTTACCACCAAGAGAGTATCATAGGCTGCTATGGAATGCCACTACTGGGAACATAGACAACTGGGATTTTAGGGATCTTTAGGGTTAACAAGCAGCTAATTGAAGGGGTTTGGCACTGCTCTAGTGCCAGAAGTAACAAATAGATGCTTAGTCCTTTGGTGGAATTTAGCATCTAAATTTTGAAAGCTTTTTTTTCTAATTTCTCAAACCTTATGGTGTAACCACTTTCCACCATGTTAAAAAAATTCTTAGGGAACTGAGAAATTTTAAAACAACTTAAAACTGAAAGTAGAGAAGGATGTGATAGTAGCAATAAACACAAGAGTACTTTCATTTTCTCTCACAGCAATAGTCCTCTGCTGGGAACTTTGCCTCAAAAATGCCTGCTGGGAGCATCCCTGGCAAGGCTGTGCAGGTGAAGGGCTTCCCGGCTAATGAGCTCTGATAGATAAGTGCAGAGACTTGTCTGGTGAAGAGATGATTCCTTTCTTTTTCCTTTCAAAGGAGCTTTTAGAGTATCATTGTTGGACAACCACAATTCACGTAAAAATATTTGTTCTTTGGAAAATGAAGATGAGATAGTCTTGAGTCTGACAGAAAATCCCAGTATTCCCCAGAGAGCATGGAATGTGAAAGGAAAATACACTTGGCTCTACAGTTCAAAGAAGAGATAAAAAGTCTCAAAAGCATGGTTTTGCTTTCAAAACCATATTTGTAGGTTTATTTTAAACTCATCACGTGCAGTCTCCTTGCTCTAAATTTCTCACTGGCACCTGTTGTTCCTGGTTTTTTACAGTCTTTAGGAGACATACAGGACAGAGGGTCGTGTTCCCTTTGATGTGTGTGACCTGCTGGCAGAGCTGCAATGGCATTGGCCTTGTACAGAGATGCACAGAAATGGGATCCTGCTACACAAGGAGCTGTGGAAAGATGTGAGGAGTGACAATCTTTCTCTCAGAAAGCTTACAAATGAGACAGATAAATAAGCATATTTTGGAGTGAGAAGAGACTACTTAGTCAACAAATATAATACGGTATGTTATATCATTTACTGAAATGTACAGTGTTAGATGTGGCTCTTGGCAATCAGTAAGAGAGTGTAAGAGCTATCCCTCAGACCTCATGCTGGAAACAAGAGCTGGAGTCCTGAGCTCAGGTCCTACTGGCAAGCCATGGGCTGGGCACTAAATACTGTGAGGGTGGTGAGGCCCTGGCAAAGGTTGTCCAGAGAAGTTGTGTCTCCTCCACCCTGGAAGTGTTCAAGGCCAAGTTGGATGGAGCTTGAAGCAACCAGGTCTGGTGGAAAGTGTCCCTGCCCATGGCAGGGGGTGGAACTGGATGAGCTTTAAGGTCCCTTCCAGACCCAACCAGGCTGGTATTCTATGATTCTATAATTATACATTGCAAGAACTGAAGTGGGAAAACTGATATTATTGGTAATTTTAAGCACCAGACAAAATTATTTTGCTAATCTTCAAACTAACCCCAAATTTTGGCAGAATTTGCCAGATAGTTTCAACAGGAAGCTGTAGAGCAGGATATGAAGGTAATGATGAAGAGAAAGTATCACAACAGTCCTGCCTGGAACTGTTCAGTGCTTTACTCTTGTAAAAATGGAGACTCAATCTCTGCTTTGACCAAGGACACCACACCCCATCAAGCTCTTCTGAGCAGCTTATTTTTCCATCACCATCCCTGACAGCTCCATCCGTTCAAAGGCAGAACCTCCCTCTAATTTTTGAACTTCATAGCATCAGATTTATTCGTTATTTTTACTCTTTCATGGTAGTTAGATTTATAGTTTGTTTGCCTCCAGATGACATACATGATATAAGGTACTGCGGAAATGTTTGAAGCTAATAAAAACAGCACAAACCCCTCCCAGTTCCTCCATCCTCCTGACTTCAAAAAATACCAGCTGAACAAAAAGTGACTGCTAGGACAGACAAATGTATGGGACATGAAATATTTCTGGGGATATCTGCTAAGATGCAAGCTGAGCATCTCATGCTAGGATCATGTTCATAAATCAGGAAAGAATTGTGAACTCATCCTGATCCTCCCTACCAGTCCTGGAGGAAGGCCACCAAAAACTCAAGGATAGTACAGACCAGTGTGTCCTCGCTTCTGAATTTTTTGTATTCTCTAGTGTTTCAAAAAGGATGAACACCTCAGCCTAGATCATGAATTAGCTGCGTGTTTTTTCCCCAGAAGTAAAAAACTGCAAATTATAATCTTAGATTTAAACATTCCTTATATTCCCTATTAAACCCTTTTTTTTTTTTTTAATCAGTGTAGAACTAATTAAATACACATTAGTAGCAGCATGCAGGGGGAAAAAAGGAAAAATTTATCTTTTGTAACATTTAATCAGGGCCATATATAAGTCAAAATTGAATGTTTTTCTTATAAATACTCTTTTGTGCAAATAGAAGCCTGCCCAGAGGAGCCTGTTCCTTGCATTATGCAGGCAATGAGGTAGAAAAATCAAATTGGTCCACTCTGGTATTATAAGCTATGAATGAAACTCCATTTTAATAATGTGACTGAGAGCAAAGTCATACATGGATGGCATCACCAGACCCTGAGCAGGTGTCTGTCCTTTTCTGAATCCAGGTAGTGCTGTCCTCTTGGATGGTTGGGCAGAGACATGGTCTTTCAAGAAAGGTAGATGTCACCCAGTTGCCTTCAACATTTGCTTAACATAACTAATAAAATATTAAACAAAAAATTGGGCAAAGGTGAAATCCTGAAGAAACTTCAATTCCCAACATTGCCAAGGAATTCCATGGTCTATCAGAGAGTGTTTTGCAAGCATAAGGTCCACAGAACTCACTGCCCCATAAGTATGAGAGCTGTGACAGCAAAGACAAGCAGTTCCAAGAAGGAGCAAGACACAGAGGGCTTCTCTTGCGCCGGGCACCACATCTGGGGTTTCAAGGAACTGAAGAGGCAGATGAGTCAGTTATGCTCAACATTCCCATTCCTGACAAGCCTATGGAGGAGATTCTGGAGGGTTCTGCAGACTTCTTGGGGTTGAAGTGATAGAAATGAAAATAAAATTTGACCTGCATATTTCTTCTTTCCTTGTAATGAGAAAAATCATGAAATCAAGCCAAGAAGAATGAAATATCCTGCATCAAGTTCTACAAAGTCTAGTTTCCAAATACAAAAACACTGCTTCCACTTTGGCTCAGAGTTGCAATTCACACAGTGCACCCTTGGAGCTGTGATTCAAACTCCCTGCATACATATCTTTTTTCAGCTGGGAACAGCCTTTCATTTTTTATCACAACTCTGCTATCTGCCTGCATTATTTATATTATTTATTCACAAGTGTATAAGATCCTCCGTTAACTAATTTATAGCCACTGAAGGAGGCCAAGAGCTGATTTTTAATTTTCAACAAAGTGCATGCATTTCTGAAAGCTACGACATGGTTCTCAAATTAAGTAAATTAAACACGTTTTTTGCCTTGGAGTGTTTTTTCCTTTTTTAAAAAAAATTGTTTCTGGGAGGTTGGTAATTTGGGGTCTGCTCTGTTTCCTTGCTGGATCAGACCCCACACTCAGAGTATGAAAGTCTTTGTTCTGGGACATTCTCACATGAAAGAGAATTTTCTCTTGTGTGTAAACTTCTCTTCAAAGACCAAATCAGTGGGTTGGTTTTGAGGTAAAAGCTACGTGTGTGCAAGAGGGCTTTGTGGTAAGCCAACTCACATAGAAATCTCTAATGACTTGGGATCAAAGAAAATAGTGTTGCTTGTAACGACTTGGAGAAAAATCTGTGGACAACATTTGCTGGAAATGAGCTTGTGGGGAATATGAGACTCCTGTATTTGTCATACTCTTTTTTGGTTTTTTTTCTGCTTGCTTTTAATAAATGTGAGCGTTAATGGCTTGCTTTGTGCCAGCTGAACTTGATAAACTCCTTGAAGGAGGCTGAAGGATGATAAAACCATGTGTTTGGAGCAACTGAGCTATGTCCCACAGCAGAAGGAAAGGTCTCTGTTTTGCTTTGGGTGGAGTTGTCAGCTGCTGGAGTGGCTGATACTTGAAAAAGGAGGGAGGTTGATCTGGGACCTCAGTAATAACCTAAATGCTGGAGAAGACCTGGCTTCTACTGCCAAGCAGCCAAGAACCTGGAGGAGAGAGTTACTCACGAAATGCTGCTCCTCCCACTGCTGGTGCCAGATTTCTGTGCTCAGATGGGGCAGGGTGGACAAAGGATAACTGGACTGGTCCCCAGGGCTCTAAGGAGTTTGCTCATGAGCCTGCAGTAGTATCCCATGAAGCCTGTGCCCCTGGGAACACACATCCTTAGGGAATATCCTCTCATGGAAGACAAATCTCATTTAGACAACCTCAGGCTCATGCCAAACAGCAGATCATCTCATCTGATGGAAATATCTGTCCAAATGAGGAAGGATCCAGCATGAGCAGGGAGTGAAGGAGCAGCACTGTGTTGTCCCAAACATCTCTGCATAGCCAGCAGAAGAGCCAAAGGGAGTGTCTTCCCTGTGGGAAGGGGAAACTGCAAACCCAAGGACAACCCTTGTGCAAAGAGGGCACTGTGAACAAACTTCTTTTCCCCAGAGAATGAAACCTGTCATGTTTCAAGTGTTGATCTATCCAGGACTGAAATGAGGTACTCTTGATGCAACTTGATGTGAAAAGGTAATGACAGTGGACAACTGCCACAGAATATTTTATGAAAAATTCTTTTGCTAGGACTTTTTCTACTGAGAAGCTGAGAGGCCTCAGAAACAAAATGTAAACAGTAATTATCTGCTGCTGTGGAATGCAACAGGTCTCATGTGGTTGTTTTTAATTAATGGTCAATCATAGTCAGCTGTTTTGGACTTTCCGGTCAGTCAAAAGATTTTATTATCATTCTTTTATTTTCCATTCCTTTCTATTCCTTTGCTAGCCTTCTGATGAAATCCTTTCTTGTATTCTTTTAGTATAGCTTTAATATATAATTTTCTTTTAATATAATATATATCATAAAATAATAAATCAGCCTTCTGAAACATGGAGTCAAGATTCTCATCTCTTCCCTCATCCTGGGACCCCTGTGAACACCACCACAGACAACACTGATGTTCCATGTAACACAAAGTGAAGCAAAGAACTTCCATCTGCATATGAAGAACAGCTTCAGTTTCCAAGACAATATTCATAAAAGTTTAATTAAAGCAAGGCTTTCCATATTCTGCTATTTCAGTTATCATTCCCTACTAATTTTCTTAGGGAATACAAGGTCTTGGGAGAGATATCTTGACCACTTGCAGTTTGAGAATCCTACCAGAGCCTTGATGTCCCTGAAGCCCATGATCAGTTATTCACAGATGACTAAAGCACTGCAAAAAAGGCAAAGGATAAAGGGGGAAACTAATACCAGAGTTATTAGTTTAATACCAACTAATACCAAAGAGAACATAAAATCATACTGTATCAAAACTGAAAGGCACACTTACATGATGAAGAAGATTATGCAAAGTACCAAGGCTGGAAGAGAATTGTGAAGTTTCTGCTTAGATGAACATAACCACCTCATGATACCTCAGAATGCATTAGTAGGGGAACTAAACACAACAACCAGGTTTGGAAACATTCAGACAAAAGAACCAAGGATAATTAAGGTGTTAAAAATTTGCCTTGTAGAAAAAGTCACGAAGCACTGAGACTGTGTAGCTGTCATAGCCAGGAGAAAAAAGTGTCTTGATCAGATTCTTAGGGTGCTATGGAAGATGACAGGAGAATTTTCAGTCTTAGGAGAAAATAGTAGAAGGAGACCTAGAGGATGGAGATTGGATCTAGATGTGTAACAAGTCATTGGAGCAGCTTAGAACAGAGAATGTGACTGAATTTTCATTGCTAATAACTCTCCAAATCACTACAGGATATTTTTCTCCATTTTGACCCTGAATTAACTGCCAAAATCCTATTGACCTCTTACACAATAAGTCAGACAAATGATCTTGGTCCCCTCTGATCTGAGAGGCTATGACTAATGTATCATGTGTTTGTTCTCTCATTCTCTCTAAGGAATAAGGAGATAGAGTGAGCTGTTTTGTCTTGGAAGTATTTTTGTGAGGTTTTAGTGTTGTTGTACTTATTTTAGAGGTGGGAGGTCAGAAATGTGTTATAGTTGGACTGTTTGGGAGAGTTCTTTAAGGGGAGCTTCTTCCATCCTGGCCACTGAGAGTGCTTCAGAGTATTTCACACTCCTTCTGTTAGAAAGTTTTGAGTTGCCAGAGGATTGAGATATTCCAGGTTGGGGAGCTGTGGGTGATCTTTTGCCATGGAACCCTTAAGGAGTGCATTTATGGCTGGGAGTTGTAGGAAACTACTACATACAGAAAAGGCATTATCTGATTCCATATTTGATGCCACTTGATGCAGTGCTTTGAGTCCCATGGAAAGATAACCCACTGCTGGTTTTGAAGACCTGTATCTCTCCTCTGCTCATCCACAACATTTCTTTCACAGAAAATGAGCAATGTAAAGCCCACCCATGCTTTCTGAGGAGACACTATTGGCCCTCTGAACTCTGTCAAAGTTCAAAGATGACCAGCAGGGCTTCTTAGTCACTTTTCAAATATTAAGATAGCTCATACTAACACTTGCAACCAGCCAAAGATAACTATGGCTAACTCAGAAATATGGAAGCTGTGACTAATTAATTTTTTCTTTTCAAAAATGTCATTGCTTTGCAGTGCCTAATGAAGCATGCAAGATCACCCTTGCTGCTAGTTTCTTCTGTGACAAGAATCTATAGACATATATATATATATGTATATCTACATATATATATATACATATACTAAATACTATACCAGAAAACACCAAAAAAGAAGAGGGCAAAGTTTTGTAAACATGCAGCCAATCTTTACTGTTGTATTGAACAAAATATCCCATCACTGGAAGTGTTCAAGGCCAGGTTGGCTGGGGCTTGGAGCAACCTGGTCTAGTGGAAGTGTGCATGGGTGCTCTCATTGATACCAGGTGCCCACAAAACCTGCTCCATTACTCCCCTCTACAACTGGAGAGGGGAGAGAAAATATAGGAAATGAGTAGAGATATGGGAGAGATCACTCACTGAACACCATCATGAGCAAAACAGACTTAACTTGGGGATATTAATTGATTTTATTACCAATAGAATCAGAGCAAGAAAATGAGAAGTATAATAAACCTTAAAAACACCTTCCTTCCCTCCACCCCTCCCTCCTTCCTTAACCCTTCCTTAACTCTCCCTCTCTTGCAGTGGTGCACAAAGAGAGAATGGAGGTTACAATGAGATGAGCTTTAAGGTCCTTTTCCAACCCAAACCATTCTATGATTCTGTAATTTTATGATTGTCATCTCTCAGATGACAACAGAGCAATGAATTAAGGAGACAGTTGTTACTTTACATGTAAAGAGAGGTGGGACTGTGTACCATATGCACAAAAAGGACTCAGGACTAGAGGTCATCTGAAGCAAAATGGACTTGGGTTTTTAGAACCTCTTTAGGTCTGACCAGAACTAACTGGTCCAAAGTCACCAACAAAGGGATTTAATCCCTGTTCATTCATCACAGCCTGTAATCAATAACTGATGGACTATTTTGGTTAATAAGACCTCAGCTTTCTGTAATGGAGGCTTTGTAATTTATCCAAACCAGAGCAAAAGAGCTAAAAAGCCTGAATTTTAGTAAGTTTGGCTTCTAATTTTAGATTTGAGCTGCTTGTTTTTGTGGCCACCATAAAAAGACATAGGAATAGAGCATTATTGGCAGCATTTGCACTTCAAGGAATAGTTTAATTTGCCACTTTTTGCTGAACAATCCAACCCACAAAACAGGCGGAGGTTATGCACCAGGAAAGAACTGATTCACTATTTCTGTAACAAATCATCATTTCCCTCCAGGCACTATTCATACATACAATAAAACTTCCCCTGAAAATCTGGCACCCTGTGTTAGTAAGAAATACAGAGGCTGAGAACACAGAATTAAATTAATTGTTCAATAAAAGGAGTAAAAATCAGGATTAGAACCAAGATCTTTTGACCTTAATCATTGTGAGACTGCTCAAGGAAGGGGAAATCCTGCTCCCTTCAATTCATTAGCAAAGTCCCAACCTCTTTCTGGAGGGTACACACTTTGATCAACTTATACTTAAGGTACCTTTATCCTCCTCTCCAGAACCTTTCAAGGCTCAAAACAAGTTTTTTTCTAAGCTCAATGAGAAAGTGCAGGTTTCCACTTATATCTGCAATTTTAAACAAAGTTGTTTGGGCCTGAACACTGTGGGATATCTGGTATCAGCTGTAGCCAGCTACATTTGGGGGGCTGACCTCTCTTTTCTGGGTCTTGAAAGTGCTCAGCCATTCATGACTTTGCATCTTTGAGGAAGAAGGTCTGGTCACAGAAGTGATCCTGGCAAGTCTGAGTGGAAATCTCAACCAAAAGATCACATGGAAGCTCAGAGCACCACATTCTTTTGTTCATACAGTCACAGAATCAAAGAATCCCTGAATGATTTGGGTTGGAAGGGAACTCTGAGATCATCCAGTTCCACACCCCTGCCATGGGCAGGGACATTTTCCACTTGCCCAGGTTGCTCCAAGCCCCATCCAACCTGGCCTCGAACACTTCCAGGGATGGGACAGCCACAGCTTCCATGGACAGCTTGTGCCAGGGCCTCACCACCCTCACAGAAAATAATTTCTTCCCAATATCCCACCTAACCCTGTCCTCTGGCAATGGGAAGCCACTTCCCCTTGCCCAAAGTCCCTCTCCAGCTCTCTTGTAGCCCCTTTAGGCACTGCCAGGGGCTCTGAGGTCTCTCCAGAGCCTTCTCTTCTCCAGGCTGAACACCCCCAGCTCTCCCAGCCTGTCTCCAGAGCAGAGGGGCTCCAGCCCTTGGAGCAGCTCCATGGCCTCCACTGGACTTGCTCCAGCAGGTCCAGGTTCTTCTTGGGGGGCTCCAGAGCTAAGCAGCTCAATCAGATGTGATTTTTAGAGCTCCAGCTCCTGTTGTGCAGTTTAGACTAACAGTTAAGCTAATTAAAAAAAAAATTAAAAATAGTTTTCAAAGGAGAGAAAATTTAAAAAGAAGTATTGCTCAAAACTACTCCTCAGAGATCTTGGGAAGATCTATTATAATAAATACATTAGCATATTAATAGAGCAAAACCAGTCAAAATAGACCTTGGGAAGATTTATTTCAATATATATGCATTAATATATTTGTAGATATTCCCAATGTCTATCAGAAGTGGTTCTGAGCAATATTTCTTTTTAATCCTCTCTCCTTTGCAAAACTTTTTTTTTTTTTTTTTAACAGATATGCTGTGAGAGTCACCCTGAAACAGTCTGATGTGCAGTCCCTGATGCTGCCAAGAGTTGTGATTCTTGTTTCCTTTCTCCCAGTGCACTCCTGTGTTTCTGGTGAAGGAACTGTTGTAGCTCACATGACTCAGGTTTGTTCAGCAGGCTGCCAGACCCAGTGTGCTGTCAGATTTGTTTATTGGGATTATATCCTTCCAGGCCTTTTATGGTAAATCACAGAAAGCCTCTATTTCAGCATGTACATTTTGGTATCAACAAACCACAAACCACCGCAATATGTTTTACTCTCAAGTTTGTCAGCTGGCATGACATTTCTAAAACTTAGGAGTGCAAAGGTGCATCAAAAAAAAAACTGATTAAGAAAGAAAAACTTCTGAAAGTGCCCCTTTTAGATTGTCCTGCTAGTCAAGATAAATGGTGTTAAGGTAAATGCCTCTGAGTAATGGCAATAATCACTTCAGCTGTGCAAATCTTTTGCGTGTTGCTCCTTCTGGAAGGAGACAGTGTTGAGATAAAATCATTATTTATCTTTCAAGGGGGTGACAAGACCTTTTCCCAAACCTCCAGCAAGGTCTGTGCAGCTCCCTGAGCTAAAATAGAAGCTCACTCCTGGTCCCCTGCACAATCCCTCCAATGGCTTGCAGCAGTGACCTTTGAGAAGTGGGTTTGAAGCAGGATGGCTCAGGTTTGGCAACACATCCCCCCTGACCTTTCCCAAAACGCTGTTTGTTGATAAGGTCTCCTCACCATGCATGCTGCTGCTCTCAGCCCAGCTCCGTTTTTCAGGGAAATGCTCCTGCTGGAATCTCTGCCCTGCCGGCGTGTCAGAGCAGAGTCGTGCTCCCGCACATTGGGAATATGCCCAAGCCAAGTACCAGAGCTAAGATGACAATTCTTAATCATCCACTTGATTATATTTAACTGCTAGCCTAAGGGCTTTCTTTTGCTTTTCAACCCCCTCATGCTGATAGTATTTATATACATATTTAATTTAATGTACACAAATGTCTAATGTCAATTAGCCCACTCTGATAAATGAAGCATAACACATACATAAATCCTTGCAGGAAGAAAGCTCCGATCCTTTTTACATCTTTCTTATCTCTAAAGGAAAATACTCTATGGTCTGTAAATCCAGACTCTGTGAAAAACTCGTTTTGTCACATCACTTCACTGTTGGACAATGATATTGCTGCTGCTGTGACACATGAGCACTGCAAGAGGACATTGTCTGACGGCTTGAGACAGCCAGTCCTGTGGTGAAGGTCCACAACCTTTAAAACAGCATCAAAAATGTCCAGAATGAGGGAGAAGGTCCACAGATCAGAAATTGAGGGAAAATTTTGCCACATTCAAATCAAAACCCTTGCCCTTACTTAAGCCAGAATTTTGCCACTGGCATTTGGCTTTGAGCACGTTAGAAAAAACATATGTCAAGTTGCCAGCCTGTAGTGTAAAGTTAGTGTGTCACCAGGCTCAGCAATGGAGTGAAATGGGAGTTATATTTCTTTTGAATTAAGTTGAAGTAAAAAGTGCTGTTCCTATAAATGGCTGGGATTTGTAACCCAAGATGTGCCCTCCACCTGAAACTGTGCAAGTGGCCACCCATCTTCTAATGGCCCATTTACCATAAATAACACTGTTGCTGTCCCCAAAAGTGGGATTTGTCACCTGGTGTCCAGACAGTCAATCTCACATGCAGAGCCGAGCTATTTGATTATTTTATATTTTCAAAGATGGGTGCTAGGTAGTAAGCCCACAAAGTTAGTAGTCTCAAACCTTTACACCATACATTTTAGCCAACAAGGAAGTCTTGGTTCACTGGATACAAGTTACCTAGTTCTCTTATTATTAGTATCCTACCCTCTACTGGTTGAATGATTCTCTTTCTTCTCATGCGAACTTACCTGCAGGCTCAGTCTTTCCCTTCTATTGAGTTGGTGGGTTGCTCAAGTCAGTATTCCATGAGTGAGCAATCTCCTCCATGGAATTACCTCTCACTGCTTGGCTGGCTGTGTGAGCTGCAGGGCGAGCTCTGCAGGGTGGCAGGAACCCAAGGCAATGGCACTCAGGCTGGCACCAGCTCCTTCATTACAACAGGCACCACAGGGACCTGTGGGACAAGCCAGGAGACCAGGGATACAGCAGGAGCAGAGGACTCAACAGGAAGACCCCAGACTATGAATAAAGGGTATAATAAACCCTTTTCATACACACATGAAGAAATCTTTGCCTTCTCCAAAGACTAATTCTTTGAATTGCTTCGATTATTATGTGCTGCACTCATCTGTCCATTCAGCTTCGTTGTAACAATATAGTAGAACATGATCTTCAATTTTTTTTTTTAATTCACGTTTCCTTGACATTCAAATACATTTCCTTGATCCCATGAGTTTATTAACACCTGCTTGTTCAAAGCCAAACTGTAACTATTCTCACTGTTAGAACTTTTCATTTTGTTGGAGGACCTACATGGAATTTGGCTCCTGGTGCAATCTGAAGAAGCCCACCACAACATATAGTCACCTAAGATTCTGAAGAATGTGCACTTTTCAGTGCCACATTAGTATTTTCTCTTCAAACCTCCCACCTACTCAGTGCTAATCATCTTCTTGCTTAAATATCTGACCTTTAGACAATCAGACAAAGTGTATTGAATTATTAACTCTGAGGTTGGTCTTCAACCTCTCACATAATCACTCAATAGTAGATATCACAGACACTTTACTTCTAATAAACATCACATGCATAGCAATGGCTTTGGAGATCTTCCTTTGCAAGAGCAGATGAGATACCCAGGAACACTATCAAGACTACAAGTATTCAAGACTAAATTGCGCAATATGTGTTTTATATTTGAATAAAATTGGTGGGATTTGCCAGATTAAATGTAGATATATGTGATGTTAATATTTGTGTCTGAGCTCAGCAGTTTTGCCACTGGGGAGAAAGAGGTACTTTTAGAGACTCATTGTAGAAGAATCTGATCCAGCAACTGATCCCATAGAGTCTTACAGAAATTAAGACTGGGAAAGTCCTGAAAAGGTGACCAATATCTTCACTCAGTTTCCAAGGGTGGATCAAGCACTTCTGGACCTCCCTTAGCAAGTACTTCTCTGAGTTCTTTCTAATAAAAGGGAAAAATCAGGTACAGTGTTGTGTTCAGTAGAAAAGACTTAAAATAAAAGTAGAAAAGACATTAAGATGGCTTAATCCCACCCTAATTGGTTAAGTGTTAATGGCTGAATATGCCACTTAATTTCAGCTTCTGAAAAGTTCTGTACCTGCTTTAAGTTGCTCTTCTACTGTTCGCCATGGAAAGAGAAAATGAGTTATGAACATCCTTAATACCCCAATGTCGGATTTCAATTGTTTCTCTTTTTGCTAATTTAGGCTGATTTATAGTTGATTTATGCTTGATTTATGCTTGTTGCTTTTCTGTTTCTCCTGCTGGCTGTTTTATGTCCGGAGATTTTCAGGGATGCCACTTGCTCGGTTTCTCGGCTGTTTCAAAGACCTGGAAAGGCCCAGAGTGGCCTTGGACAGCCCGCGCTTCAAAGGACGAGGAGAGACTTCTGATCTTGTCTCGGTCTCGGTGTTTATTAATTGTTTATCTAAAAGATTTTCTTTCAGCCCAACAGAGGTCTGCACAGCAAGTCAGCCATGGGCACACTCCCGCAGCCCCCGGGGCGGTCACTTATCTTTATACCCGAAGTTACGTGTACAATATTTATGATTTTTCTCCAATACCTTCTACTCTTATTAACCGGTGCACTTCTAGTAAAGACCAATCCCAAAGTGCCACCATCACCACAGAAGATGGAGGCCAAGAAGAAGAAGAAGAAGGACAGGACACACCCCAATTCCTCCATCTTACTTCTTTAGACCCCCCTGTACAGAAATCCTAAACCCTGTGTTCTACACCTTAATTAACTTATCCCTTCACCATTCACCCAGTGAAATCCTCCCAGTCCTCATACAGGTGTCATCTCCTGTGTAGGATCAAAGTCCTGCCACCAGACACTTCTGGCAACATTCCAGGACTCCCGAGCCCCCCAAGGGTGGTCTCGGTCTCTGCACCTCAGTCCTGAGGTGCTGAGATCCCACACCCCAAAATAAGTAAAATCATTTCTTGGCATGCAATTCCTCTGAAGGTAACTCTGTATTGCTGTTGGTTGTAAACCAACACCTAGTATCTTAAATTATCTATCCAGAATTAAGTATGATGGAATGAATCTGACCACCATCAGGCCAGGACCCACATCTGAAGAACCATTTTCATGAGGTCACCCTGACGGTGCTAAGATTCCAGACCAAAATCATGCCAGGTTTGAGGGGAGAAAAAATATTTAAAAGAATCTACAAAGTGAAATGAAAGGCTCTTCCTAGAAATTGTTTGGGTTTTTTCTCAGTTTCAGTGCTGTAAATGGCCCATATTGATCTTTTCAGAGGTCCTAGGTCAAACCAACATCTCTTTTTTATACAGGATTTTTCAACAACAGAGGTGCACATACAGTCCAAAACCTCACAGTTCTGTTACTATCTTTGCAAAATGCCTGAGGAAGTAAATATTGTGGAAAGAAATGAGGACAACAATTACATAAATAAGGGAATACTTAAGTGTCTAAGACAAGATTTCATATGACACTTTGTTACTCATTACATTATTATGCCACTTTTATAAATCATTAACAGTCTCCCTTTGTAATCTGCATGTTTTTAAAATATAAGATTCCTTTGATGATAGTCTATTTTATTATGTCTGGGGATGTTTCTAATTACCAGGATCAGTGCATTTTTTGCAGATATTGAACTCATTAATGATCTATGGCATTTTTTCCCCTTTTTTGATGTTTCTCCTAGCTCAACCCATTATGAAACAACAAGGCAAGTTTGCTGTAATGAGAAATATAATTTTGAGAATTAAACTAATTTTCCCAATAACAGTTTTCTGATATTTTCCTGTTTTCTATCAAAGCCCAAACACACATTTGTAAATGTCTCTTGATGTCAGAATGCTGTCTACATATTGTGGAAGCTCTGAGACTGAAACTGCACATTTTCTAATAGCTATGATCCATTGATTTGTGCTGGCTCCTTTAAAGATTGATTCTCAGTGCTTTTCAAGTCCTCATCCAGTTGTACTTAAGCTTCATCTGGATTTATGTGAATCCCAGATCTCCTGCTAATCTCAAGTAATGCTATAGAAGTAATTGAGACTGGAATGCCAAAACTAGAATGCAATAAATCTTAATTCATTCAGAAAAATACCAAAGACATATCTGCTGGGAGTCAAAACTGGGAACAAGTATTTGCAAACACAAACAACAGGCTAAAGAGATTGTAAGAAAAAATGAGTAAGGGGGTTTTGCTTTGTTTATAAGAAAACAAAAGCTAAATACAATGTATTGGATAACTGCTTTATTAAAGAAGCACAAACCAAGTTTGGAAAGATAGATTTACTCTCAGTTCAGTCTTTGTAATAAGGATTAAAGTTTTTTGCTTCACTGAGGGATTAGCTCAGCTCTGTTCTTGAAGACATCTGCTTTGTATTTCATTGAGACTACTGCGAAATTGCTTTCAGCCATACATTTCCAGTGTGTGTTTTAGTTGGATTTTTTTGGGTTGGCTTGTTTGGGGTTTGTTTGTTTGTATTTTCCACAAAATGAAAGACATAAGTGGCATCTTACTAGCTAACAAACCGTTCCTGGGCCCAGCTAACGCTGCAGGTGCTGCTCTGAATGGTAACTGTCTCTGTCTAGATTAGAGCTGGTAGAGATATGGTTGGTGAAGATCAATCACATCTATTATATTCCTTGTTTAGTTACCACAGAATAAAATAAACAGATAGGTTGTATCAACTTCAAATGAAATTTTCAAGCCATCTTCTGTTGAGGTGATTCACTTCTCCTTCTCCTTCTCCTTCTCCTTCTCCTTCTCCTTCTCCTTCTCCTTCTCCTTCTCCTTCTCCTTCTCCTTCTCCTTCTCCTTCTCCTTCTCCTTCTCCTTCTCCTTCTCCTTCTCCTTCTCCTTCTCCTTCTCCTTCTCCTTCTCCTTCTCCTTCACCTTCTCCTTCTCCTTCTCCTTCTTCTCCTTCTCCTTCTCCTTCTCCTTCTCCTTCTCCTTCTCCTTCTCCTTCTCCTTCTCCTTCTCCTTCTCCTTCTCCTTCTCCTTCTCCTTCTCCTTCTCCTTCTCCTTCTCCTTCTCCTCCTTCTCCTTCTCCTTCTCCTCCTTCTCCTTCTCCTTCTCCTTCTTTCCTGAGTGTCTGGTAGCACAGTAGTCTGGGTACAGGCTTGGAGGCAGGAGATGGGCATTTAGAAGCCCATATCTGCCCTTCTTTCTCGTGGAATCTGTCCCCTTGGATGAGGCTGTCCTGTGACAGTAAATCCAGTAGTAGCATGAGGGAAGTTGTCACCTGTCATCAACAGTAATCAATATCAGCAGGCTCATGCTGGTTTTTATGTGGTTATTCATGAAAATTTTCCTGGTGAAATTCAGCAGGACAT
Source organism: Melospiza georgiana (assembly GCF_028018845.1). Lineage (NCBI taxonomy): Eukaryota > Metazoa > Chordata > Aves > Passeriformes > Passerellidae > Melospiza > Melospiza georgiana. The sequence goes on from NC_080431.1 coordinate 15,354,457, forward strand.
ACAGCACAGGGGCAGCCATGATTTCAGGTCAGCCTGATGTGATTTTTTCAGAAAAAAAAAGAAAATAAGATAATTTCAGCCTTGTTGGAGCCATGTACCTGTGCAGTGAGGCTTCTTGAGTGTGCAACGGTTTGTGATCAAAGCTCCATTCCACATCCTCTTGTCCCAGGTGAGTAGGATAATGCACAGTGAGCCTTCCTTTTTGCTGAATGATACATATGTGAAACTTTATAAGTAGTTCTGGGATCATGTTGGTGCATTGGGTTGAATTAGGTCTGTAGAGCTGATGACTGGTGCTGCTATTTCTCCTCATTTCCATGGTAAGCTCTCACGAAGCGATGATATTTTATCCATATGCAAATGTTCCACAAAGGCCATATGCAACTCAATTTTATATGATGTCAGCTTCTCTGCAATAACCATGGTTGTCCCACTGAAAAATACCTTCTGCAGTTGGAGTTCAGTCTGATACTCTTCAGAAATCTGTTGAAACTCAATTTTTCTCTCTCAAGTGAAACAAGATAAAAATATCACAGAATCACAGAATATGAGTTAGAAGGGACTCACAAGGATCATAGAGTCTGACTCCTGGCCCTGCACAACACCATCCCTGAAAGCCACCCCACATGCCTGAGAGCATTGTCCAAATGCTTCTTGAGCTCTGTCAGGCTGTTGCCGTGACTGCTGCCCTGGGGAGCCTGTTCCAGTGCTCAAACACCCTCTAGGGGAAGAACCTTTTCTAATATCCAGTCTAATCCTCTCATGACAGAGTTTCTGGCCATTCCCTCAGGACTGCCACCAAAGAGCAGAGATCAGTGTCTGCCCTTCCTCTTCACCTCACAAGGAAGTTGTAACTGCAGTGAGGTGTCCCCTCAGTCATCCCTTCTCCAGGCTGAAGAGCCCAAGTGCCCTCAGCCACTCCTCATGCAGCTTCCCCTTAGGGCCTGTCCTTTGAATGCTCTTCAATGGGTTACAATGTCTTCCTTGTATTATGGTACACAGACCTACAGACAGTATTCAAGGTGAGCAGAGCAGGGTGGGGAAAATATTTGTTTTCCCTGACCCCTGCAGCTTGTCAACATGCTGGAGGGAAGAGATGTCACCCAGAGGAAGCTGGACAGTCTGCAGAGGTGGCATGGTGTGAACCTCATGAAGCGCAACAAGGCCAAGGCCAAGGCCCTGCACATGGGTTGTGGCAATCCTAAGCACAAACAAAGGAAAACTGGAGAATGGATTGAGAGGAGCCCTGGGGAGGACATGGGGGTGCTGAGGGATGAGAAGCTCAACATGCCCTGGCCATGTGTGCTGACCCCCAGAAACCCCTTAAAAACCTCAGGCTGATCCCACCAGTTGGCAACAGGGAGGGGGGATTCTGCCCCTCTGTCCTCCTCAGGTGAGACCCCACCTGCAGTGCTGCTTCCAGCTCTGGGGTCCAACATCAGAAAGATATGGAGCTGATGGAGCAAATCCAGTGGAGGCCACAGAGATGCTCTGAGGGCTGGAGCCCCTCTGCTCTGGAGACAGGCTGGGAGAGCTGAGGGTGTTCAGTCTGGAGAAGAGACAGCTCTGGAGAGACCTCAGAGTCCCTGGCTGTGCCTTAAGAGACTCCAGAAGGGCTGAAGAGAGACTTTGGACAAGGGCCTGGAGTGATAGGAAAAGGGAGAACAGCTTCCCATTGCCAGAGGACAGGGTTAGATGGGATATTGGGAAGAAATTCTTTTCTTTGAGGGTGGTGAGGCCCTAGCACAGGTTGTCCAGGGAAGCTGTGGCTCCCCCATCCCTGGGAATGTTCAAGGCCAGGTTAGACAGCTCTTTGTATTTTCATTCCACAGCAGCACGAGTGGATTAAGAGTCCTTAAGAAAATACTGTGTATGTTCAAGCACTTTTTTTCCCCATCTGCATGAATAGTGTCCCTTATCAGGTTTCAATTGGCAGTTCCCTTGGTAGTCCTTTAATTTCCTTAATGGGTTCTCAAATTTCCTGTCTTAGTGGCATTGGAGAGAGGAGGGGACACTGAGTCGTGGTGGTCAGAATCCAAATTCATTGTGGACTACATATACTTGTATACTATTCTAGGAAACCTAGTAATTTTTTACTACAATGGTTGGGTTAATCATCACATAAACAAACATACATTTTGCAATGTCTCTTGCTTGACTCAATCTTCTTTTCTTGATCCAATCTTCTTGCAATCTTCAGAGCTCTGTTTGCTCTTGCCAAGGCATCCTGATTATCAAATCTCTTATGCTAATCAGGTCCAAAGTGCATGATCTCCCCCTTCTCTTTTTAACCAAAAAACAGTCCTTTAATGGCCTTATTAATTAATCTCTGCACACATTGAAGCAAGCAAGGTATCATGATTAATACAATTATTATCAAAATTATCACCTACATACTCATGCTAGAAAAAAATCTCTTAGCCAGGGTGCCAAGCCCCAGCCGCTAAAGAGGTTATTGGCAGCTGCAGGGGGCATTATTTGATTTAGAAAGATTGCTAGAAGTATAATTGTTCTAAAAGGTTTGATTCTTATATATGGGGTGAGAGCAAGAAACATTTTAAAAGTTTTAGACCTATTCCTTCTTTAAAATCTAATTTTACAGAACCTAGGAGCTCTAATTCTTGGGGCTCCAAGTGGCCCTACTTTGGTTATGCTATCAATTAACTTTATTGTGAAGAGCAACATCTCCAACATGCAAAACCTTTCACAGCTGGGTTGTCAGCTCACTTTTATATGTATTGTTTACTCTTTAGGCTATTTATTCCTCTGATGTTAATTCTAGATTGTTGTTTATTTTTACTGAGCTGGCTAAACTACCAGGTTTCAGAAGTCAGAGGTCTGCAAACAGTAAAAGCAATGCACATAGTACAGGGATACAAGCAAGGGACTGTGACTCACAGCTTCTAAATTCAGCTTCCACCTACACTGCTTCACTTAATTAACTCCTGCAAGGCTCAGTTTTAGTATTTTGCAGTATTTTGTAATCCAATAATTAGTGTCTGGAGCGTGGTGATTCTGGCAACCTTAGAAAGGAGCTTAGATATTCAAATGCTGTTAATATTTAAATGTTGTAAATCAGTAAATAATGGTGATTAATTGGCTGTAATTTCCATTCTTACCCAGTGATGACAGCTAGTTGCTCTCCTCCAGACCTCTGCCATCCCAGCAATAGAATTCATGGAGACTGTGATTCAAGCCAGAATTTTTTTGAAAAATGAGCAAGGAGGTCCTGCTAGCTCTGTGACAAGTGAGAGCCACCTGCACAGAGAGCAAGGACACAACCAAAGGAAAGCAATTCTAGAAGAAAAGCTGTTTGTTTTTCTTTGTAAAAACAGTTGCTGAGTAGAGAAAAAGGTGACAACAGAAAAAAAACCATGAAAAGCACTGTCCTGCATCCTGTGTCCACAAGCACCCCAGGCCGCTCAGATTGTTCCTGACACTTAGCAAGTAGAGGCTGAAGATTAAAAATACTCCAGAAAATGAGGATCTTCTACCTTGCATGACCTCTCCCTGCACTCCTGACTTTTCATGCCCATTTGGGCATTTTCCAAGCCACCCCAAAAGGGACAATACTTCCATTGTGAGAAAAATGTAATATTTGTTTTGTTAAATTGATTATCTTATTCTACAGCTGATAATCAGGGAACTGGTTATTTGTTAAACACCCTCAGTCAGGAGCAGGCAGCCAGAAATTCTGCATGAACAACACAGCTGGATTAGCAAACTACCTCTCCCCTGGGCTGCTGTACATCCTCCCTGCACCTCCCATCTCCAGCACACTGTGAGCAAAGGGCTGTGGTTTGTTCCCAGGGACTGCTTAAGCCTCAGCCCTGTCCCCCTGACCTCTTTGCTTCACTGGAGTGTAACCACAACATTGCAGAGGCAATGAAGAGCCTCTGCAATAAGGTTTGGATCACTCTTCCTCAGTGAAAAGGGACTGCACCTAATCCAGTCCTTAGGCAGGACATCCGCTGATTTATGTGAGTTGACTGGCCCCATCCATATTTATTCCTATGGGGCAAAACTGGCCCCATTTTTATTTATTCCTTCATCCACAAGCACCAAACGTAATTCTTCACTGGAGTATCCTGCAAGTGCCACAACTTTCTCCAAGACTTTGAGGGCAGCTGGGGCTGCTTGTGTTAACTAATAATGCATGATATAGAGTAAGGACTCATCCTTCACAATCTGGCTGCCAACTGCTCCAGCTCTCTTGGGTTTATCATGTTAGCAACAATGGCTGGAGCATCCCCAGGCTGGGTGTGGTGAGACATGTTAGCATGCTCTGCTGCTGTCTGGGATGGCCTCCTTACACTGGATAAAACTGAAAGAGCTGAACAGACACTCAGAGCTGTTTATCTGGCTCCCGAGCCATCACTGCTAGCCCAAGAGGACCAAGAGGCTAGATGGCTGCAGCTTAGTGAGGACTTGTCCTAATTTAACAGAGGGCAGTGCTGTAGTGTGGGAATAATTCCCCTTCTCAGTAAACCAAGAGGGGGAATTGTGGGAATCCATAAAATCAGAGGGTTTTGGGAAAGCTGCAAAAGGCAGGCCTCACAGACAGCAGAACAGTGATTAGAGCTAAGCAGTAGCCATGAGATAGGTCAGCAGAAAAATTATGTAAAATGTAGAAAAGTAAGGACAAATAGAACAATGGTCTGTGTATTAACGCTTGTCTAGAATAACTCCCTGAGCTACAGAAAAGTTTATCTAGCAAGATATTAAAAAGTCCTAAGCTTAATAATGGAGCTCTGGGCATTGTGGTTTAAGGCTGACAAGCAGGTATATTATTCAAAATAAGCAAGCATGGTTTTAACAAAAGGTATGTTAAAAGTGGTTAGGTGGAACGTATAGTGGTTAGATAGAACTACTGTCAATGTGCTTTTTCTTTGTGTGATTGGTCAAAAAACTTATAAAGTGAGTTGTAACATTAAATTCTTGGTCTGCTGCCTGGGATGTGAGCTGCTGGCATCTTCCCATTGTCATAACCATGTAATGAGACTGATGCTGGAAAATAAAACAGCTCAAGGCACGTTCCTCAGCAGTCCCATCCTGTTTGTGATTTGTACATTACCCCCAGCCAGGGATACTGTAGAACAGCTCCATCTCTTCCTGGCTCCTCAGCCTGACCTTACTTTGGGCTTTACAGTGTAAAGAGACACAGCAGGGCATGAGCTGACCCTGACTGGGGCTGTGCACCCATGAAAGCTCCTTTGTGGAAGCTGAGTTCTGGCACATGAAGACATGCAGATCCCAGCCAGAACTGGCTTGAGGCCAACCAGCTCAGCACTCAGGTGGAGCAAACACACAGCTTGCACTTGTCTGTGTAGACATACCCCTGGGGAACTCAGAGAAAAAGATGAAGCTGCTGGCAAGGGTTGTTCAAGACCTTTCCCAAAAAGCATTTTCCCTGCTACAGGACTTATTTAGAGCAATCCTCCTCAAAGGTCTAAACTGAGGAATATACTCACAGCCTGATAGGGGGTTTGGTTATAAAGAAATTATTTGTGACACATGTTACTGAGTGAAAAGAAAACAGCAGCAGTGAGCAGGCCCAGTCTGGCACTGGCATGATTACTCCCTACCACTGGATCCAAAGCATCCTAAAAGGGCAGCAAGTCTGCTGCTGAGCCTCCTGGGTTGTTTTCCCTGCTCTATTCCTCCCTCCTTCCCTCTGTTGCAAAGATGGCCTGCTCTTGAATGTATCTAAGTATTGCTAAACAACAGAAAGGTGCTCTCACATGGGTTTTCCTGACCCAAGGGAGGGTGGAGGGCAGCCATCCTGCCAGAAGAACAATACAGGGAAGTACCATTCAACTGAACTTTGACCCAGGAGCAGATTATTGCTCTGGTTATTAAACTGGAAGCCCCAAGTTTAGCCCCAGTCCTGGGGTATCTTGGAAATAGCTAGTGAAAGAAAATCAGCAAATATGACTTGAGGTTAGTGCAAAGACCACATTTCGTGCACAGTTTCACCCCTGGCCAATGCAGAATGTGTTTTGCTGCAAATATGGTGTGTGAGCTACCAACACACTTTGCAGAGTGAGAACTGTGTGCAAGCAGATAATTTACTGGATGAGGATGCTGTAAATGGAGGCACATTTTGTAGCCTCTCTGTGTACTTGGAGGAACTCATGCAGGACCTCCCCATATGTGGAAGAAGCCAGGTTATTTTTCACCTGTTTCTGATTCAGTTTGACAAGAAGATCTTCAAACATGTTTCGATACACACCAAATACACCCAGTCCCTGCAGGACTCTCTGTACAACTGTAACATGGACAAGTTCTCATCAGAGGAATATAAAAAGAGCAGTTCTTCTTTCTCTACCTAGGTACAAACACTGCATTGATTTTTACGTTAACTTTAAGTAGAGCCTGATGAAAAATATGGCTTATAAAGTACTTTCCAAGTTTATAAGTTATGAACTGCTGCTTTCGAGTGTTCTGTGTGTGCTGTATGTCAGGGATGACACATTCCACAACATAATGGATGAAGCAAATGCTTTCATTTCATCTCTGCCTGATGATCCAGAGTGGAAATCAACTGATTCAGGAGAATGTGTCTATAAAAGAATTCTCCCATAAAGATCTGACCTTCCTCCTTTTCAATAGGACTATGGTGGGGGTTTTATTGCTATGCTATGAACAGTCAAGACTAGACACCATTTCCCCTTGGTCTGCATCCTGTTTTTGAGAACAATGGCTGCATTTTTGACCAAGTGCCAGCCCATAATTCATGTTTCCCTGCATCCTTTGGAACACAGATTTGGCTGATACTGTAATAATTTGACTGTTTCAATTAGAGCAGGGCTTTGGGGTTTTTTTCCCCTAGTCAGTAATATTATTTCTTAAGATTTAAATATTTTAGAATAATAAACAAGGAAGAGAGGCCTCACATCTTGATGAAATATGTGTGCATAAATTCCTTTGACCTGATCTCCAGTCCACTCAAATATGATACAGCTCAAAAGTTCAGCTTGAGATCAAATTTTGTTGAGTTTATGTCCTGTTTGGGACAGACAGCTTGAAACAGATAAGAAGAATTCAGTGAAAAACAGAGGGAGAGGAAGGCAGTGGTCAAGATGGAATAAACACAGCAGCTGGAGGAAAACCAAATGCATTAAAGAGTGAATATTTTGTACAAAGCCTCAGTTTTGATGGTGTCACCAGTTTTCACTCAAAATGTCCCCTGAGCACAGTCCAAACAGTGCCTAGATGCATTGAACTTGCTGAGCATCAGTCACCATCAGTCCCCTGGGTGTTGCTGGTACCCTTTGCAGAGCAAAAAGTGAGCACCAGCTACAGTAGTGCCTTACTGATGGGACACAAACTATCCCACTACAGGGTTGCTCCCAAGCAGGAATTTGGAAATGCTGATGTAATTATTCTGGGACTACTTTTCTTCAGATTCTTATGCTGACCTGGATTCCTCAGATTCAGGATTGATCCCAAATGTATTCACTTTTCTGCCACCAGCGACACTGCAAAAATCCACCCAACAATTGACTTACATTTTCTGTGTGTTTGTTCCTTCTTCCCTGCTGATTCAGAATGTTTAAAGTATCCATTTCTGTTTATGTGCTTTAATTCTGCGCTTTCCACTGTGAAACAATTCTCATAACCTTTCTGCAAAGGTCCCATTTTTCACACCTTTCCCAGTTGCTGCAGGATCCCCTTTGAACTGTCGCACAGTGTCTGCCTGGAAAACTTTGCCATGTTTTCTAATCTCATTCTTGAGCCCTAAAGGGATCTTAAGGAGCCCCACCTGGGAGCTCTGCAAAGCAGGAGGCAAATAGGAGCAGCTGCCATGGAGCTGTGGCTCATGACCTAATAAATCATCCCTAGTTGTGATGTGAATGTTACTGGACATAGTATTTGCCTGGTCCATTTGTCAAGTGAAACATGAAGGTGATTTAAACTGCTGATTTAGACTACTTCATAAGCAAGGAGAGATGCAGAGAGTTATGAAGGCTTGGCTGGTTAACAGATTGTAAATTCACCTTGTTCATTTACAGCTGAGGCATCTTCAAAAACTACGCTGGTTTAACCAGAACAATAACTTAGATATATCTTTTAGGGCTTTTATTATTTTATGAAATTGTTATTGTTATTGTTATTATGTTAGGGAGGCCTGTTCATTTTATTTCATCCAAATAAAGTAAGCTCTTTCTCTGAGATAAGTCATTATTCCTATAATAACTCTTGCCCAAGACCAAAATCCGAACAAGTTGTGAAATAAGAAGTGTGAAGGAAAATCACCAACACCATGTGCGTAATGAGATGGTGAATGCATTGCTCCACAGACCTCAGTGACCTGTTTAACTGTGCATGACTCAGGTACTCTGCTAGGAGACAGCTGAGAATACTTTGTGTGGGTGAATCCAGAGGTCTGCTGAAGAGCAGTAGGAAGGGTGTGATGTAAATCAAATGAAGTGACACATTCTGCAGTGCACAAACAGGTAATGCCATTGCATTTGATTGCATCTACTCAGAAGCCTCCTGAGAAGAAGCAGGAGGTTGGAAAAGCAATTCCATGGTGAGAAAAGACGACGATGTGACATTGGATGTGCACTGGCAGACAGTTGTGCAAAACATTCCTCATTGAAAGCTGGTCTTGATTTTTTTATTTGATTCGTTTTAAGAGGGCAAGCTGACATTAGGCTTCAGAAATCAGATCTAACATATCAGCCAGCTAAAGCAAAGCAGTTGGAACATCTGTTTTTCAAACTAATTCTGAGTTTCCTGTTCAACTGTGAGTTTGACTGGGTACCCACAAATGAGTGTTCAATTGCCTTTGATCTACCCTGGGCTTTGCTGCCTGAGGGCCAAGTATGGCTCATTTGCCTCTCTATCCCATATCATATCTGCAAATTCTGTGTTGATACAGCCCAAACACCAGGAACATTCCCAATGACAGTATTTTCTTGCCATAGACTGAACTAGCTGTCTATGTTTAGGCAATTAATTCAAGCCTTTAGCTCTGGGGTAAGACTAAGCTCCATCCTATATGGCCAGCAGGACCTGGCAGTGGTCATCCCCTGTGCTGGGTACTGCTGAGGTCACACCTCAAATCCTGGGGTCAGTTTTGGGACCCTCATGATTAGAAGGACACAGAACTGCTGGAGCATGTCCAAAGAAGGGCAATGGAGCTGGGGAAGGGTCTGGAGCACAAATCTGCTGAGGGAGGGTCTGAGGGAGCTGGAGGGCTCAGCCTGAAGGAAAGGGGGTTTAGTGGGGATCTTCTAACTCTCTACAGCTTCCTGAAAGGATGGTGTAACCCCATGGGGGTTGGGCTCCTCTAGCAAGTAACAGGAAGAATAGGAAAATAAAATAATCCCAAATTGTGCCAGGATTTAGATCAGTTTCCAGGAAAATTTCATCACTGAAAGAACACTGAAAAATAATTGAAGGCATTGGAACAGGCTGCCCAGGGAAGTGGTGACAACCATCTGTGGAGGGAGACAAAAGCCACGTGGATGTGGCACTTGAGGACATGGGTTAGTGGTGGCCTTAGTGGCTGGGGAAACTCTTGGACTTTATGACCTTAGGGATCTTTTCCAACTTACACAATTCCATTATTCTAAGATACACATAAATGTGAACATCACCACATGAGCTTGTGGTCAACTTACAATCTGTTCACCACCCAAGCCCTCACAACTCTCCACACCTCTTTGTGGAGGTCTTGTCAACAAAGCTGAAGAGAGGCTTTGCTTATTCCATGTCAGGGCTGTGGCTCTCCCAGACAAACTGACTGTCCAGCTCGTGCACGTAGAGACCATATGGGAATTTAGATGTCTGTCAGAGAAATGAAATGTCCTAATCCTTCATGATGGTACTTTTTTTTAGCCATTCTCAGTGGCTTAAATGCTGTAATCTGGGCTAGAAAGTGAGATAGAACTAATCACTGGTGGTTCACACACCTCAGCCTTCCTTTGAAAACGGTAGATGGAGATTGCGGTGATTTTTCTTCCTCTTTTCTCCTATAACATAGTGTTCAGCGCACATATGACACATCATAACCTTATGTCCTCCTCTGCAGGAAAGGACACTTTTAATTAGTACGTCATTAAATATGGGAGCATGGTATTTCCCAAGTGTGTTGTTCAAGCTCTTCCCCTCTGCCTTCTGCAGTCCCAGCAGTCAGATTTTTGTGTGGAGAGAATAGTTCTGTCCTCCAGAGGTTACCTAAATCTCCTTTAAGGAGCACAACCTTCTTCATATTGAGACAAAGCTGAGGACAAATTGATAGGATCCATGTAGCACTCCTGCTGACCTGGACAGCACTTAAAGAATATAATATTCCATGAGGATAGGGGAGAGAATGGGACTGGCCATCTAGACACGGAGTTATCATGGCTGCTCCATTTTCAGCTACACTTCTCTTGGCAATATCTATCTACTTAGGAGGCTTGGTAAAGTTCAAAACAAGAGTTCTGCTGGGGCTTACATACATATGAAAATGGTTTTGTGCTGTTTGTGGCACTTCGGAATATTCCAAGAAGCAGAAATTCACAGGAAATTTCCACATCAAACATAGTCCTCTAGAGACTTCAGGCACCAGGTGGAAGAACCAGCAGCTAAACAAGGACTGTAAAGATTTATATTTTGGGTTTAAATATCTAGAGTGGCAACTAAAGCACCCAAATAATTTTCTGGCTCTTCACCTCAGTGGGCATCATTCTTTCCAAACAGAAAAGGAGCTTGATTTAGGGGTGATGGGTCAATTTTAACAATTCAGTTACTTGTCTGATGCCTGTGGAGTAACACAGGGACACATTAAAGAAAACACAGGGTCTTGAATCACATATGTGAGGCAAGTAACTTATGCTAAAGTCTGGTACAAAGTGTTTTCCAAGAGGAAACCATCAGTGAAAATGAGGGTTTGAAACTCTTCAATCTATGCTTCTTGTCAGATTTTTTTGGTAACATTTTAAAGTGAAAGGCAGTGAAGATATAAACCTTGTAAATATTATTTTTAAAATATGAATTACAATGTAGGTACTCATGATGGAAGGAATTTCTACAGCATAAAACATTTTTTAATGAAAACCTTACCTCATGGGTCTCTTCTGGAATTTCGAAATGTAATTACCTTTATTTTATTTTATTTTATGTTCTTCCTGTGCCCCAGAACTACTTGATATTTTAAAACATGAAAAGACTTCTTTCATTTCAACAGCCTATTTTATTTTGATTTATTTTCTCTGCCTAATTTAGTGATAACTGGGAGGGATGTTATTTAGCATTAGCTGATTGAAATATTTCCTTATCTTCTCTAGAACAAATATAATAAAAGCAAACTGGATGTAGCAATGATTTTTTTTAATTGTATATGCTTTCAGCAGAATGAATATATGAATTAAAATTGAAGCTCTGATCTTACAAAAGAGACATTTGCCAACTTCAGATTTTTCAGTATTTTCATGGAAAATTTTGGAAATATTAACTTTAATTTTGAGCTACAAAACTTGGTAGGGAAAAAAAAGGGGAAGATTACGTGACCTCAGACTTGCATGAGCGGACTAGCTCTGTCAACATCTGACATCATCAGCCACTTTTGCCATCTTTCTGCACACTTCTCCTGCCAAATCCCTTCCACTGCTTCAGTGCAGTGAACAGATGTTAGTTACAGGCTCTGTTTCTCTGCTACTCTACTCTTTACCTAAGTGTATGACCCATTCTTGTTTTCCAGAGATTAGGAGAATAATTTGGAACAGAAGAAGCCTCAGGAGAACTCCAGTCCAGCTCCCTGATTGAAGCTGGGCCAACTGCAGTGTCAGAAGCAGTTGCTCAGGGCCTTGCCCTGATGAGTTTTGAAAGTCTCCAAGGCCTTTCCAGAGTCTGACCCCTCTCATTATGAAGAATTTTTCCCTTATGTTTAATGTGAGCTTCCCCAGCTGCAGCTCTCAGGAGTCGTATCTTGTCCCTTCAGTGAATGCTCCTGGGAGGAACTGATGCTTTTCCTTGTAGCTGCCCATCCACTAATGACAAAGACATCTCCTCAAGACTCTCTCTTCTCCAGGCTGAACAAGCCTAGTTCCTGCTTCTGGTTCTAATTTCATCCAGACCATTCCTTCCCCATTCTTCACTGTAAGGGTGACAGAGTACTACACTAGGCTGTCCAGAGAGATTGTGGAGTCCCCTCCTCTGGAAATCTTTAGAACCCACGTGGACACGATCCTGTGCAATATGCTCTGGGTGAACCTGCTGTAGCAGTGGGGTTGGACTAGACGATCTCCAGAGGTGCCTTGCAATCCTAAATATTCAGTGATTCTGTAATTTGGATTCCAGATTCCTGGCTTAACTATTCTTATTCCCCTTCTCTTCTCCTTGTGCCATACCTCCAGCCTAGCTGCCCATTCCAAACCTTCTTCCCTTTTGTGGGTTTTCTACCTGAAAATGAAAGTGTCTCCTTCACTGGTCTTCAGGACCAGGGTCTCCCTTCTCCACTTCTTTTTCTGGGAAAATCAGGAGGAGTAAAGAGTAAATACTCTTCCATAGTCACCTTCCAGAATATTTCTTCATAGAGTATACTGCTTGTGAACTGGAAAATCATGAAGTCACCAAACTGTTTGGGTTGGATGGGACCTTAAAGAACACCCATTTCCAGTCCTCTGCCACAGGTTACTCCAAGCTCTATCCAACCTGGTCTTGAACACTTACATGGATGAGGCATCCACAGCTTCTTTGCAACCTGTGCCAGTGTTTTACCACCTTCACAGTAAAGAACTTCTTCCTCATCTAAATCTCTGCGCTTATTTTAAAGCTGTTTCCCTTTTCTTGTCCTATCTCCCTGCATAAAAAGCCACTCTTCCTCTTTCTTACAAGCCCCCTTTAGGTATGGAAAGGCTGCAATCAGGTCTCACATTGTCTCCCAGATATGTGTCTGACACGACAACTGCTAGAAGTGGACCAGAGGAGGGAATCTGTGGCTCTGCAACACAGCAGAAGAGCCATGGTTGATAGCCTGTGAGAAAAGAGACTCAGTGTTGCAGGATTGTTCCCTTATATTGGCCCAAATTTTGCTTGATATCATGTTGCATTAGCCTCCAAATGTCTTTGCTTGTAAAAGAATGTAGTATAGCCTGACAGGTCCTCCTCAGAAAGCTCTTCCATGTGTTTGGTTTCTTCTTCCTCCCATTTCAGTTTCAACCCATTTCTCTGGTTACTGATACTTTCATTTCAGTTTGTTTCTCCCCAGAGAAATAAAAGAGTAGTGAATAACATGGGGAATAGATATGGCGAGGAAATACTTTGAGTTCCCAAAATATTAGGAGGCAATTTTTCCCTTTTGTGTACTAACCCATCGTGGCTAGTTTAGGGCTGACCAGGGTCCCAGCAGAAATCTGTGGCCAGAGACAGGCACCCTGTGAGGGTGTTATTTTGTCTTGGCTTTGCAGAAAAAAAACAAGTTTCTGGAAACTGAGACTTGATTTTCCATGGATGACCAATGAGAATCATGACTTGCTGAGCTCATAGGGACCCTCTCTGGGAGTGTTTCTAGAGCTTCCAGTACTTACTTGATGCCACTACAGGGGATTGTTTCAGGAAGAAAACACAGCAAACTGTGGTAGGAAATGCTTTAGGGAGATCTATTGTTGTTCAGCATGGAGAAGAGAAGACTGCAGGGAGACCTCATTGCTGCCTTCCCATACCTAAAGGGGTTTTTAAGAAGGGGAGAGATTGACTTCTTATATGGGCAGATAGTAACAGGACAAGGAGCAATGGTTTTAAACTGAAAGAGGGGAGGTGTAGATTAAGTGTCAGGAGGAAACTCTTGGTTGTGAGGTTGCTGAGGCCCTGGCACAGGCTGCCCAGAGAAGCTGTGGCTGTCCCGCCCCTGGCAGTGTCCAAAGCCAGGTTGGATGGGGCCCTGAGCAACCTGGTTTAGTAAGTGGCATCACTGCTCATGGCGGGGGGGTTGAAATGAGATGGTCTTTAAGGTCCTTTCCAGCCCAAACCAGTTTAGGATTCTGTGTTTCTATTGTCCTGTCCCATGCAAACAGCTGCAGAAAGGAAGCCATTTGTTGCAAGTGGCAACCTAAAGAAAACAGAGTTTGCACTGCCTGCATAAATCCCAAACGCTCTATTACAGATGCCAGAATCACAGAAGGATATCCCTTGGCTTAGCAGAAGGAGCTCTTTGCATCAACAGAGGTTTTTGCAAGGAGTTTATGAAAAAGCAACGAATGAGAGTGTCAATTTTGGTTGCAAAATAACAGGTTGTCTCATGCCTACTGTCCTGATTCCACCGGGATAAGGCTCATACTCTGCTTTGTTAAACCATGACACCAACCTACTGGGACAGTGGGGCTTATTGGTGGAAAGATGTGCAATGTTTGAGTGACATTTGATGTGGCCACATTTGATGTAGGATCAGATACTCTGTCATTTGGTCTTTTTGCAGGCACATTAACACACAGGAGAGGCAAAAGGTGGGGCTGTCATCTACATATCCCTATTTTGAAAAATTTTGAACAATGTAGTGTAGAGCTCTCATTTTCCCTGTTTTCCCTGTCTTTGTAAATGTATTCATATTTTCTTACCCTCATGCTTCTCCTCTCACCCAGATTAAAAGAATTGGCTGAAGCACACTCATGTCACTACTTGGTTGCTTATGCTGCTAACAGAAAAATCCAAATGAGCCATGCTGCACTTTACTTCTGAGACATTCCTCCAAAAATGATTTCTGCTCCCTGGGAAGTCAATGGAAGTCTAATTAGTCCCGTCGTAATAACAAGAACTTCCTTTCTGTAGAGTAAAACAATAGCAGTGTTAAAACTGTTAATTAAATGAGTTTGGCTGTGTCACCAGGTTATTAGCTGATTCTATTCACAGCAGCCAAGATAACACTGGCTCTCACAGCAGGAGAATTAGTCTTGCCATGCTTGACACAAAAGCCATGAACTCAGTCTGTGGCAAATCAGCATCTGAGTGCACAGCTTGGAGTTTGGCTTGCTTCTGAGCTTCCAGCTAATCCCTGGGATTGCTGCGTGTGCAAGCCTTCTACAAGATCAAGTGCTTGAGCCATTGGCTTCCATAAATGTTACATCAGACCCTATTGCTGCTGATGGTTTTTTCAAATTCACAGGATCACAGAAATCACAAAATGGTTTGGTTTGGAAGGGACCTTAAAAATCATCTTGTTCCAATCCCCTGCCCTGGCCAGGGATACCTTCTGTTAGACCAGATTGCTCCAAACCCCATCCAATGTGGCCTTGAATACATCCAAGGATGGGGCAGCCACAACTTTTCTGGGCAACCTGTGCCAAATTCTTGCCTACATTTCCAGTACATCTCCTTATTCTCCATTGGTTGTACTCTATAATATGAAGCAGCTGTCTCTGCTTCAAGACCAGAAGGTAGAGGTCTAAGGTGGAGTCCAAATACCATAGAAAAATAGGAAGGCATTTCTTTTCATCTGTGGAGCATTCCAAGCTAGTGCTTTAATATATCCACTGCCTTGTGCTTTTTACAAAATTCAAAGTTGTTTTTATTGTACAAAATTCCACAATGAAAACCACCAGCCAGTTTCATACACAATTGCTTAAAAAATATAATTATACACCATTTTGTAGTGTGGTAGTTTTGACATTCACTAGCTGGAAGAAACAGAAATGGAGCAGCAATTTGACTCTGAGTTATTTACCTAGACAGGTTTCAGTTTGAACACTACTTCTATGTGCCTGAATGGACAGTTCCTGGCATTAACAGAAGACCTGATTTAGTTCCTTTTCAAGCCACTGAACCCTGTTAGCAGGTCAGGCTCTCACTCACTGTCATGTTCCCTCCAAAAGGGTGAATTTTCTGTGAGAGTTTGGACATAACATTTGTCAGTGTCAACTTTTAGCAAGGCAACAGGCTAGCCATGTTAAACACATCACAGAATGAGGACCTACAGAACTTTTCTCACAGCACATCCTCTAGACAATAAAATATTTCTGGGGAATGTGGTCAGTAGGAAGACAGATCTGAATAATGGCCCAGGACTGTGTTCCCTATGCATTATTTCACATTGGTATCTTCAAAACAATTTTTTGCAGTCTAACCTGCCATGGCCTTTAAAAATAGATATACTATTCTTCTGCATTGAAATGCAATCATATGCAGTGATTTTCCACCAGTTTTTCTTAGAAATATAAACATTTCAGTTCAATGTTAGCTGGTTGAAATTCATGCTCCAGGATTTTTTTTTAAAACACTTCACCCCAGAGATGACTTTCTTCACATTAAACTCAGTTAAATATATATTGCACACAAGGGCAAATTTTCTCCTCTTTGAGTTAAACCATATATCTGCAAAACATGGCAAATTCTCTTTCAAATCCCTGCAACCCATACTGGTGGCGTAATTCAGGGGCACTTCAAAAGCATTTAAAATCCACAGCTGAAAATCAAAGATGAGAATTTTACCCTTTATTTCTACACACTGTCAGTGTAGCACCTGATTTCTTCAGTTTTCAAGACATTTTGTGTTACTATGCTTTAAACTGATGGGTAAAGTTTTGCCTACGGAAGCAAAAAAATGAACCCACACCGATGATGATCACAGATAAAACCAACACAAGTGTTAATATAGTAAGGAAGTTGATTTTCTTCAGATCCTCTTTTTCACAATCTTCTGGTCTAATGTTCTTGATGTGCATTTCATCCTGGTACCTGAAATTCTGAGTGTGCTGGCATGTTAAATGCTCCACGTTGGGGATCTGGACATTTTTGTTCTGGATCATGGATGAAAGCCAGATGTTTCCACAGCAGCTGAGTGGGTTCCCGGTGAGATACAAGTTTTTTAGTGAATTTTCTAATGCTAAAATATTGCTGTTCTGCAATGTACTGAACCTGTTGTTCCGTAGGTCCAGAATTTCCAGTGAGGAGTCACTACCCCACTTAGGCAGCCAGTTCAGCTGATTTTCAGAGAGGTTCAAATGTTTAAGGTGACTAAAACAAGGCAAGTCAATATTTAAATCTACCAGGCTATTACCATATAAATACAAACATTCCAGAGACTTTTCCAGACCTGATAATGCTTTAAGTTCTATTTTCAGTCCAGGGTTCATGGAGAGGTCCAAGACAACCAGAGGAGTCTTGTAGAAGCTGTATGCTGGTAGGACGTTCAGCATGTTGTCAGCTAGGTACAAGTACTGAAGAGAGGGAGAATTGACAAACGACACACAACCACTTTGCTCTCCAGCAAGCCTTTGCTTAGCCAATCCTGAGTACATGCTGCAAAGGCTGATGTTATTGCTTTGTAGGTTAAGCAGTCCAAGGCTAGGAAGAATTGAAAAGATGTCAAACTGCAGTGTTTGAAGATAGTTGTTTTGAATATAGAGCTCCTTCAAATTTGACAATGTACCAGCATCAAGGAGAAGGTTCTGCAAAGCATTGTAGCTCAAGTCAAGGACAGTTAAAGAGATCAGTGCACTGTCATAACTTACTGCAAATGCCTGAAGACAGTTTTTGCTGAGATTAAGGGTGTGAAGGGACAACATTGACTCAAAGAACCCATTTGGAATGGATTTGATTTCATTATAACTTAAGTCTAAATATACAAGCTGTGATAAATAAAGAGAACTTCTGTTTCTACTTTGCTTCTGGTCAAGAAAATGGGCAGAAGCATTTAGCCATTCATTTTTCACATAGTCCATTTTATTATGAGGGGATTCAGCAGTGAGCTGGATTAAATTCTTTGATAAATTCAGAGTTACCAGCTTATTTACCTGAGGGAACACTGGGAAATGAAACAGTTTGTTTTCACTCAGATCCAAACACCTTAAGCTGTATTCATCATCTGATTTTGTGGTGTGAAAGGTCTCAATGCTGTTCCTGCTGAGGTCAAGTATCTCCAGCTGCCTGAGGTTAAAATCAGAGATGCAAGTAATTGAATTCTTTGAGAGATTCAGTTTGGACAGGCTCGCTAGAGTCTCAAAAGCACCTTCTTCTATTTCCATGATGATGTTGCTCTGAAGATCTATCTCCACAAGATTGGGAGATCCCTGAAACATCTTTTGTGAAATCATTATAATACTGTTGTCTGCCAAGGAAAGATACTGCAGTGCTGGAGCTTCTTTAATGAAATACTCAGCCATCCCATTGTACAGATTGTTGTGGGACAAGTCCAGTACTTCCACCTTGGGTAAGAGTCCAATCCCCTCTGTGCCGTTTTGAGCAAGCTCATATAAGTGATTGTTAGCTAAATTTATTTCCAGCAAACTCTTCATCTGTGCGAAGACTCCAGGTGTGATGAAACTTATCTGGTTAGAGCTTAAATCCAGGCACTGAAGGGAAGTGTAAAATGATGGTGACATTTCAGGAATGCTTTGAATCAGATTTCCCGACAGATCTATTTTGTTTACATTTGGATAGAGTTCATGAGGGATTTGGTGGAGGTCTTTGTTGTGGCAAAATGCCTGAGAGTTTGCCTGCCACAAAAAGAGAAAAGAACATGTCACACGACAAATGAAAAACGTCTTTGTGTTAAATATAAGAAAAATAACATTCAGCATCAAGGCAGATGCTGCTTCTGAAACACTGATCACTTTTTCTGAGCATTCAGACAGCAAGAGCAACAATTAGCTCCTTTGCAGCTAACATGTCATTTTAAAGCGATTTCTGACTTTGAATAGTAGAGTTTAATCTGCATGTGATACCTCCTAAAAGTTCTCCTTTTCGTACCGTTCTCCTGAACTCAGTCCAGGAGAAAGGTACAAAAAGGAATAGTCCCAAGTTTCTCTGCAATCAAGCATCTTTTCCTCATTTTTGTGCTGATGTTTAATTTTCTCACTTTCATCACTGTATTGCAGACTCCACTTGCAGTAGTCAGCAGTACTTGGAAGAGTTTCACTCTGTTGGCAACATGGGTTCCTGAGCAAGGAGGTATAAAACCCTATAAGGATCCTATAGCACAAAGCCTGTCTCTCCTTCACAGTCACATGTTCAAATATGCCTTCCCTTAGCCATGGTTTAGTTAAGCAAGGCAGCTTTAATCAAATAGGGTCATTCAACAACTGAGACATTTCTGACACTGATCTCCAAACTCATTCCACTTTTATCTTCCATGTTTACCCTTTTCCTAAGGCAACAGTTCCCCTCTACTTGCATGGAGAGCATGCCTTATGAAGCCACCCACATAAGACACTGTGATACAACACTGAGAACATAAATTATGTAAATTGAGTGTTTGAGAGGGGAAAAGAAGGGATGTGCAGTTAGGGTCAGGCCTTTTCAGGACAATTCCCAGCAGAAGGGCAAAATTTATGTGCATGTTCATGAGGAACATTGGAAACATGAACACAACCATCCTCACATAACCATCAAGTTCTATTTTGTTGTTAAGAAGAACATACAACAGCAGGAGGAAATGGAATGTTAAAGGCTTAGGCAGCATTTAATTTACTGGAGGGAAAGTCTTGTTATTAATGTGTTTGGGTGTCTGGGGAAAAGGGAAGGAAAGTTCCAGGAAGGGAAGGGAGAAAAGGAAAGAAAGAGAAAGAAAAAGAGAGAAAGAGAGAGAGAGAGAGAGAGAGAGAGAGGAAGAAAGGGAAAGAGAGAAAGAGAAAAGAAAGAGAAAGAAAGAAAGAAAGAAAGAAAGAAAGAAAGAAAGAAAGAAAGAAAGAAAGAAAGAAAGAAAGAAAGAAAGAAAGAAAGAAAGAAAGAAAGAAAGAAAGAAAGAAAGAAAGAAAGAAAGAAAGAAAGAAAGAAAGAAAGAGAAAGAAAGAAAGAGAGAGAGAGAGAGAGAGAGAGAGAGAAAGAAAGAAAGAAAGAAAGAAAGAAAGAAAGAAAGAAAGAAAGAAAGAAAGAAAGAAAGAAAGAAAGAAAGAAAGAAAGAAAGAAAGAAAGAATCTGTTGAATCTTAACTTCTATGAAAAAGCAGGATCCAGATTCCATGAGATGAAACTTTTCAGAAATCAAGCAAATATTAAAAGTCAAAGATATTAAATCCCATCTGTTTTATATGAACTTTGAGGTGAATGAAGTGGCAGATCTGTTTAGCAGAAGTGGGTAACTAGTCAGCATTTTGGGAATCTCTTTTGCATCATCTCAGCTCTGGAGACCACACAAGAATGTGCCAGAGAAGTGCAAGTGCTCATTCAAACTCTAGATGTACACAAGCTGCTCCCATGACACATTTTTCTTATGATCCCAAGTAAATTGCCTATTAAAACTTAAACCCCTTCCTCTTTTCCCTCCAACTCACTCAAATCTCCCTCAGATTAAAAAAAAAAAAAAAAAGAAATTAAAACAAAAAGGAAATGTTCTGACTTCTCTCTGAAAATTTTTCTTTCCTGCAAAGCCACTGTGCAATTCCTCATTTTGAGTTAAATTACGCCCAGAGTTGGCCTTATTTCCTAGGCACAAATAGCAGGACAGGAAACCTCTTCTTACTCGTTTGTGGAAGAGGAAGAAGCCAGGAAGATACAAAAATCAGAGTGAAAAAGCAGAAACTGCTTTGCATCCTAAGGCAGATGCCAGGTTTGTTCTCACACTTTCAACCAGATCCCACCAAGTGCTGAGCACCCTCCATTCCCCCTGGGCAGCAGGAATCTTACCAAAGTCCTGATGCAACTCCTGCCAATGCCAAAAATCTGCTTTTCATTGAAGTTGCTGGGGGAGAGGTCAGCCACTGTTCACCATGTATCTTGCACGATTTGGTTTTTAATCTGCATCCATGGAACACTCCCAGTGATAAAAGGGACTGATAAAATCTACACCTCACACTGTCTGCCATTTGTTCCCATAACATTTTCCCTCTCATTTTTCTTTTTAAACTCTCCTTCCTTTTCACTGACTATTTTGACCCTCACTAAATTTCTTATTTTGTCTCTTCTGCACCATATTTTCTCCTCCAAGGCACAAACTTGCATGAATTTCATTGTCATCAGCAGTAGGGAAAAAACAGATGAAGCATGTCTCTGTGGGATGGAGCAAACAGCATCTGTTTGGTTTATCTTGCCTCTCACCCCTTAGTCCAATGGGCTGGTAACCTGAGACTGGAAAAGACTTTTGTCAATCTCATGTTCTGACTTCATCACCTCTGCCAGTGCTGCCATCAGTTTGTTTCATTGTCAAAAAGTACTGGAGGGTGAGGACCACTTGGTCCATTAAGATGCTGGCAAAAAAAAAAAAAAAAAAAAAAAACCAAAAAAATTACCCAACAGTTCAAAAGCTGGGCATCATTTGGTTTCTGACTGCAGTTCTTCACTGCTCAGCACTGGGTGAAAGATGTCTGCCACCTCAGTAAGAGCCCTTCAAAAAGGAGTTGGACTCAAGCCTGCGCTTGAGGTCTCCTTTATCAATTCATGAACATTTGAACCAAGAATCTGGGCTGGAGCCCCTTGGCACTGACCTGTACTTGTATGGTGTCCCTGACCATTCTTAGAAGAGCTGCTCAGGGAGAGGCTCAGCTACACAATCAAACCTTGGCATTTTGCCCAAGGACCACACATCAGCTGACCTGTGACATCTGGTTATGCATCTGTCCTTGCATCACTTCAAAGCAAGGTAAAATAGAATTTTCTAAAATCCCTTCCCTTCTATGAATTATTTGAAATTTCCTCCTCTGTCAATTAACAGGAATTAGCAAAGTCATCTTTCTTTGAGAGGTAAAATGTGATGCAGTTGAAGCTTTGCCTATCCTTGGAAAATAATGTGAGTTAGGAAGAATGTCCTGACATTTGATCTATTCCTTATTGCCTCACAAACTGATAGATGTGCTGTGACTGGTGTAATCAGTGCAGTTCACCCCCATGTCAGGGGTCTGGTAGGAACTGCTTACTTCCTAAAACCTCTTGTAGGAGAGTTTAGTTCAGCAACAGAACCACCAGTGGTGACTCAGAAAGTGGCACAGGTTTCTGACTCATGCCTCTTCCGTGATATTTGAGATTAAAGTTTCCATTTCTGAGCCTTTGCTATTCTAAAGGTGTCACCACAGGGAAAGTACCATATAAAGCAGTGAGGCTGTGATGCAATGCAGGACTGTCAATGACAGCTAACCAGCCAATCCAGCAGCTCTCTCTTTATTTGAGTGTGTTTAGAGGCACACCGAATGCCAGTGAAGGAAGGCAATCAGTTTGGACATTAGCAACACTGACTGAGCTATTGATTCACATCACATGAGCATCCTGGCCCCTGACTGCAGTGTGTTTTCTGTCAGGGCTCATTTTATCCCAGTCTAGTTGTGTCGTTGGCTTGATGAAAGCAGCTTACAGTGGAGTAGTGCAAGCAAGCATGTGTTTACTTCTCAGCAATCAGCCTGGTCTGTGAGCCATCAAAAAACGGGATGAAATTGCTTGGATTATTGCGTGGCTCATCCAGCCTTCATGTGACTATGACATGGGGCCCAGGCTGTCCTGTTTACTGTGGCTGCATCAGTGTTCCCTCTCCAGCCAAGGAGCTGTGCTACCCAGCCACCTTCCCAAGATCTTTTTATATATACACTAGGTCTTCATTTCTCTGGAATTCAGGAAGTGCAACAATATGGCAGGGTGGGCAGGAATGGAATGAGTCCCACAAGGGAGACGTGTACAGCTAGCAAATTATTTTTTCCCTATTTTGGAAATTCTTGAGGATTTGTGCTGCACAGCTTCAGTGTTCAAGGGGGGAAAAAACCAAGTATTTTTAAACATCCTGGTACAGTCAGAAGCACTTGGAGAGGGAAGGGAGAAAGCTCAGTTGCAAATAACATTTAATATTGTACCAGATGCTTGCAAAAATTCAAGGAGCAGATTTTGTACTGGAACAAGAGTCTTTGTCATTTCTCTTTGCTCCAGCAGAAGTCAGATACAACTTCTCTGGCAGAAATGCTGTGTCAGGGCAGAGGAGGTCTGTCTACTTGTTATTACAAACGAGCTGGAATACAAGTATTTCACAGAAGATGTTTTAATGAAAGTGCAAAGAACAACTGATATAAAGAAGTTGATTTTAAGACTAATTCTTTCTCTGTCTTAGCCACAGAAACTCTGTACAATCTTAGGGAAATCAAGTCAAATTTCTTTTAACCAGTTCCTCCTTAGGAAAAAGGCTGAGATAATGACCCTTCTTTGCCCACCCCTCCCCTTTTTGTGCTGTCACAACAAGGACACAGCCTGAGGACAAACTGCCAAGCATCCCCTAAACCTGCAAATCCCATCTCTGTCATCTCTGGAAGCCTGGTCCTGGGGGTTTCCCTTCTCAGAGACTGCAGCTGCTTGTGCAGTGCCTGTAACAAGGGAGTCCCAACCTCACTCAGGATCCCAAGGGACCTAAGTAGAGAGACAGCCTTACCATTTCACAGGATGTCCCGTTGGGTAGTTGGTAGTTAGAGGTTCCTTTGTTCACCACTGCCAGGAAGAAGATGATGTACAGTTTCATGGCTCTGCAGGTAAAAATAATTACAGTTAAACTTCATATGGGACGCAGTGGTCAACACATGCAAAAGTTGGCACCAGGTTATCATCTAACATGCAGAAGGACACAAGCAGTGCAATAAATTAGGCCATCTCTGAGGACTTGAAAGGAAGGTCCAAGGCATTTAATGGGTTTTCCCCAGTGTGATTTCAGCTGCTGCCTAAATGATATCCAGAATACTCAATGAAGTCCAGATGTTCAAGCTGGGCAGGGTGTCTGACATCATGGAGAAAGAAAACTACTGAAGACTGAGTTATCTTCATACACCCATAGACGCAGCACCAGTGCTTTCAACAGGGTGTAAGTTTTGGGTGCCATCTTCTGAGCACAGCCAATAGGTGCTGCTCAGTAAGAACCAGAAGTGGGAATAGTTGTCATTTCCACCCACAACACTTTCTACTCCTCTCATCCCAGAGCGTCAAAGAGCTTCTACATGTGTATCCTTGCTGAGTTAACGACAACAGCTTAAGGATTGTCCTAGTTTACAATGTCAAGATGTATTCTACTCCCATCCTCAAGAGCTGCTGAAAGAGCTCTGAGCCCATGGCTCAGAGATAACTCCTTCCAGGAGCCATTTCTGCTTAAGGGACCCACCACATGACTCACAGAATGATGTCAGCCCATTGGGAGATGCTCTGCCCAAGGGGGAGGAGCTAAGCATCCCCACCTGGGTATAATCTGGGGTTTGGGACAGAACAAACTGCCCTTACCCATTGGTTTCCAGAGGACAAGAGCTACCAGATGGTTTCTACAGGATCACCACTTCAACAAGACTATTTCATCTGGACTGCTACCACCATCCTAACAAGCAGGGTGTCAGGTTGTATTCTGACTCTGTCAGTGGTTTTTCTTGTGTATTATTGCATGTATTTTGGGGGTTTTTTCTTTTCCTAATAAATTGTATTTCTGACTTGGAATCTCTCACTGGTTTTGCTTTCAAACCAGAACAGGAGTGGACTGAGATTTTTTATTTTACACCAGGTATGGACAGGCTTATAAATACATTTGACAGGAGATCACAGAACCATATATCCCACAGAATCACAAAATATGTAAAACTGGAAGAAACCCACAAAAATAATTGGGTCAAATCCCTGGTCCTTTACAGCACCATCCCCAAGAGTCACACCCTGTGTCTGAGAGTGCTGTCCAAATGCTTCTTGAACTCTCTTAGGCATGCGTTGGAAGGGACCTTTAAAAGCCATCTGGTGCAATCCCCCTGCCATGGACAAGGACAGATTGTCAGCCTTACAAAGAGACAGATATAAAATATAATGGATTTGCGTGAAATGGAGAATTCATAAGAGTTTAAGTGTTAGGAAAGCACTCCATAAAAGAGCACAGAACTGCAAAAGAAGCAAACACCTCTGAGAGACCTTTCGCTGGACAATGGGGAAAAACAGAACTAAGCCAAAGGCAAGCATTCCTGCTTCAAACAGCTCCAAATGCAACCCCAATCCCATGCACAAGCTACTGGTATCAATGTACTGCTGCTCAGTGGCTTCCAACACAGAGCATTGAATAGCTGGAAACAAAAGAGATCGGATCATTCTCAGCTGATGGAGATCCCTCTGCTTGGTCACTTTGATGGATGCAGCTGATGGCCCCTTGCAGCACTGACAGTCACTGAACAGCAATGCCAACAAGTTCCTGATGGGAATCTGCCCATTTCTACCTTCCTGAACCAGAGAACAGAGCTGTGTATTAGGAAAAGAGAAACTGGGTAGGATTAGTACACAGCTACTCTCTGTACAGTTTGTGGATTCCTTCCATTTCACAAGAAAACCCCAGTGACCCCAAGGTGAAAAAACAGGTCTCAGTGATGGGATCAGAAGTGTTTTCCTCCCTGTTAAAACCAAATCAAGGATGTTAATTCTCTACCACTGAATCAATATCTGCAGCATATGCTGAAATCATCTGATGGAAGGAGGAATTACCAATATCACCATCTATAATGATTCTGTTGTCCCCCTCTGTTCTTCATTCCCCAAGCTTAGAGCAGCTGGAACCTCCTTTAAGGAGGAGAAATCTATTTTTATCATTTGAGTATTAGTTTGCTGAGGTGGCAATAGAAGATGAATGCACCAATGATTACATGGCTTTTCTCCAAGCCCTCAAAGGGGAATCCTTCCTGTTCAGACAAAATGAATTAAGCTGAGGATATAAGCCACAACAGGGCACCACCCTGAGGAACAGTATGTGGCCCATGTGCTCTTCAGTGTCTTCCCTTGTCACAGTGTCAGTGCAAAAAAAGGTCTGTTTGCCTCTTACATAATAAACTTGGCACAATCCAGAGTCTTAACACGCTTTGTAACTTCCTAAATTTTAGGTTTATAAAGCAACTGGGAAACTGATGTATTTGAACACCAAAAAAAAAAAAAAAGTAATGGTTTGCTGTGTAAGGCAAATCTGTAATAAGCAAGAAAGCTGTCCCTCAAGGTGTTTCTAAGGTGCCTGTCACATATTGAAGCTCATCAAGGATGTGGTGGCCTCTTCCAGCATAAAGCAACACAGACTCTGTCCTCACAGAACCATTTAGTTTGGAAAAGCCCTCTAAGACATCAGCTCGAACTGTTCTCCCAGCAAAGCCAAGGCCATCACTATCCCATGCTCCCAAGGGCCACATCTGCACATCTATTAAATCCTTACAGGGATGGGTCTCCATCCCTGCCCTGGGCAGCCTGTGCCAGTGCTTCACCATTGTGGTGAAGAAACTTTCCCTAATATCCAAACTGAACCTCCCCTGGCACAACCTGAAGCTGCTTCTTCTTGACCTGTCATGGTACTGCCCAACCTCCTTGCTCAAGGAGATTCCCTCCCTAGGGTAGTTTTCAGTTCAGCTGTCCAGGGGAGGAGCTTTTCCTGCATAGTTTTTCTCTGAACAACATTTAGATCCTGCTCAGCAACCTCTAGTGTGACACATGAGTGCATCCCCCTCCTTTCTACCCTCTGGGCAGGTCTCAGCATCCCCCCACGCTCTCCCAGTGCCAAGCTCAGGGTTACAGGACCCTCATTCCCTTGGTGTGCAAGAGGATGTCTACCAACACTAAACCCCTCCTGCTGGCATTGATCTCTCCACCCACAGCTGACAAAAACAGTTTGGGAGCAGCAGCAGCAACAACTCAAAGGGGCTTTTATTGCTTTGAGGCTTTCCCAGAGCTGAAGCAGCTTCATGATCAGTGCCAGTTTGCTCCCACCAGAAGCTGTGATAGAAACCCCAGCACAAGTCAGTGGATTGAGCCCTGAACCTCATTTAAATCCACAGCTTTCCATTACACCACTTCAAAATCATGCAGTGTCAACCCCAGCTGAAAAATACAGGTGGTTTAAGTCAGTATCATCCCCAAGGAGTATTAATAAATCAGTCAAATAATTCTAGAAAAAGCATACCCTAACCATGTCAGCATGCCCACTTAAAAAGTAGGAAAGGCAGAGAAGGCAGAGAAGATCAGTAATTTGCCCCAATACACATTTCAAACTATGGAATAATAACAATTCATTCCCAGTTTCCACTTCAGAACAATGTTTGCCTCCATCTCTATCAAAAGATTAATCCTGAAACTACTTCACAGATGTTGTTTGCATAATAAAAGCAGCACTTTCCAGATTTCCCCCAAACGTAATTTTTGTTATTGCTTAGACAATTAACGGAGATGCTCTCCTGTGCCAAGAAAAGTTAAACACAAGAGAATACACAGAACAAAAACCACACTCCCCAGGGTCTGATCCTTTTCCACACAAGTCTCTTTCCTGTTAAGTTAGAGCCTTCAGGGGTAAAAAGAGGGACTATTTCACATTTACCTTGTTTCAAGGGTTTCTTGCATCCCCAAACAGTGCTTATCATCTCTTTAAAAAGCATGTCCAGCTCTTCAAAATCGATTCAGTCCTGGTATCGATGCAATTATTCTTCTGGTTCATGTTCACCCCTTCAGGACATCTAGAGTTTCACTCATAACTTCAGAATGAAGGCATTTTCAGGAAAATAACCTTATTTGGGACAGTGCCTGCTTTAAATTATGTTGCTTGTCTTCCTCTCCACTCCTCCCCGGGCTCGTGCTGGGTCCCAGCCACCGCTGTGCTCGGGACGGAGTCAGCTACTGTGTGACATCCTGCAGCCCTTCCTTGGGGCAGGCATTGAGACACAGGGGGATTTCTGCCAGAGGAACTGTCAGGAGCAGGCTGTGGGTTTTCTCCAGAGATAAAGTAACTTATTGGCGATGCCATTGTTTGGCTGTGTGCGTGGGGCATGACAGTGTGTTTATTTTGGGTGTGTCTGCAAGCTACATTCCTGGAGGGTTGTAGGCTCCTGCACCTAAATCCCTCTCTGCATCTTTAAGGAAACAGTGCTTGCAGATTAAATGTTTAAAATTCATGGCTGATAATTATAAGCCCCAAAATCTGGAAAACTATTCTGGAAGAAATAACTTTTCTTTTTGCAGTCAGCCTATTAATGAGAGTGTGATTGCATTCTGCTGGCTGGAGAGGGGTCCAGTGCTGGCTACAACACCCTTGATGGATTTTCATCGCATGAAGCAGGAATTAGGGCTAAAGGCCTCCATAAAGGTATTTTCAGATGAGCTGCTGAATTTTTGGCTGTAAGTAGACAGAGCTGAGTATACTGGATCCAGTGGGAAGAATTCTCACTGCAAAGGGGTGCTTTTGTCATGCAGAAGATGATTTCAAATTGCCCAAGTTTGGCTTTTTATTTATTATTTTGTGCTGCCCTCTAGAGCTGGAGCAGCTGGTTTCCTCATTTCCTTTTCCCAATTAACTCCTGCTTCAGGAAAACCCACTTCTACACAGATTTCCCTGCTGTTTTCTCGCAGAGACACAAGCCTGAACTGCCACAACACAGTTTTCCCATGGCTGAAATACTACACCAAAGAGCTGGGCTCTTAGTTTGCTCGGTAATGCACCCTGAAATGAGAGGTATAAATCACAGATTTATGGAATCTCAGAATGGTTTGGATTGGAAAGGACCTTAAAGTTCATCTAGTTCCGGGCGCCTGCCATGGGCAGGGACACCTTTCACTGGACCAGGTTGCATGTCTAGCAACAAAAATACTATGACAAGGCAACAGGGGAGGGCATGATTGGGTGAAATGGATAGAAAAATACCCGTTAAGCTCTCAGGAGAACTGTCCACCAGTGACATTCCCACAATCTCAGAAAAGTTTTCCTTGACTGGTTTCTCATCACTTTAGTTTTGATCACCTTCCCCCAAGCTTGTCATGTCTTGAACTTCACTTTGCAGTGCTATTTTTCACTTCATCCCTTTGGCACGCTCCCTGGAGTCAAGCTCTCCATCTGCAACCCCTGTGGGGCAAGCAGCAAACTCATGTTGAAACTGGGGACCACTGTGCTATTCAGAGATTTAAATGCCTTTTGGATGCTCTGGGTTTAGAGCTTGCCTTGTCAGCAGCGTGCAAAAGCACTTGAAAAGCACAGACACCTTGCAAGGCAAACCTCAAATATTTGAGGTCTCCAAGGAAAATAAATACTTTTTTTAGTAGAATATTTTGATCTGATTTTAACTGCAAATATCATGCCTCTAATTAAGAGCAGCAGGTGGCCAGGATGGTGGCAGCTTCTACACCTGGATGTTCAGAGCACTTTAGGAAGTTTGGGTTTACAGGGATAAAAATAGCAGAGATTCTGTGCTTTTCAAAAAGCCAGCTCTGCTCCTCAAGCTGTTTTATTGAGTAACCAAGTAGCTGTGCCAGCTGAACTGTAAAGAAGAGCCTGGACAGAAACAAATGCCAAAGCAGGAGGGAAAGGCATGCACTGATTCTACTGCTCAAGGCTTTGCTTCAATAAAACCACACTCTCAGAGGACACCAGCTGCAGTGGGAAAGATCGCTGCTGTCCTTGCCATCTTTGTCCTTTCCCAAAGGGAATCTGGCAGCAAACAGTTTCAAAGACTCCAAAGCATTTGGCTGATTTCCCAAATTTTCAATATTTTTGGCTTTGGGCTACCCAGCAGTTTACACTATAAAGTGGTGTTGAAACTTTAGCATGGTATGGGTAAGACACATCTGCAGGGCAAGTGTCACCTGCATCAGTCAGAGACTGGGTCAGAGAATCAGAGAATGGCCCAATTTGAAAGGGACCTTGTAGATAATCCAACCCCCTGCCATGAGCAGAGACTCATTCCATTAGACCACATTGCTCAAAGCCCCAGTCATTATCATCTCCATCACACAGATTGGAGAATCAAGCTTTTCTTGCCCACAAAATAGCAAGGGTTGTCCCATCCCAACAATGCCAAAGGATGTGCTGGTTTTGCATCACGGAAGTGATGTTCTAAGAGAAGGTGCTAGCAGTTTCCTCCATGTCTGACAAAAAACCAATCAGTGATTAGCTTTGAGAATTGACAATCTGTTAAAGCACTGTAAATTCTCATATTAAAAATGAAAATTCCAGGAATTCAGCCTTGCCTTTTCCAGCCTGAGAGCGGGAAACTGTGAGAAACAACTGCTCATTTTGAAAATTTAAAAAGGCTTATTAAACCTTAACAAAAATACAACAAAGGACTACATAAGGAAAAAGCTGCAGTGCTGGGAACTGCCCTCATGGATACCACACGGCCAGTTCCTCTTCAAGATGGATGCTCAGCCTTTTATACCCCTGGGGGCTGCATCAGCCAGCCCAGCCCTCCCACAGTCTGTCACTCAGCTCTTCTTTGCCATTTATCAGTGGAGATTGCTCTCTTGTAACTCAACTGGAGGTCAGGTGTTGCCATGCTGCACCCCCTGAGCAACCCCTGAGCTTTTCCATTCCCCACTGCCCCATGCCAGGGACACCTGTGCAGCTTCTTTGTACCTGTCCTGGACAGCCCCGGCTGTGTGATGGCAGCAATACAGGGGGAAAGGGAACTGTGGGGAGAGCAGAGGGCATCTAAGCTACAATAACATAACTGTACATCACTAAAGATTTTCTTAATATTCACACAATAGTTATGTTCTAATTGTGAGAGCCAATCATCTCATTATCCATCTATGACATAACTCAGCCGGCCTGGTCCCCCTGTCTCGGCCTTAATCTTAGGACTGAAATCCTCCTATAAAGCTATAGAGAAAAATTTAATTTGTCCATCAAACTTTTTTTTCCCTATTACACATTGAAGAATTATGGGGGGAATGGATTGTTCAAACCTGTGTTAAAGCAGACAAACATTGAAATAGCTGTGAATTTAATTAAAAGCTTGAACAGAGAGAGAGAAGAGTGATGAAGACCCTGTGCCCCCAGGGAGAGAAGAAAAAGACCTCTATTGTCAGAGATGAAGATGATCTCAGAAATAAATAGAGAACTTTTGCTTTTGAAAAGCTCATCCTTAAAATAGTATTCCATAACTTGACATGGCCCATAAACACAACTGTGGGGAAACCTGTGAAAAATGGGAGGAACTTCACAATTGCAGATTTAATTTTTCTGGGCAGCCACTATTAGTGAAAATTAGAAGCCACGAGAGAACTGTTTTCTTGTAGAAAAGTCTCCATAAATTTACTAGAGGGACTCCTCTCCCTAAGTGAACTTAGAAGAAAAACTATTCTAGAAGTGATTAACTGACTGAGTTATTTCTACGTGTTGTGAGAAAGAAAAGGTTGTAGGGGGAGGAGAAATGTTCTAAAAGTTTATTCTGATTCTTGTTATATATAGTTGGGGTTTTTTTAGTTGCTGTTAATAAAGTTGTATTTATATCCTTTTACCTTTGAGCCTACTTTGCCTTCCTCCTAATCCTATCTCGCAGCAGGAAATGAGTAAGTATATTCTAGTGAGTGCACTGGCATTTGGCCAGCACTGAAACCCACCACAAAGGGTTTGCACCTGCAAACCCTGTGAAATCCTTATTTTCAAGTGGTGTCTCAGCAGTCACTTCCTACTCTGTTTCTGTCAATGTCAGTCGAATTTCATCCTCTGTCACCCAAAGTGAGGGACACCTTATCAGACCTCCCCTCTCCTCCAAACCCTTTCCCCACCATGGCCCAGAGCAAGAAGGAAAAGCAAATCCTAGCTGCTGGCTCTTATCAGTCAGTCTGTGAACTGCTGCAGGTCTCCAGGGGTTTCAGAGGAACAAGAAAATGTC
This sequence comes from Melospiza georgiana, assembly GCF_028018845.1. NCBI lineage: Eukaryota > Metazoa > Chordata > Aves > Passeriformes > Passerellidae > Melospiza > Melospiza georgiana. Next base: position 15,385,928 of record NC_080431.1, read on the forward strand.
TTGACGATTTTGTGTCTTGAGTCTCCAGACTTTCTGGAGTCTGTCCATTCGTAATGCTGCTGCTTTCTAAGGCACTGCTTTTGTTTGAGTCCTGTGTCATGCTCTATGAATCAAACTCTCTAGAGAAGGACATAAAACAAGTTCCTGCCTTAGAAAGTAGGTCTGAACTGTAAACTCAGGAGCGGGACAAGTCTTGCTCCTTTTTGGCTGGAATAGCTCCCTGGTCATTCGTCCCACAGGGGAGATGGAGACAACATTAATATTAACCCTATTAAAAAGAATACCCAATGCCATTCTGAGCCCCAGATTTTGAGAAGGAGGCACGGCTCCAGCTCCTGATACTCTACAATTCCAGAATCTCCAGAAGCTGATTCTCCTGGTTTATTTTGTTCCCCCAACCTGCACTGTGCTTGGCATCCCGCAGGCAGATGCAGCCCCTTGTCTTCCTGGTGTCAAATCCACAGATCAAAATAGAGACTCCTCCATCTCCTGTAAAGCCAACAAGGCTTTTCTCCTGTCTTTTGGAGCTGCTGCCTTCCTTTCTTCTATTTCTGCCCTCAGTCCATGTGCATCTTCATCAGATGTCCAGCCAACAGCATTTCCCCACCAAAAATTAACATTTCCAATTACTGAGGTTTTAGCCAGGTTCCCTATTTTATTCACCCTATTTCCTCCTACTCTCTTCAGGAAAGAGAATGTAAATGAACAAGAACTGAATGAAACCCACAAGCCTGGAGAATTTGTGAATGATGGGCAAAGGGACAGAGGGAGATGGGAAAATGTAAACCTTTACATCAGCAAAAAGTGACATGTACTGGCATTTGCAGATTAAACTATCTAAGCATGAAATACTATTCCTGGAGAGCAAAATTCAAATTCAGGAACCAAACGAGAATATTTTCTTACCAGCTTTTAAAATACACTTTTAATTCAGCAATATGACTTTTTAAAAACAGTGAGGTCACTATTTGGGAAAAGGTGTACTGATTTTATAAAATCCAATAGGAAACAAAATGAGGTGAGGAAAATTATTTTGATAGATTTGATTTACATAATACTGATATCCATGCTTGAATCCACCCATCATTTTACTAGTAAAAGGCCAAGCACTGATACAGTCACTAAGATGTAACCATCTGCTTAAAAAAGAGATGACAGGTTGTAAATTTTTGTTCTTGAAAACTAGAGGATTTCAGCATTTTAGAGTAATATGTTTATTTGAAAGTATAAATTAATACATCTTAGTAAAAAACCCAAATTATCACTGCTGTACAAAGCCAAATGATTGCTTCTATTGAAAGAAAGCATATTTGTCTTTTATCAAAAATACTTTTATCTAAATCACAACTGGGCTTAGCCTTAGAAAACTTATTGTGATTTTTATATAAACTATGATTTTCTAAAATTTTACTATTTCCAAATATTTCCAAAACGTTCATTCTCATGATAACAGTCCAGATCCAGCAAAAACATCTCAGTAAATCATCGTTCACCCAAAGGTGACATTCAAGATGTGAGGATCTTAAGAGCAGTAAAATAACCCTGCCATCTCACACCTCGTGCTGCAGCTGGGAGAGCTCAATGACAGCACTGACAGGAAGAAGAGCAGACCAGCCAAACAGCATTTTGCCTATTTCACCCAGGGACTGTGTGATTTGCCCAAGGCTATATTAGGATTCAGTGTTGGAGAGCTGGTTGAGTGGCATTTAATTAGTGTGCAGTGCTGATCTGTGCAGCACTCCTAGTTCAGAAGGCTATAATGCAGTAGTACCATAAATAGACTGAAGTCCTGTAAAGAAAAAAAAACAAACCAAACATCTCCCCATTATCTATTCCTGCAAACACGAAGAGTAATAACAAATACTGTGTATGACAACTGTACTGTTATAAACTAAGTGGTGCCTCCTTAATATAAATTATCCAACTCACACAGTGCAAGTCCCTGATGGATTAAATATAAAACTGGGTGGATAGAGCCATCCACACAGCGTGCTTAGCCAGTTCCTCAGTCTATTCATAAACACAGAACATTTTATTTATACAGTACCTTCCTCATCTGTGTTAGTTTCAAAGGCTGCAGCTCAAAGTCACCAGAGCCCTCATCTCTCCCACAGCTGAAAGTGCAACTTTCCAGCAGGCTCCCAGGCTCACACACATCTCCACATACCTGCTCTGTGGCTGGAGGAGGAGGAGGTTTCCTCTCTGCTTGCAGCCTTTTTTCCCCCGGCTCTCCCAGCAGCCTTTCCAGCTCAAGCCAAGGAAGAGTTTCCTTGGGGAAGTCGTACCTCTGTTGCATGCCAGCTGACTAAAACTCTGCAAGCGCTGAGAGAAGTTTGAAGTCACAGGGAAAAAAAAAATACTCCCCATAGACTAATCCTTGAATTCATTCCTTCACAGTCATAAGATCTTACATATTTTCAGGCTCCCCAGACTATATAAATACATATATCTGTAATGTTTTTAAGATATGTGTGTCCTCTGCTCTTCTCTTTATTCTCCATTTTGTTCATTCAGCCTTGGCTTATTTCCTGCAGTTTCTCAGCTGGTAATTACGCTCCTCTCGTATTGACACATGAAACAGTCTGTGAACACCACAAAAAATCCCCTCCACAGGCTTTGGGACACGTGCTTGTCTCTGAAGTCATCCATGCCTGTCCCATGGCTGTCAGCCTGGCGATTCTCAGGGTTGGGGTAAATTAGGGGCACTGAGCTGGCTGCAAGCCTTACATTTCAAGTCCATGCAGGATGGGGTGTGTAGGAAAAGGGTATATGGGAATAGGGCAAGCGCATCATATTTGGTGTCCCAACAGATCGTTTGTGTCTTCATGGCACAGCAGTGGGATGACCAAACAGAGCCTTGGGGGGAAGGATAAATTCAATTTAATGCCTGAATGGGTAATAATGTAAATACCTTCTAAGAAGGGCTGTGGGATGAATTTTGCTTCCTTTACTTTGGGTGTTGTTATAGACATGTAATGCAATAGTTGGCTCTCACAATTAAGAGATAGATATTATGTAGATGTTAAAATGTATAGTGATGTTATTGTAATGTCCCCCCATAATCCTCTTTCCTCTCTCCCTTGTAACAGCCTCAGTAGTCGGGGCATTTAGGGAGGGCTGGCTTATTACCAAGAGGAGCAGTGTAACAACACCTGACCTCCAATCGAGATATAAGAAGGTCATCTCCAGCAATGCCTGGCAGAGAAGGGGTTGACTGACAAAACTTTGGGAAGGGCTAAGGATATAAAAGGCAGAGCATCCATTTTTTAGAGGAGCACATGGCTGATAGTCATGGGGGCTCCCAGTGCTGTAATTTTTCCTTATTTAGTCCTTTTGTTGTTATTTTTGTTAAGGTTTAAAAAACTTTTTAACATCTGATCTCCCTCGGAGGAGAGGTTTTCCTTCTGCATCATGTGCTTTATCAACATTTTTTTTAGATATGCAATAATGGCCAAGAATTTTCACCCAAAAAAAGTGAAAATTTTGTTTGAAGTGCTGGTTCTCTTCTCCCAACCACCATCAATTCTGTCCCTCTCTCCCAGATCTGCTTATTAAAATCAGCTAAAAGCTATGTCCTTTTACACCATGTGCCAAACAGGTTCATGAATTCTGCTAAACATTTGCAGGCTCCAGCTTTTGCTTCTCTGCAACAGGCTTGCTCTCTGTAGCACACCAGCTCCTCTGAGTCAGAGTTACTTCAGAACTGCAGCATAGTGGGAGATTTGACATGAAAACATCTACGGATGTGAAAAATGTGGTTTGATAAGTATCTCAGTAAATACACTTTGCTCATGTTGTTGCAATAAGACTGTAATAAGACTAATCAATGTAATAACAACATATACATAGTGGTAACAAAGAAAACAATAATTTTTTTACTCCCTCCACTATTGCCTATGTACAGATGTAGCTGTATATGCATTGTTATTGGTGCTATTATTATTACGGACCAAAACCCACCTAATAGCCCACAATAACTTATTTGGAAGCTGTTGTGCTTATGGATTGACCAAGGAACGAGCATATTTTGTATCCCCTCCTGTCACCACAGCAGGATCACCTGATGGCCAACTTGATCTCACAGTAGCCAAGCCTGGAGGATCATGGTGGACCTGCTGCTTAGAGGTGGAGAGCCAATTGTATTTCCCAGGTGGAGCATGGCTAGCTAATATGAAAATAGTCCGTCTCAGAAAGGATAGGAAGTCTCCCAACATGAAATTTCAGACTACATGGAAGCAGCAGGAATAATTCCTACAGGTCCTGCTGTTGTTAGACTCCATCTCTGGTTGTGGGCAGCAGAAACTTGGGTCAGCCTGTGGTTTATTCCCAGTGACACCTAAGTGCAGATGGCTTTTCCAGTTACATCTCTCCCACTAAAGATACCTCTCCCAGGGAATGATCCCTGCCTAATCCACACAAACCTCATCCTTTTCTAGTGGAAGTTGGACATGTCCAGGTGTGTAACACTCAGTTATCTGCCTCTGGATGGTGACCCCACTACCCTGAGATGGTTGTTTCACTTTCTTTTAGAGTACCCTGAGTAAGATGGGGATAGCATGCAAAGCTGTCCTAGAACAGCGCAGAAGGCTGTGCAGAACAGGAGCAGCCAACCTCATCCAGGCCCTGAAGAAAACCCAAGGACTGCACCCAGCTTGGAAGGAACAATCTGGTTTGGTGGGGAAGGGTGCCCAGAAGAGAGCTAACCTTCAATGGGATTGATGTGAGGAGCTGGGATATCTGACAGCACTGATGTACACCCCATGGAAGAACCTGAGCACTCTAGGAGGGACACCACACCCTGCAGACTTGTAGGATCTTGCCTCCAAAACTGCTTGGAAGCATCAGTCCTACAATAATTTCTGCTGGTACCTGCCATGCACAAGTCCTACATTTTTCTGTACTAGGGCTGCAGGATGTGGCAATTGGCAAATGCCACTTCAAAACAAAGAGCCCACAGGTCAGTGCTGGTCACACAAAGTCAATCTTCACCATATCCTCACCCCTCCAAGTCTCATGGGATTCCCATTCTTCCATAGTAGAGGTGAGCAGGCATGGTTGGTGGGGCTGGCACGAAGACAAGCAGAAATGCATGAACAGAAAGCAAATTTTCCAGCTGCTGAGATGCTCCAAGACATCACTGCCTCTATAAGTTTCATTATCTTGAACTGATGTTAGCCCAGTTGCTTTCTAGAAATTACATTAAAAAGGAAAAAAATTAGAAGAAAAATAAGGCAAAAGAAAGAAGACAAGAAGAAAAGAACTGGCAGTTTTTATTCAATTGCAAAAGATTACAGGTTGACCATGTGCACACCTCACACTTAAAATAGGTTCTATCATGTCAACAGGATGCCCAACACTAAGTATAAATTATATTTCCCAAGACTAAACAAAGTTTAATATTTATGCTCCTTTTCCTCCTGCTCCAATTATAGCTTGTTCTTTAAAAGAAAAACAAACACGAGGAGCAAGAGGTCCAAGAGCTTTGCTCTGGCCCCATTTTCTATTCTTTCAGTGTTGAGGGAAGTTTGATGCTGGGAATATGATGATGTTTCACATGCTGGGATTTTGGCTTGTCTTGGTGCTGATGCTGGTGATGAGCAGAGAAGGGAAGTTGTCCAGGTCAGGTGTGATTCCTGTCCCATATCAGTCTCATCATATGGTGCCCACAGCTCTCAGGCACTGTGTCTTCACCTGAACTCGAAGATGCTCTTGGCATCTCCCTGGACTAGGCTAGGCTCAGTCCCCTGTGGTCCCAGCCAAAATCTTCCTCAGGCCCACCTCACCTTGGGCCATGAGGACATTGCTGTTGCAAGATGCAGACAGCTTCAGGAACAGCTGCAAAAGAAACACACATTAACTAGCTCCAAATCAGCTACCAGTGACCCAAATAGCTGTGAAATTCACCCCAAAAGCAGGGTAAAAGGCACATGTCCAGTTCTCCCGGGGCACTTCACCCTCCCCCAGCCAGATGTGACCAGCTATGAAGCAGTTCAGCTGCACCCATATCATGGATCAGTGATTGGAAGGATGAGCACAGTCCTGAGCATGGTCCTGGCTCACCTTGTCAGTCTTAGAGGACAGGGTCCCCAGGCACTGCTTGATGCGCTGGCAGGCAATGACAAAAAAATTGAGCAAGAATGCAAAGTTCACAGTGCTCAAGACATTTGTGGAGTGCTTTGGAATGTTGTACATCACTTGGAGTGGCAGATGTTGTGGAAACTCCTGGTATAAGAGGGTACTACTGCAGGATAAAGATGACATGGCTTTAGTGATAAGGGTCTTCTGAGACTGAGAGACCACAGAAGATAATACAAATAAGTTGTGATGGAAGCATCTCCCCAGATGTGAGGGTTGCTATGGCATGCAGCAGTGAGGCAGCAAGGGAAAAGAGAGAGGAAAAGGACATGGGCAAAACTTCCAGACAAGTAAACACGGGAGTTTCAAAGTCTCATAATTTTTGGAGGGTTGAAATGGGGCAAATGGAATTTGTGTGAGGGGTCAAAACTCCAGGGTCTCCGGGGCCCTCTGGTTTTATTTTCCATCCTCTATGGACCTCTGACATACACCACTGCCCAGCAAGACTTTGACATATGGCTTGCAAGCAGAGTTGCCAGGGGGATGTCTCAAGATGGCAATAAGGACAGAGAGCTCCTGCCTCACTTGCACTTGCCTGACAGCTCCTATGGTTGGAAGCATCTTGCATCCAACCCAGATTTCAGGTGTTTCTGTCCACTACTCTATGTCCGCCACTTTTTCTGCCCACTACTATCTCCAGGGATATCTTCTTGCCTGTGTTTGAACATCCCAAAGCTCAATCAGCACGTTTGGGAAACTGTGCTCCATGGGACAAATCTAGTTTATCTTGAATTGCACACCATTGAGACTGATGTAGTTTCTATTGCAAATATTTCTCATAACTCTACCACTGCAATAGCAGGAGGATCTATGAATCAGGTGGTGCCGAACAAGCAGCAGAACAGTTTCCTGTTGTCTGTGTGAAGGGGTTAAAGATCATGTTTCACTCTAAACCTCCTGCTTCATTTAAAGTGCAAAATGTCATCCATTCTTCCTTCTCTTGGTTTCCTTTTGGGTGGGGGAATGAATGCCGTTCATATCTGGCATCTTCAGTCCCTGCTATTGATTAATGAAAATCAGTTTAAACTGTCAAACACCATTGAAGCTGATGATGACACAGATAATTTTCAGATCATGTAGAAAAGGATTTCACCACAGTTGGTTGAGAGCGTGATTTTGCTCCTTTTATGTCTTCTTTTTAGGCAAGTACTGAAAAGAAAAGAAATTTGCAGTCATAATGCTAGGGAGAGAAGAAATTGCTTAAAATGCTCTATTTTTGTCATGTTCCTTAAACCCTTTGATCCTCCCCATAACAAGCCCTTGTTCCCTCACTATGTCATTTTTTTTTAAATAGCTTACAGGTGTGTTATTTCCAAAACGCCTCTGCATCCTGCACAGTGGGTTAGCTTTTCTTGAATAATATAACTTCTGCCCCCAATGACATAGTTTGGAACTTTTTTTTTCCATGAAGGAAAATGATTGAAATCCTGACTTAAACCCTGAGCATGGCCCTTGCTGTGCAGACAGTCTGTCATGCCAGTCACTGTGTGTACTGCTTTGGGTAGAACATACTGCAGGAGGAGAAAAGGATCTGCACCATCGAGTTGATGTTTTGGAGTGATACTGTCTGTCTTGGTTTACCAGACAGGTGTCTGCTGGGCACACGAGCAGATAGAGGGAGGTGTCTCAGGGCTGAGCTCCAGCAGTGCTGGTGAATTCTCCCTGCAGTAAGCGACAGCCTGGCTGTGCTTCTCTGATGCCAGAAAGCGAGAGAGCCCTGCCCTTGTGAGAAACGTGAAAAATGCCTACCACTTGGTTTTAAAATTTTTAAAGTTTAATAGTAATAAAATGGTTATAAAAATAGTTATATAGTTAGAATAATAAACATTTGGACAATTTGGATTTAGGACAATACAAGACAATATAAACAAAGAGTTATGGAGAGTCTGGGTACTTTTTTCTGGGCAACATAAGCCCGAAAAAGAACACACGTTAACAGAGGATTAACCCTTAAAAGCAATAGCCTGTTGCATACTCATACACCTCATACATGATGCATAAATTCCATTCAAACACAGGATTCTGTCTGGTCAGTGTCAACTTCTTCCTCTGAATCCTGACGGTGTCGTCATGGCTGAGTGAGGCAGGAAGAAGTTAGTTTCTTCTGATAAGAGAGCAAATTTTTTCTCAGAAAGATTTAGGTGTCTTGTGGCTGCTATCTCGGTGCAAATCCTTTCTTTAAAAAAGTATCTAACATAGCATAGTTTCTATTTTAACATTATGTTATAACCTAAAACTATATTTAACACACTACTTAAGAAAATTATTGGAGCATAACTTTCTAACATAACACATTTAATATTCATTTTAATATTTGAGAAAAGCCAATCATAAAATACACATTTTTCACAGAAAGGACTGCTCACTTCTCAAAGTTTTAAAAGGTTTATTAAAACCTTAATAAAAATTACATCAAAAGGACTAAATAAGGAGAAACAGGCCTTGGAGCCTCCCTCATGGCTGCCTACCCCACGGCGCATCTTCAAGGTGGATGCTTCACCTTTTATACCCCGGGGGCGAGGGTGTGCATCAGCCAGCCCTGGCCACTCCCGCAGTCTGTCACTCAGCTCTTCTTTGCTGTTGTTGGAGACTGCTTTCTTGTACCTTGATTGGAGGTCAGGTGTTGCCATGCCAGGGCCCCCAACACAACCCATTGTACACCTCTTCTTTCTACCTGTCCTGGATAACCGAGGCTGTCTGGTGGCAACAATACACAGGGGGGAGAAGGGAACTGTGGGGAGAACAGAGGACATCTAAACAACAAACTACAATAACATAGCTATACATCAATAAAGCTTCTCTTAACACAGGATATCCATCCCTTAATTGTGAGAGCAAATCATCCCATCTATCTGTTATCCATCTGTAACACCCCCAACTCTGTCTCCTTTTTTACCTGCCCTCATTCTCACAGTATCTCCTCCTTCTCTACCCCCAGAGAAACTCCCAAAAAATCCAAAGGAGTTCCCTCTCCCCCCCATCAGTGCTTATTGGCAACTCCATAGGAACAAAATTCCATAGGTAACAGGGAAAGAACAGAAAAACCCAACCTCCAACAACTACCTAGAACAGAGGCTAGACACGATTAGGAGAATGAAAAGTAGGTATTATTAAAGGTACACCTTTGAGTGTAAATACGTACACCTTTGGTAGGGGAAAGCCTCTGAGAGAGGCTACACCCAAGTTGGACGAGGGTCACAAGTTTTTCACACAATTATAAGTTGGGTCCATTTACATATCAGAGATTAATCTCCCAATTACATCTTCAGGTAAAGAAGTCATATTCCCTGAGTTTGCTTCCCTCCCTAACTCAATTTAGTTTATACTTTTCGGGGCCTGAGGCTGTAGGCTGTCCTTGAATTTCAGGCCTAGAGGGATGGTTTTGTCTGACCAAAATGTGAAGACAGTTAACTAACACTTTATATGGAGTTTAGAGTTATGCAGTAGTGCAGTACAGGAGTTGAAAAATATAGAGGCCAAAATCCTAAGGCATCATAGCAACCCATTTGGACCAAAGAATGAAGCTGGGGATGCACTGGGAGACATAGGGGAATGTTGGAGTTAGTTCAGTGGGCTGGGAAAGCAGACATAGGACAGTAAACTGAAGGAAACAATCCTGCTCATCTATTTGATTTTTCCAAACATTGAAACCTAATTTGTTGGGGAACATCTTTATTTCTGAGGTAGGATGCACTCAGCAAAAACTGCAGAGGCAGGGAACAGGCAACTTTTCCACTAGGAAGTTTAGTGCACTGGAATGGTGAAATATGGGCAACACAGAAACATAGATAATTATGTTCAAATTATGCTCAAATATGTATCATCAGCTCCCTGTCAGGTAGAAGTGATGGCAGCAAGTTTGAAGAGCTGAGTAAACTCCTGGTCTCCTTTTTCTCATAGAAAATTTTAACCCGGAATGATGTCATAGGTGAAAAAGATGTGATATCTCTGATCAAATACAGACATGTACAAGGTTAGTATCTATCAAAGGACACTGGTTCTGATAACCTCCACAGCTCATGGAGGGAAATAGAAGCTCTTCTTGCTTGTGATTCATCTCATTCTCCGGCAGATTCATCACCCACAAGGAGCTCCAACTTTCTCCTGTGAATAAGGGAGTGGTGAATGACTAACACAGACATAGATTCAAAATTAAGGGAAATTAGTCCTTCTTGTAGCCAGCAAACAGAGAATTTGGGGATTTTTTTGCTGGTTTTGGGTGTACCTCTAGCTGGTGTAAACCCCAGCTTTTCAGCCCAGGTTGGATATATCAATTCCTTATGATAATTCTCAGGTTTCCTTGAGAGAAGCCAGTTGATGATGGTATCTCTGGATGTGTTACAAATGCTATAAGTGGTTCTTCCATTCTGTTGTTGCTTTGAGGGTCTGACATCCCTCATCCCACTGAGCAAAGCCCTGAACAGGATTCCTCCATGAAGAGCCTCAGTACCTCCATAAAACATGTACTCATATAAAAATGCAAATATCTTTGTTAAGAAATTGGGATCCAGATTCTGGGGTTAGATTCTACACCCCTTTTCCTCCTCAGCTCAAAGGCACTGTATTTTAGACAGTGATCCTTACAGATCTCATGGCCCATCTGGAAGGTCTGTGCATGCCATATTATAAGCATCTCCTGGATAAAGGGGTGTGCTTCTTTGGATTTGCTCTCTGGCATCAAGACTACTGCATTTTTATTCTCTCCATATTATGAGTGAAAAGAAGAGAAGCTCTTCTTTTCTCACTGGACATTTTCAAAAGGTCCCTCTTGCTGATAGCACACTTCACAACTTAATGGATGGAATCAGCTGTTCCCAGGGCTCAGGAACTGTGAGAATGGACAAACCTATCCATGCTAGGTTTGGATCTCAGGCATTTCAGTTCTCAGGTAAGACATTCTTGATAAGGGACCAGTGTTTTTACCATATATAAGTGAATATCCACTTAGGCCCAATGAAAAGTGAGTGGATGTACAGCTCCTACTGACCTCTCCCTTTCTCCACATATACACATGCCAACACCCATTCCAGTCAGGAAAGAGGTTTTAGCCACAGCACTGAGGAAGTTTCTCGTCTTTCACTTGTGACATTTCTTGGGATTAACCCATGATGATCTACTCTTATCTTAGACCATTTCATCCTTGAAAAATGCAGAGACTTTCTAAGCAAGTAAACAAAACAAAACAAAAAATAGCCATCAAACTGTACCCTAGGAAGTTGTTGTAAGGATTGAGATTCAGGATAAAATTTTTTTAGAAGGGCCTGTTGTACGAGAACAAGGGGTGATGGGTTTAAGTTAAGAGATGGATGATTTTGTTTAGATATTAAGGAAACATTTTTGATGAAGGGTGTGAAGCAGTGGCACAGGTTGCCCAGAGAAGCTGTGGTTGTCACATCCCTGGAAGTGTTCAAGGCCAGGCTGGACGGGGCTCTGAGCAGCCTGGTCTAGTTGAAGATGTCCCTGCTTATTTCAGAGGGAGTGAACTAGATGACTTTGGTGCCTTTCAAACCAAACTATTCTATGACTCTGTAATAAGAAAGTAATTGGAGATGATTAAATAAAACAGTCGTGATATTTTCTGGCCGCTGAATTATTTGCTCATTGGCATTTGCAGGGAACACACTGGAAAACTGATTTTCATATTCTTTGCCTGCCCCCTTGTGGTGAATGGGTGCTGATTAAGTGTATGCATGCATATCCATTTCTATAGACATGTATGGATGTATATGTACATATATACATGTGTGCAGTGACATATACAGCAGAAAACACTTTAGTCAGATTTGTACCTTGTGTTTGATGTTACAGAAGTGAGCAGTAGTTAATTGTCCCATTGGTGGTAACTGCTCTTTTTAATGCTGAAGATTTTCCTGTGATTGGTTACAATTTAGTTCAGATAAAATATTTCAGCCTGAAAATAATAAGACTATAATGATTTTTTTTTCCAGCTTGGAGAGACTAGGGAGGCCTCCATGTGTTCCCTTCCCCTCTATAAACTCTGCTGAAACCGGGTGAGCTGTACAAAATCAAGAGCAAAACGGTTTTCTAGGATCAACTGTTATGGCAAATACAGGGCAGCATAAAAACCACTGCCACAGCATGGATGTGCCTTTTCCTACACGATGCCAGTATGGGATAGCAGAGGGGCTCAGAGGGGGAAAGTTTGGAGAAGATAATTCATTCACCTTTGGTGCAGTTTATTTTCAAGTCATTTTAAACTCTTTTCACCTTGTAGCTGCAGAGAGCAGCCATGTAGCTTGTCACACCTCCTAGAAAAGTGTCCAGCACTGCGTGTGAGGTACTGAGGGTAAATGTGTTCAACACTGCATCTCCTGTCACTGACATTAATATCAGAGGTATTAAGGTACCTAAACAAGGTGTTCAGCCTTTTCTCCTCAGATGACCTATCACAGTGATTACAGTTCATATTGATGGGCCTTGTCTATGTCCAGAGGAAAGTGAACAAGAGTAACTTCTCAACAACGTCTTGATTCACCACTCAGTGAATTTATTATCATTCTGACTACATATTTACTCAGGATTTTGTTTTGAAGCCATGTACAGGGACCAGCACACTGTGTCTCTGGACTTCCATAGCCTTAGGCAACATGGAGATTATGTCCAAAGTCCCAAGCTCCCCAGGGACATAGTCACAACAGGAACCCTGTCAGAGTTGGAGAAGTGTTTGGACAGCACTCTCAGGCTCATGGTGGAGTTCTTGGGATGGTCCTGTGCAGGGCTAGGAGAGGACTTGATGATCCATGTGGGTCCCTTCCAACTCAGGATATTCTGTGATCCTAATCTATGATTCCATATTGTCCAAACCCACCATTTATTGCATTGTCCAGTGACAGGGCAGTATTTTTTTGCCTTGTCTGTGGTGACTGTGGTGGTGTTCACAGGGGTCCCAGAACAAGGGAAGAGATGAGAATCTTGACTCCATGTTTCAGAAGGCTGATTAATTATTTTATTTTATATATATTATATTAAAAGAAAATTATATATTAAAGCTATACTAAAAGAATAGAAGAAAGGATTTCATCAGAAGGCTAGCAAGGAGTAGAAAAGGAATGATAATAAAATCTTGTGACTGACCAGAGTCCGAGACAGCCAGACTGTGATTGGCCATTAATCAAAAACAATCACGAGACCAATCAAAGATGCACCTGTTGCATTCCACAGCAGCAGATGATTATTGTTCACATTTTGTTTCTGAGGCCTCTCAGCTTCTCAGGAGAAAAAATCCTAACGAAAAGATTTTTCATAAAACTGTCCATAAAATATGGACAGTTGGTCCCTAGCCCAACAAGCACCACCCTAAACAACCTTGAGGCACATCTGGGGCCACGGATATTCCAAACATGGAGTTTGTGTGTTTGGAAGGGGAAGGCAGTTTATTAGCTGGCCAGAGAAAGGTACCAAGCAGATGCCATGTAATCACAAAGGCATCCCCTGTGTTTTCTGAGGAGCATCCATCTGTGCCTTTCCTTTTCTGAGTCCACAGAAGCAACATCCAAGGCTTGTTCCTCTCATTGCTTAGGGCCTCCTGTTGTTCCAGATATGGGGAATGATCTGCTGGAGGTCTCTCAGGATGTGAAACCTCCTTTCTCATTACAGCTGGAGGATTTCCTGTCTGGAGAGATTCTTCACTCATTTTCTTTCCTCCTGCCCATTCTCTGCTGGCTGGACACATGTGGACAACAGTGCCTGGGTGGGGAACCAAGGCAGGTTCATCCTAACTAAATAAAGACCTTTTTGTCTTCTAACCTCACCTGCTCAGGGCATTATTCTCATGTTTCCTGTTTCTCTCCACACCCACAGACACCAGTGTGCACAGTCTGCAGTCCTCATAATATCAGCCAAGGACAAAGCTACAGCAGCAGGAGTGAAGTGGAGAAGGTTTTCAGGCTGATCCCTCTCCTCCCTTGTGTGAAAAATGGAGTTCCTGGGGTCAGCCTACAAACAGGACCCCAGGCTTGAACCCACCATGAGCAGGGGGTCCTATTTCCCTCTTGTCCTGGCTGTGTTGCAGTCAATGAGAGCATCTTCAATGACATCTCTCCGTGAATACACTCTGGCACCTTATTTGGATAATAGCCTGCAGTTATTCCCCCCAGTGCTTTCTGTGTGGTGATGGTGTTCAGGCAGCCAGGGTTACAGATTTCACCAGGCAGACAATCACTTCCACGGGAGCCCACATAAGTAGGTTAAACAAAAGCTTTATTTCCATACAGGGTTCTTGGGACATGGTGCCAAGATTTCACAGAGAGCTCAAAACAGGGATTGGCAAGGAGTGCTGTGCTCCTGTAATGCTTCTTTTTGCAAACTGCCACAAGTCACAAAATGTGTGCTCAGAGCCAAGCCTGAACTTCTCTTAAAATTAAAATTTTAAAAGTAACCTGAAACACTAACAGTTTTCAGGTTTGCTGTTTAAAGCAACAATGTACCAAAGCAGAGTTCACATGCAAGGGTGCATAGCTCTGCAGAGAAGGACCTCGAGGTCCTGGTGCACAACATGATGTTCTGAGCCAGCAGTGCCCTGGGGGACAAGGAGGCCGCTGGGTGCCTTGGTGTGCACAGGTCATAGGTTGGACTTGATGATCTCAAAGTTCTTTTCCAGCCTAGTTCATTCTGTGATTCTGTGACTGTGCAATGGAGATGACAGGCATGAAAGCTGATGCTGGTTGCTTCTCCCCAGGTGCTTCCCAGCCCGGATGCACTGGCCAATGGGGCAGTCCCTGTGGGCTTTAGGAAGAGAAAGCTTTGACAGCAGATCAAGGGAGCTGATCCTGCCCCTCTGCTCAGCCCTGGTGAGGCACTTCTGGAGTGCTGTGTCCAGGTTTGGGCTCCTCTGGACAGCAGAGACATAGGGGTCCTAGAGCAGGTCCAGCAGAGGCTGCAGAGATGATGGGACCAGAGCTTCTCTCTTAAGGGGAGAGGCTGAGGGAGCTGGGGACCTTGTAAATTCCTTAGATGCAGTTGTATGATGTTGAGTTTTATGTAAAGAACCAGACATACATTTCAGGATTTAAAAATTCCTTTTATCCTGTTGGGTTGAACACATTAAATAACTTGAAGAAATCAAAGGCAACCTATCCTTTACTGTAATATTTCTGGAATCTCAGCACATGTAAGAATATATATGTCAGAGATGAAAAAAAATTATCTGTGGTTGTACTACATTTGGTAAACAGAATAGTCTATGAAATCAATTTCTTGGTTCTTAAGTTGGAAAATTCAATAAAATTAAATTATTTTATTAATAATGTTTATTTTCCTTACAGTAGAGCTACAAATCCTGTCTAGAGCCTCTTCTTCTAAGTTTCATATAAAAATGGTCTCCCCCTAGAAAGTCCACAGCCTACACTCATGCACAGGTAAGAAAGCTACATAAAGGGAGCACATAAATATGGAAATACTAGTGGAGAAAATAAACAGAATACACAGAGGAGGCCAATTCTCCATAAGCATTAGCTTCAAATCCTTGCTTGTCATTATCTGTAATTAATAGACTCAATTACAGGGTAAAAGAAAGTAATTAATTTTAACATCATTATAGTTTGATTCCTGATGTTTGTCTGATGTTGGCTGAATGGGAGCCTGTTATGCACAAAGGCTACAAAATCCTGATCAGGATTTTGGGAATAAGTTGAAAGGAGTGCATGCTTCACAAAATGAGGATTTGTTTAATTCCCTTCCCTAGATCCTCTGTATCTGCGGTCCACTTGCCAAGTGGGATTATTGAACTCATTCCCTCCTTAAGCTATGCAAGAGACGCCCAGGTGTCCTCAGCTTCAAGCAGAAAGGGAAGGGCTCCTTACCCAGGTACTTGTACAGGGCTCAGAGAAGCTGCTCTCTGTCCCTGATGGGATGAGGCTGTCACCTCTTAGCATTCTGTATGGCCTTGGGCCCCTGATCCTGGACATCTCTTGGAGATGTTGATTTACCTTCCTACAGAAGTCAGGCTCTTGGGAAATTATATATACTGTATCCTTTTCCAGAGTAGAACTAAGGTACCTCCTATATCTGAGAACTGACAACTGTTTTTTTAATATACCAGATATTAAATCAAAACTGCCTTTTTATTAAACAGACATTCTGACTCTTTATTGAGTACAGAAGCTGTAGATGTCTCAATAGTTTTGCTTGTTTTTACAGAAACCAAAGAGAAAATCTCTTTTCATTTGAAAAAATATAAATAAATTCAAACAACCTGAGTTATAACCTCTGCCACTAAAGTTAGGAATGTTATGTAATGCATTAAAAATGAAAACCTTTATCCAACAGAGATGAATATTTTATATGAACATTAAAATAGGTGTGGTTTTACTACATTCCACTGCTTTAATAATACAACAGACCCCAAAACATACTGGAGTAGGGTAAGTCAGCATGATGCCTGCTTTATACTGCTGAAATAACTCCCAAGAATAGTAATGAATGTGATCTCAGTGGATGCACTATAAATCATATTCTAATGAATTTTCCCATTTGAATGACCGGTTGGCAGATGAATGTGGCTACATCAAGAGGAAAGCTGGGGCAATGAAAGTACAGCAGTCTGTTGTTAGGATATTGTTGCTAGCAATAAATTCTTGCCTGTTTTATATGAAGCCATCCAGAAAATGGTATTTTAGTAGAGTGTACTGCTTCACCTTCCGACATCCCTTCATTGCAGCTTGGGAAATTGGAAAGAGGAAACAAGGCCTCCAAAAGAATAACAAAAGGAATGAGAACATTTACAGTCTTCAAAATCAAGCAATTTTCATACAATTACCTCTGATGATCACTGCATTTGTTGATTTTCTGGGAGTATTCCCTAAGTAGTTTCTATCCATAGTATCTATCCCTAAGTAGTTTTCATCCACCCAGGATCTCTGAACTGTCATTATGCAGTAATTCTCTCTTATTTGTGGAAAGGGACTCTCAATTTTCTAATTGTCTTAGTTGTCATATAAAAATTATTCTTCATGAGTTGTTAAAAATACTGTCACATAAGTTGTTGATCTGCATTCCATGACCAAGTTCTCTGCTCTTGCAAATGTGCTGAACTTCACTGCAGACACTGAAATGCTTCCAGTTAAACTTAGTTTGAATAAGTTTGGTAGGACTCAGGGTAGGTGTTCATATGAACATAGAAACAGTAGTGCTTTTCTCTGAAAAGCTGCATTGTAGTTTCAGATATCCTTACTATGTGTGTGGTTAGGAACCAGCAGCACCTCTACTGATATTGGATTAAATAAAATTGTTCTGATGTTTTTAGAGGAAAATGAAGGTTTGTATTCCAGGTTAAGAAAGTGGGGCTAGACAGAGCCTATGATAGTTTTGCCATTTGGTACTGCCTTTGTTTAAAATTGTTTTTACTGAGAGTGATGCTCAATGAACATAATGCCTTGTTTTACAGGCTGTTTCTTAGAATGTTTATGTGCTGACTTTCTTCAGTAGAAGGAAGTTTTTTGAATTCAGATTATTATTACAGGAGACAGAAGTGGTTGTCTGATTCTGAAAATTTTAAACTGAGGTTTTTAAAAACAACTCTCTTGTTGTTTTTAAAAGGATCAATATCTCAGAAAGCATGTGGGAGAAAAGATAAATTACATGGATGTTGGAGTTTTTGTGTAACTTATTGCTATGATTAGGGAAGTAGACCATAATAAAACAAGAACAGAATTCACAATTTTTTTCTACCAGCTCAAGACCACCATAGCAGTGTGAGAAAGCAGGTATGGTTTGGAGGCAGCATTTTGTAGAGAAAATAAATAAGAAGATAAATTAAAGCATACAAGTTTCTTTCTAATTCTTCACAGACATAATCTCCACGCCCTGTAAGTCAAAGGAGAAGATAAGAGACAGAGCGATTGGCTGGCATTCCTCCCAGGAACTGAGCTGCATATAATTGGATTTCATTAGCCTTCCTTTCCTAAAATTTGAGGATATAAAACCAAAAATCCTGTTCTTTTCTTGTAACATTTTATTGTACATTTTAGCAATCTGAAAGTTATCTGTTTTCATCTGTTTTGGGTAGAGCTGTGTGAAGTTATGCGCACATAAGCTAAAATCTTTAAGACACATTAAAAATTTTAAGGAGGTATTAGATTAGAAAGATATTTGGACACAAAGGCTTTATCAAGAATATAATTCTTAATAAGATGAAAAGGAATAAAAGCTGTATATTTATGAAGTTTGGTTTCCAAACAATTTGTTTTGTTGCTTGTGTTAGTGTTCGAACGAATAAATACTTTATTGCCAAATTTTGGTATTAACTTCTTTTAATATGGCATCTTCTCCTGACTGTTATGTGGACTGTCTTTTGTCTCCTCTCCTGTATCCCGCCAATGCCTGACTACTGTACATTTTTTCTTGACAAATGCAGTCAGTGCAGTGAATATAGAGGATGTACTATCTCTTGAAAAAGTGTTTTAAAACACCCTGGAACTTCTGGAAAAACTGGAAGCAGCTGGTTTTATCTTAAACCGGACCCTATAAATTTTCCTGGAAGATCTAGGCTCACTGATGTATTATCTGTCTGGAAAAGATATCACCATTGGTCTTTCTTTTTACAGCTTTGGATATTTTGATATTAAATCATTCACTGAATATGGAGAAATGGCAACACCCATTTAGGCAGTTGCTGTGGGTTTTGCCAAGTGGGTCAAGCCTTAAAACTATGGGAACCCCTATCTGTATGCACAGGTCATATAAAAAAATCATGTGCTCACCTCAAACTTGCTTTTGAAAATATGGAGAATTCTCACAGATCATTTTTCTTAGTGAGCCTGGCCTATTTCAACAGTTCTTTGTGTGAGTCTGCACTTCCAGAGAACTGGCTGGGAAGTAAGATAAGGATACAAAGACATAAACTCACTGCCCTATTGCAGCACCAGTGCTGGGGCCAAAATCTTATTAGATGCACCACATATTTCTAGCAGTTTTCCTCCATACATTCTAAATGACCAAGATAGTGATTCTCTGTCACTGGCTTTCATGGATTTTATAGTCAGTTTTCCCACTCTTTTTTCTTTCCTTTTTTCCTACAAAATCTTACTACTTCTAATACATTGTGATAAGGAGACTTTTCATTTTTATTAAAAGACAAATTATAGAAATGACACAAGTTTTTAAAGCCTATATTCACATGGCTGAATCTAGAGATGTGAAAAGGCAATCTAAAATTAAGATATTAAAGTGATATTGTTGCCTTTTTACTTGGCTTATATTTAAGGTTAAGATTCTTGGTTTCTTCTGTGGCAAACAAAGACCACACTAACATCTAAAACACAGCAAGGAGCTGAATGACTTAGACATTTAAAGAGGAACATCTGGCAAGACTTCCATATGGATTTGACATCTACATGAAAAAAAGGATAAACCAAAAAAAATCAGAAAAAGCTCCCCATTCCCAGATATCTGGGATCTGTGCTTACATTTACAACTCAGGCCCATTACTAAGACAAGGTGATGGTGTGAACTGAATTCAAGAAAGACATAAAAGATTTTTTTTTAGGACTGTAAATGTTTTACTGGGATGGGGGAAAGGAGGCAAGAATAGAGAAACAGAAGTGATTTTTTTTTTCTCTGCAATAAAATGCAGAGGCAAACTTTTCATTTCTTTATTTCAAAAAAAGGAAAAAAATAATAAAACATCTCCGAGCAGAGAACTTTTTTGCAGACAAAAGCTGTCCCTTTACTACATTTCTGAGTAAAAACTGCAGAGGCATAAACAGGAGAAATATAGAAATTCAGAAATTCTTCCTAATCTTGCAAAATGAGGAAAAAGACAAAAAGGAAAAGAAAACATGAGAAGTCAGGAGCCACACTGTATTTTCCTGTACTCTGTCAGTCTCAAGACCACACCCAAATTTTCTGAATTGTTCAATAAACACCCCTAGAAGTGCTGATTGTCAGAGAACCCCTCCTGTACCCAAAAGGCTCACCTTCATAGCTCAGACTGTATTCACTGTGAATGTGAAGCAATTAGAATAAACTTTTAATAAGCAGCATGAATTTACAGTCTCTTCCTTCTGTTTTAATGTGTTGGCTTGCTGATTTATTTTCCAATCCAGTTCCAGATTTGGATTCAGTGTCTGGACTGAAGAAGCAGCAGCAGTTCTTCATTATGTTTTCTTTCTCATTCCTCCCTTTTATTTGTGATCAGCCCTTATCCCTTCCTCTCTCTGATGAAGCCCCAAGTGCAGGGTGAATTGTTTCAAAGCAACAAAGAGATTATTTGACTCAATTAAAACATACACACACAAGTCTTGCTTTATTTATTAACTTGGATTTTTTTTTTACTTTTTCTTTCAGGAGCTTTAAGTTCATTTTGCCTCAGACTCCACAAGTGAATTATAATTAGTTGCTTTATTCTTTTTTATTCAGTGTCTTTCTGGAGCAAAGTGAAGTGCAGCTGCTTCTTACAAACCACAATTTTCTCAAAAGTCTGCTCCGTGATGATGTTTTGGAACAGGAGGACCCAGTAGAGGTCTGCCCTGCTGGCTGAGGTATGACAGCTCAGTATTTTGTAAGATGATCTTTTGCATAAAATCTCAAGCTGTTCCAGCCGGCTTTTTTGTCTGTGTCCATATGGGAAGGGGAAGGAGCAGCTCTGAGAGCAGGCTGTTTGCGAGCCTGCTGTGTGCTGCTGCCGAGCACTTGGCCGTACCTGCTGAGCTCCCTGCTGCCTTTTCGTCTGCCAGTGGTTGTTGCAGATCACTCCCATGTCCCTGCATGTCACAGGAATAACAGAGTGAGGTTTTGGAGCGCTGCAGTAGGTCCTGAGAGACACAAAGCAGTTTAGATATGAGCATAAGATAATGGCAAAGTGGGAGCAGCTGGAGGAAGCAGACTGATCTCAGTATCACCCACAGCTCACTCTAGCGCTGCCCATTTTTCTTTCCTGATACAGCTGGCTGTATGACTGCACCATAAATTTATTGGAGACTGGCTTCTGCAAGAGGGACAAAGCACATTTTTATGGTAGTCTGTCAGTTCAGTGGTGATCTAGATGAATCTGGGTTAAATTTAACAAAAGCTGTGTAAGCAGACTCTAGAACTTCAGTTCCATACAGATAATATGTGTGTCAGGAGAAGCCAGTCACACATTGCACAAGCTCAGGATTTAGGTTAGATTGGACCTAGGAAGCACTTGGGTGAGATTTAACCTAGAAGAAAGCTTAGAAAGTTGTGTCACTTCTTCAGAACTGGCTTGTTTTCAAATGTCTTCTGTGTTGTTGTAGGACCATCTGATGTATTTGGCACATTACACCTTAGCAGACTGCACAAAACAAGAAATTGACTTAACAGGAATTATGAGATTACCTTTGAAAGAAGTAAATGCTAAATAGATATATCTTTGATATTAAATATTTCATAAATATTTTGTGATGCTTTTGAGAAAAAAAAAGCATTCTTCATTGTTCTCTTTTTCATCCTCCCACAGGCTGACAGGAAGAAATCATTATAACTCTGTGGAGGTGTTGTATAGCAGCAGTTGTGGAATATCAATGGACAAGGCTCATAAAATCATTTGCAGCTTTCAGACTAATATCTCAGGAGAGGTTTTGTTTTCACTTTTGGTTTTTAAGAAACTGTACACTGCTAAGACATGAGGGAGAGAATGAGAAAGGCCAGAAACTTTTCTTCAGAAGAAATTAACTTATTTTTTCTGTTTTCTCAATACTAACACTCAAAATATAATATGTAAATGAAATGTACAGTGCTTTGTTTGCGTAATAAGACATTTTAACAGGGCTAAAACATAGATATATTTTAAACAGTCAAGGCCTGAAGTAAACCAGATGTGTTTTTTTCTTTCAGCATATATGAACCCCCAACTGTGTGCATTTGTTATGGCAGAGGAAGCTGTTGACTTATTGTAATTTTTAATATATATAAAAATTTTATATAACTACTACTATAAAAATTATATATACTACTACTATAATCTCTTCTTCCCAAATTGGATTTTACTGAACTTCAATTAAACAATGATGAATCAGAGTTTCTCTGTATGGTAAATTCTGAAATTCTAGTTTCATTCTAAGGATGCTGAATTTGAATTTTCATCCACACAGCCCTCCCAGGCCAACACTGGTAACTTTGCAAAAGCATTTTCCATAAAATGTCAGTTTTGAGGGCTCACTGTTTATGAAGTGAGACCTTTAGCTGAGGAGGGTGGCAATGCACAAGAATTGTTTGCCATTGAAGTTTCTTGTCTGTGGCAGAAGCTACTGTGAACTTGGCCAGCACATGGCTTTCAGAGCTGGTGAAGCTGATGATGTGTGACAGTGTTCCGTGTTATTGCTTCAGCAATTAGGAAGGTGACATGCCCAGCAAAGAATGGGCTACGTGGGATTCTCCTTGCACTCCAACTTGTGGAAAATAACAAAGCAATAGCTAATTGAGAATTCTTTCAGAGATATTTCAAATAAGCATGGTGGACTGATGGTCATTTGATCCCATGTTTATGCCTACTGGAATAGGCATTGCCCCACCCAGCAGGAAATTCACTGTGCTCCTATCATGATTCAGTGGTGTCTGACACTTTCTGCTTGTTCATTTTA
This sequence comes from Melospiza georgiana, assembly GCF_028018845.1. Lineage (NCBI taxonomy): Eukaryota > Metazoa > Chordata > Aves > Passeriformes > Passerellidae > Melospiza > Melospiza georgiana. The sequence continues at coordinate 15,408,622 of NC_080431.1, forward strand.
AGTCACAGTACCATAGGATGGAAAGCAGGGCGAAAAAACAGGCTTTGTGCTTTTATTTATAGAAAACTTAATAGCATTTTTTCACCATGAAATTTCTCCTGTGGAGTAGATATAAGCCATCAAAAATTTATTGTATATGTTTGTTTAAGTTATATTTATCTTTACCCCCACTCTTCTTTTAAACAATCAAGTTTGTATTTTTAAGATATTGGACAAGAAATAGTAGCAAATGGCAGGTTGTGGAAATTACAAGGCCTGGTCATGCATTTGCCCTCAGAAACTGGGTAAATTTGTTAAGACTCAAAGCTTTTTGATCAGTACCTCTAAATTTTATATTTTTAAACATAATAAGAGTGGAAGCTAGATTTTCAAAGAAGTCTTCAGTATTAGCATTTCTGTGCCTGTGTCTCTGGACACTTAAATTTGGACATTTGCAAATACAAAATTCATGTATAAGCAGACACACCCAGACACTTCAGACCAAGATATTTTTTCTGAGCAAGCTTACTGAAAGTGATTGAATTTCCATTCAAGGATGCCAGAAACATTTTCCACATTTCCTAAATAGTGAAGAGACCACTTTTGAGTTATATGGTTCAGCATGCACTAGAAACCTAGTTTACCAGTAAGTTTCTGAATGTGAGCTTTTTCTGACTGTTGATTTCAATTTTTTGTTTGGAAGATGCAAAGTTATAATGCAATAAGCAGTTACAATTTCATTCAAGGTATGTCCACAATCTGATTCCTTGTGTTTCTTTAAAAAATTTGGATATCCTCCCTGGATTTGTTTCTGTAAATAATTCAGGGTGGTGACACCATAGGCTATGGCAACAATACTTTTTTGAAATTGTTACATGATTTACTAACTTTTCTCCTAATGTGGTGCAGGGTAACACAATGTGTATGTTCATTTAGTACAAGGGTTAGTGAGTATATGAATTAATCTCAAACATGTTTATATCCAGAAAAGGCTTATATTTCAGAATAACTGGAGAGTTGAAACAGAGAACTGATGAGCATTTCAGAGTGTTCAGGACTCAGGAGTTTAAAAGTGAGTTTCCTTGTGAAGATGTATTTATGGAGAAATTGATAGCCAGCATATGGACATATGCTACCTACAAAGATAATTGATTGCATATATACACAAAAAAAAAATCTCAGGGAGGAAGAGGGTTCATTGCCAGTGAGGCAACTGAGCAGATAGAAACAGACTTCTCTAGTTCTTTAAAAAAAATAATAATGTTCACCCATTTCTGCAAATGGGAGGTGGGAAAGGACAGTGGGGGATGTCAGGAGAGATGTGGCAGCATATGGCATCCTCTGTACAGGGCTCTGCAGGTGACCAACCCCTCCAAACAGCAGCAAAGACATGGCCAAGGCCACCCCTGGGCTTGCAGAGACAAAGTCAGGGCACTCATGCCTCAAAGTAAAAAGCTCCAACAGACATGAACCCACTGTGAAAGATGCAGCTCTCACAAACTTCCCAGGGGCTAATTTTTGTCACCTTGCCAAGGGCTGATAAAGTTCCAAGGTGCCACAAACAAGTTGCCACTTATTTTATCTCTTTTTTCAATTTCTCAGCACTGTAGATCCCAGTTGAACAATCCCAGTTAATCAAGCTTTCCAATCCCTTAAGAAGATCCAAATCTACAAGGACACTGATGAGTTAAAGTTTTACTTTAGAGGTCACAAAGACAAGCTTTTTTTATATTAAAAAGTCAGATCATCTGGTTTATTTATAGTGGGAAAGTATGTGAATTGTTGACTTTTATTGTTAGATTTTTAAATTTCCTCTTCTTCTGTATATAGGGATATAGCAGGGTCAAAAAAACTTTAGGAGAGGAAAAGGAAGGTAGCAGTACATAACAGAAGGGGCCTTTTGAAAAAGAAAAACTTGGAGGACAAACATTTGTTTGGCACAAAATGAATAGGACAGGAGTCCATACATGGAAGACTAAATGATTAAGATTGAGAGTAAAGAAAAGAAGGAAGAGAGAAAGCTCTGACTGTCTCAGTATGAAGGACCCAAAAGGTTTAGAGTATGAATGCAAATCTGGGATTCTGCAGACCACAATGACATGGAAACTGGAAGGGGAAATTCCTGAGGGTCAGCATGCAACTTTATGGGATTATTCTGTTGCTGTTCTAGGATTTATATGCCACTGTCATTACAGCTGTCTCCTGATAACAGCAGCTTTCAGAAATATATGGGACAGTCAATGCCCAGCAGATCAGAGCTCAGTACAAAGGCAGTAAATGATTTGCCGTTTGGCATGCACTGAGGGTGACACTCTGTCATTCTCTCTGCAGATGAGTTTCCCCCCATAGACACATCTCATTTCCCAGTCTATTGTTTCACAATTATTCATTATATCTTAAATGCCATGGAAACGATTCTACTGTGAAATTAAATTTTTAGTTATTTCCATGCTGCAGCTCTGAAATTAAGGTAATGGTTATTGGAACTAGCAAGATAACTAAAGATGATTTTACCTGCTAAATATTCAGTAAGAAAGCTTTTTGAGAGATACCAAAGATATACAAACCAGCTTTATATACAACCAGTTACAAAGCCACAAGTATTTCAGAAAAATTATGAATTATCTGAGTATATTAAATGCTTACTTATAAAGCACTGTAACAGTCAGTTCAGGACATATCACATTATTTTCAAAGCATTAATTGGTCTACATCAGGCAGCAGGCAGCAATAAAGAATGTATTTTAAAGCATAGGAAGAATTTTCACATTGTTGTATGAAAATAATACTGTTGACAAAAGGATCCATTTTGAACACAAATGTTCCCACAGCTCAGTCAACTCAATTTGTTTCACTGCTCTAGTGCCCAGTATTATAATGATCACACAGTTATGTTGTTTATTATCTTCTTGGGAAAGAATTTTTAAACTAAAAAATATTTGTCAGTCATCATAAGACAAGCAACCAACCAAGGCAGAAGACGTCCTATAATGTAATCTGCAAGATCTGTAGTTACAGATCTGTAATTTGTTCTTCTTATAAAGATCTCCGACGCATGAAGGATTCAGCATTAGGAGACAAGAGGAAATGAAAGTGGCTCTTTACAGAGCAACTCTAGACCAAGGCACAGCTGAAATGTTCATGGTTGGTGTGTGATCCTCTTCTGCTTCTCAGCACCACAGGACACCGGTGACTCTGGGGCTGCCTCAAACCAGAGTTCTAAAAATCCTAAAAATGCATAATATTAAAGGATTTAAGACTCTCCCAAGATTTATGCACCTCTAGAATGAGATGAGACAAAACCAAAGTTTGAGGATTTATACGTGGACTTGGAAGCACCAGCAATGTTTTTATATGTAACTATTCTCTACATTGCAATAAGCTCAGAGGAAGAAATATCAAAAACCTATTTGAAAGGAAGATGTTTAGAGCTAAAACCTTTTGAAACTGAACTTAATATTCTTATCTTTTTACAAGGGTGTTTAAATTAAGGAATTGGATTCAAGCTAATCTTTGATTTGAATATATCTTAATATACATACTTATCTATATAAATTTAATATTTATTTATGGCATGCTTCCTTCCAGAAGATAAACAACATCAGGCACTTACATGCAGTTGCAAATAAACAAAGCTAATAAATATGTCATTTGCACTTACATAGTATGTATGAAATAAATCATCCCAATAAGCATGTTTTAAAACATGACAGCTGCCACATTTTGGTCTGAAGACAAGGGCCACTAGGGGCCACCATACACCTCAGAAAAATTGGATTTCTTTCCCAGGGGAAAATCTTAAAACACATTCCACTTGTAGGTAACTGACTTTACATTTCTCATGGAATTTAGTTTTAAAATTTGCAAAATTTGCAAAGAAATGTTTTTTAAAAAGGCAATAAGGTAATTAAGTTCTCCTTTCTATCTCATTCCCTTCCATTGACAGAGATGTATACATCTGCATGACAAAAGTCAGAAGGCTGGGAAGCACCAAGTGATGAACTGACTCCAGGTGCTTTCTCTGTGAATTACTTCTGGGTAAGACGAACTCTGTTCAGCATTCGTTTTTAAAGTTATGAAAATAGCAAAGTAGTCTAATTGTGCTTTCAAATAGATGTATTTTGAGAGAAGGCCATATGATTTCATCAAGGAATCACTTATGCTGAAGATGTAATTGGAGTTACAAGGCATTGCAAATACTTTCACTGGAGTTGGGTCTTCGCCTGAGGTTGTTATCAAGTAAATATTTATTTCCAAGTAAAATGTCTAGTTCCATCACTCTGCTAACTACTTATAGTAGTTACAATTTTGGCAGGAATCACAGCAAAAAAACCATTTTAAAAGTTATCTTGTTTCTTTGGCAAAGGCTGCATATACATAATTTCCATCTCCACCCCTTCTCTTTACCCGCACAATAATCCCAGTTGAATTGTAATTGACAACACAGAGCATCCTGTAAGATTGAGTCATCTGTTAGTGTTAGAAACAGCAGATCCCTGAAATCCTGAGTGCAAAGAATTTGTTTTAACCCGTAGACCACTTAGCATTATTATATCCACATAAATAAGCACAATTGCATACTTGGGCAGATATTCAGCCTTTATGAATATTGACACTATGATTCCATTGGACCCAGGAAAACTATCTGTATGGATTAAGATTTCTGATTACTTTTGCATTTCTTTATGAATTTCATGTGAGAAATTATAGCAAATTTCTAACATAAGCTACTAGAATTCAGACACCAGATAAAATCTTTTTTTCTTTCCTTTTCCTTTTAGGATATCCTGCAGAGACTTTCCATTCTCAGAATTCTTACACTTAGGGCAAGATCTTAGCCACAGTGGAAGTTTTAAAAGTACTAATTTATGTCCATTAATATTTCTCAAGTAAGTTCATGTGGCATTCACTGAAGTCATAATGAGACTCCTATTAAAATGAGGATGAACCTTGAATTTTTTAATTTCTTCCTTTTCTTTCTTTTTTCTTTTCTATTAAAAATAGTTCTTTAACGAAAAGTTACCTGCCTGTCGTCTGGTTATTTCTTGATCTCTATGTTCAAATAACTGCGTTGCAGAACAGAACAGCCTTCAGTGCCTTTGCCTTTCTGGAGAATCCTGGAGACAAAGAATAATTTATTTAGGGACCTAGATGAGCTGTTATGCTATGATTCTTACTCCTCTGACAGTGTGAGATGGCCAAAGAGGGTAGTGAATTTTCCTTAATATTTATTGTGTTTCTCCTGATGTAAGAAAAATTTAATGCATCAAATTAATGACAATTCTATACTTATACAGAAGCTTTTAGTCACTAAGGCTTTGTTAAGTCACTGATGATCTCTACGATGCAGCATCCTCACATTTGTGATCCGTGCTCTCACAGGTAAAATTCAAGGATCAGATATAATGAAAACAGACTGCCTCTAAGAAGAGTGGGTGATTCATGAGAGGGAAAGAGATCAAATATTGCTTCTGCATGTTCCTTATGGTCTCAAAAGTCAGAACCTCAGTGCTAAATCACAGCCTAAGAGTAAGAAGTATTAAACTGTTGCCAAGTGTATTACTCCAGGACAATTACAGACTGGTGAATTCTGGCATAAGATACTGTTCAAGACATAAATCATAAGGGGGAGGGTAGCAAAAGCATTTATGATTTATTGTAGAGTAAATGCTGTTTTTCAATGGGATAGTACATCTATCAGAAATTATGTCCTGGACTTTTAAAGGATCCTCTGGATATTAAGCATCAAGTTTTTGAAAGTGCTCAGCAGGATTTGAGGATTGTACTTCCCTAAGAACCAAATGTAGCTTGCTTATTGGAAAGGGTATATATGTGAGGGAATAGTTGTGGGAAAAGCAAATAACAGAAATTTTTCTCACTAACTTTTCCAATGCCACCTTCTATCTCTTGTTTTTTCTCAACTTCCTGCAGCCTTTGTTTTTAAGATGTTTCTTACAGACATCATTTTTCAGTGAATTTTTTTTCTTCACATGAATATATAACCTCTGTTATTTAGCAGAACTTTTTGTTCTTTTTCTACCCCCTGCTTACCAGAAACTGCTCAGCTCATTTACTTCCCTGACATTCCTTTTTCCCAGACTGACCCTTTGGTTTACCTGTGTACACCATTTTGTGTTTCTACTAGATTTTTTCTTTCTGATTCCAACAACTTGCACAGGTTTCATGTAAGGATCAGTGAATGGCTTTGCCTCTTTTCCCCCATTAAATAACTCCTCTGCTCAGTGTTTCACTGCTCACCAGCTTCCCCCATCCTCTCTCTGCTTTTCCTGAAGGGTGAGATGACCCTCTGACCCACATGCAGCAAGCTGGAGCTCCCTTTTACACAATCACAGCAAAACATTCCTCTTTCTGTTTCCCAGAGGAAGTGAATGGGTTATAATAATGAAGGGAAGGGAGAAGCTGCCAGTTGTTTCCACCTCTGGATATTTTGGTTGGAAGGAGGGGGGTTACTGTATTATTAGGAAAGGATGCTGTGCTATTCTGAGTTGTCAAAACAGGAGGAGGGTAAACAATATAATTTTCATTTCCATATTTACAGATATGGGAGACAGTCTCATTAGTCCTCTGGGCTCAGAAGCTGTTATCAAAATCCACATTTTTTCAGGGATTTAAGTTTGTACTTTGGACTGAAAAAAACTCACACTGACCTTTCTGAAGTTCAGTCACCTGCTTCACTTGTGGCTGCATCTCAATCATGTCTGCAGGGTGTCTGTATTTTTCCATTGATGAACCCAGGGGCCCAAAAATCAGCTGCTAAGGTTGTTTGTAGGCCCGTGTGAGTGGACACTGACAGTGCTCACAGTGGGAGAAAGCTGTGGAACAAGGCTGTGTGTGATACAGGCAGGGGCTGACAAGATACCCTACTGTTAGATGCAGTTTTATCTCTGTTGCGTTCACATATTCTCTTAGCATTGCTTCTCAATTTTAGATAGGGATGAGGCCCTGCAAAGTAACAGTTTTCTTCACATTTTTGTAGAGCAGATGAATCTGAGATTCAGCTCCTTCCTCCCCTCTGGTGAGGTAAAAAGTTCAACATTTTTCTCCTTTTTTCCATTCACCTCTGCACAGATCAAAATCTGATTTATCAGTTCCGTACCACTGCAGCCAGCCTTCAGGCCAGGTTTATTCCACTGCTGTCAGAGCAGCATGTGTTCCCTTCACCTCCCACACACTGATCTGAGCCCCTGCTGCTGTGGGCAGCTGGGACCCATCAGGTACCACCGCCAGGGCTGAGCAGCCGTAACAGGACCTCTCCCAGGGGGAAAAAACCTGGTGGTGTTACTTGATTCGGGAGGCCAACATTGCTTTGGCTCTTTCTGCATTAAAAACTAATAATAAATTGTGGTATTCCTTCAAATCACTCTTAGACAGAGGCTATCAGATAGAAAAAGAAAAAAAGATTAAGTATCCTAATGCAAAAAGCATGAAGGTAAGACAGTGAGAGAAGGTAACAAAGTAATTCCCTTCCCTTCCCTTCCCTTCCCTTCCCTTCCCTTCCCTTCCCTTCCCTTCCCTTCCCTTCCCTTCCCTTCCCTTCCCTTCCCTTCCCTTCCCTTCCCTTCCCTTCCCTTCCCTTCCCTTCCCTTCCCTTCCCTTCCCTTCCCTTCCCTTCCCTTCCCTTCCCTTCCCTTCCCTTCCCTTCCCTTCCCTTCCCTTCCCTTCCCTTCCCTTCCCATCTGCTCATCTGCAGTTTTTTTCTTGATTTTAAACTCTTTTTGATAAAAAGTCACCTACAAAGTGTGTGTGTGTGTATGGCAGAGGTTATGGTCATTGTGGCTATGATGACTGCTTACAGCATCTGCTTCATGCTGATATGTTAGCTCCTGTCAGAAAGAACCACTAAAATTTATATTCATATAGCACTGAATAAATAAAAACACAAAGGGCAGAAATAAAAAAAAATGGCACACCAACAAATAACAAATTTGCTCACCCCATCTTAGCTCTTGGGACCTGAAATTGAAGACAAAATTTGCAGCTTTGAAGAGTGCTGAATTCTGCTGTTGAACACCATGTTCATAACAAGCTGTTAAGATGGCATGATCTTGTTATCACCTGGGGAGTGAACAGTAATTCCTGTGCATTTAAGCTGGCAGACAGGATTAATTATGTCAAGCTATGTGCCTTCATCAGTGCTGAAGGATTACATATATTTATATCAGACTGTTTATGCCAGGTTAGTTTTCATACTACACCATGACATGAGACTCTCCTCCTCAATTAAGTTTGGTTGTTGAGCTAAACTGGTTAGAGATTAAATAAAAAGGTGTTCCCAATGTTATTTTGATCTGGAGATAATTTTCACTAATGAATTTCACATGTTATATGTTGTACCTAATTGGTGTTTATTTTCCCTGGGTTATGGTACATTTTCTATCAGTGTATTGAACAGCATCAATTATTAGCATTATGCAGAGGGTGGGCAGTTGTGTGATTTAAGGATTGCACATATGAATGCAAATACTCAAATAGGACCATGGTCCCTCTCAAACAGTGGGCAGCAAGAAAATGCAGGTAGTGGCTGGGGCAAGAACTAGACTGTGAGACACTTCAGTCAGTCCATGTATTAAAAATATCATACATGTGTATAATTGGCAAGGGGTGCAGTAATCTTAGACTTGTTGCCCTGCATCTGACAACTCCATGGTTATGAACTTAACATGTGGTATGCTATTCATAAAACTATTCTGCCATTGTCAAACTGCTTTGCACAGACAATGAACAAATTTATTGGATAGGCCCACTGAGCATCAAAACTCAGTCTCTAGGGATTACTTTTTGTTTGCCAGAACCTGATCTGTTTCCAGGACATTTGAGGACTTTTCACAACTGGAAAATATCTAATTGTGTCTATGGGATAACCAGGGACAAGAAAAATACCCCAAACCTAAAACTGTTAAAATTTCCACTACTAAGATTGAAAGCTGGAAGTAAATGTGCCTGGGGTGGCAAAAAAGCATTTCACAGAATATTGCATATCCAGAATCACCTATTCTTTTTTTACATGTAGAAGATTTGTGGCACATACAGGACAAAATCCCTTGGTATGCATAGCAATGCTTACTGCAACAGAAGGAGCACTTAAATAGATATCATGAGACTTGGTTCACATTTAAAATTTCAAGGGTTATTGCTTTTTTCAGTTGCTGATGTAATTTTTCTGACTTTCAAAATTCTGGGACAGTAGAAGTCACTGCTCAAAAAGAGCATTGGGAATATAAGGTGGTGTAAAAAACAAAGGAATGCTGTATGAGCTCCTGTTTTCAGGCTACACTTTGGGTTCATGAGCTACTACTCTTCATTTGATGCATAAATGTCTTTATGGGTGAACTCCTCCATATCAGTGCTACTTACTTCTTATTAATTTACTGTTTGGCTTCTGTAATTATTCTCATAACAACAATAATGCAAAGTCCTCAAACCTTCAATTTTACTTTACAAACAGAATAATCATTCCAGTTTTACATATGAATGGACAAACAGAGAGAAGTCTGAATGCCAAATCAGCATAACTAAGCAAAATATTGTTTTCATTGCAGTTGTGCAGCCCCATTGATTTGATGAGATTAAAAGAAGATTCTGATCAACATGTAATTTGATTGTGCCCTCATCTGAGGATTCTAATTCTTAACAAGACTTTTTTTTTGTCTCAGCTAATTAAATTTTAGGCACTAAAGGCTGAGACAGTAATGCAAGCAAAAACATGATCCAAAGCCACCTAGCACAGAAGTCACCTGAAATCATTAGGCATCTGTCTTCTTAGCCTAAAAATTCACTTGTAGCTGAATTTCTGCTGCTGTGGCTACTCAGAACTGTCCCAATGTGAGCACACAGATTCCTACTTTTCCTCCATTCCATCCTGGGATCAATGCCTGTGCTGTCCTGGCAGTTCAAACACCCAAAAAAAGGGAAGACTTGAGACCAGATCCCTGACTCCAGTACAATTTCATTTGCTTTTCTTCTGTTTCCAACTCATGTTTGTATTCCGTCCCTGTTTCCAGAACCATTCACAATTTTTTAAATTGAACAGGCATTGGAATGAAACAAATATTTTTTTATTTACATTTTCTGATATCTGGACTTAGATCTCAGAAGTTAGGTCTTACTTCCTGGGAGAATAAAGTGTGCATTTTTGACTAATTTAGATAAAAAAGGCATTGAATTCTGGCTTGTCACTTCCTAAAATACTCTTACCAAGGGTTTTTGAAAATAAAGGACATAATTTTCTATTGCTTTAACATCAGTATCTTAGAAAAGAGATCACTGACTTTTTCAAATAATGTTTTATAGTGTCTACACCTATAATATCATTGTATCCTGATTAGGCAGTATAACCTCTCCCAGTCCCCAAGTCACACACACAGACACTGAAAAGGATATGATTTTAGTCCCATTTTCAGCACAGCATTTCTCAAGAGATGCAGATATTCCTCTTCCCACTTCTGTTATGTGGAGTTTGTTCTGTGAATCTCATCCCTTAAAAATCCTCAGGGTTTAATTACGGGTTGTCAGTTCAGAGTGGTAAAAACCAACCAAAAGGCAGTGTCAGGCTGGTGGTGATTGGTAAGAACTTAAGTCCAAAGTACCTAGGAAAATCATAGGCAGTCTGCCCTTAAGTCTGAAGTATTTCAGAAAAAGTTGTTCAGCCTAAGCTGGTTAGGCAGAGAGACAGAATGACTTTCAGGTAAGAAAGCACAGAGAATTGAAGCCCTCCTTGAAAACAGATACTGGAAAGGAATATAAGATGCACATGAACAGTTAGATTTAATTTCATGAAAGAAAGTAAAAAAAATTGGCCATTGAGTCTTGACTTTTACTCCATCATTAAAGAAAAATAGGGTTTCACAACATATGCAGAGGCTGAATGATAATTCTGATATTTCCCCCTTGTGCCTCAAAAGAAACTGTAAATAATCTGTCTAATCTGCTTATAAAGATATCAATTAATTAAAGCAATATAACTTCCTTGCACACTTTATTATTTTTATGTGTTCTTTTTTCTAGGATTTTTTTCCTAGCTGAATGTTTTTGTAGCTGAAATTCATGTTTTCCTGTTTTCCTCCACTAACCCAGAACACAGGTTTTTTTCCTTGCTACTTGTCAGAGTAATGTGAAACAGTTTTTACTTTCTTGGGAACTTGACAACCTCCCTCAATTTCCTCTTCTTCAGCCAAAACAAGACTTGCCTTAAACCAGATTTTTCAGCTTCCAGATTAGTCCATTTTTTTTCCTCATGTGCCCTATCTATAGCAGGACACATTATAGCTAAGGCTGTAACAATGATGGACTGGCTGAAGAACTACTTATAATTTTTTTTTTCACATATCTCAATATGCTCTATGCCTCTCCTACAACAGTTACAGTTGACTCATGTTAGTTTCATATTTAGTCTTCACAAAGAAAGGCTGACTTTATTTTACAGTGTGTCTCTGCTGTTATAGAAACCCTAAGTGGATTTAATTTCGTCTTTCTTCAGTTGTCAAAAAAGTGAATTGTATTTTATCATCTAGATGTCTAGAATCTCTCTGCAATCAGTAGTAATAAATATGTCCACATAAAAATGAGTATAATATAACCCTGCAGACTAGGGTATGGGTAAGTATGGGACAGGACTCTGTGGAGCCACAGTAAAATCATACACAAGTAAAGATGCTAAATAAAGAACAATTCTTGTTAGTGGTTGTCAATGTCAGAATTGGGAAATCAGTAGAGAGAGATGAGAAATATTACTGTTTTCAACATTTAAACTCAGGAGCAGCAGAAGTAGAAGAAAATTCATAAATATGCTGTATATTGTCTAGAGCGAAGATGCAAATTATGACCAAAGCTTTCTTATCATGCCTACAGCCCAAAGAAAGAGGTAACTGCAGGCCAGAAGGACAAGATTCACACAGTAAATATCACAGCAAAATTGTTCTTGCTTGAAGTATTCTTGAGTTATTCCAGTTGTAAATGTCCTAGGAGCTTTTTTCTAGTCCACTGAGGTTGTGCTGATGTCTGGAGCTTACAGAGAATAATAGTGAATTTAAAAAAATTACAAGTGTTTTGGGACATCAGTAGCAGTGGGCAGGTTCCCTGGAGCTTATTCCAGTTGCTATTTGTAATTATATATTTTTCAGTTATGAAGGAAGTTATAGGATATATGTAACCCTTAATGCTCCCACAGGCAGGGGTGGATAAACTGAGGTGACTGGATACAGAGCTACTATCAGTCCAAGAGGTGAAGGCTGTAAAATCCTGTTCCTACTTAAAGCCTTGCTTAAACTTGCTTTCTTTCAGTATCTCAAGTGAGATATAGGCTGTTTACATGAATGAATGTACTCTCTATATTGGCACATCCGTAAATGTTCAATTGACAGACACCTCAATCTAGCTGGAATTACTCAGACTAGTGGTACAGCTCCTTATGTCTGTCTGAGTTAAGGGTATTGTCTGTACTAGTATAAAATGAGACTAGAGTGCCAGCTAAAAGGCCAGTAGAGTTCTAGATCCACCAAGATTGTTACTGATATTACAGAAATTATCAAATTTCATTGCATGAGTTACTTTTCCACTTAATACCAACATACAGTTTTCTATTATACATAGTGGGATTTGCCTCTGTGTAGGTGAAGTTAGGCTGTTTATTTTTAAAAGAAAGAAATATTTGCTCAGTTCTGATGTATTATTCTGGTGATTTCCTTTCTAAAACACCAAATGAGTCAAAATAAATACGAGAAAATCAGTGGGATATTCTACTAGGGTAATAAAATGCATTTCACATGGAAGGAGTTGGCAGCCTGTTACTTGCCATGTCTTACTTGAGGAAGTGTAGGCAGGGTGAAGCAGAGAAAACTCAGAGATCTTTCCATTGCTCAGTGGATAGAGCCAGTAGAGTTCTCAAAGTGTCCTCACAGAGATGAAGGCATGAATATTTTTTGAATCATAAGTGGAAACATGTAAGATTTTGAAGCACTCACAGTTCGCATATATAGGTTTTATGTATGCAAATGGTCTGGAATTAAACTTTTAATACTGTGATGTTGAGCCCACACTGGGTGATCAGTGCAATTATTAATTTTGTTCTGTCTAAAAAGGTTCCTGTAATGTGTTTGGAGGTTTAACAACTGAAACACACTCAAGACACTCTAGTACTGGAAAATGAAAGACAGTTAACTTTGTGTATTTTTAAAATACTTTTTCAATAAGAGATACTGTGGAATCTTCTGGATGGAGTGACAGAAAACATGTTGGAAAGTTAAATTGGATGAAGCTTAGCAGTGAATGAAGAGTACAAAACGGATTAAAATTAATTATGCCCTAAATTGTTCTGTGATTATGAGAAGATGCTGTTTGCTCAAGAGTGTCACAGCTCTCTGATACAAATCCTTGTATAAGCATATGGGAGAATCAGTGGCATGATCAGGTTTTCTGAAATCCTACAGGCCACATAGACAAAACCTATTTAATTTTTGCTTTGAAAACCAGTGTCCAAAGGGAATATCTGGAGCACTCTTGGTTTCTGTTGTTATTACATATCCAGATTAGCTTAATATGCTGGAAAACAATTACAAGCCAAATAAAAAAAATCATATAAAGGAGGAAAGTGTACTGTTTACTGACTTTAGTTTGGCACAAAGTTGCTGTTTTATCAGTCTTGGCTACCATTGCAGATCAGGATCACAACAATGGTCAACAAAACTGGTGTTTAATTTTCTGTTCTATGACAGCATTAATACCTAATTTCACCGGATATCCAATGTTTACCAATGAATTCAAGTGGCAACCATGTGTTAAATATTAATGAATGTCATACAATTTACTCATCTTGCTTGTTATAACTTCCACTCAGCTATGATGGAAAAAAAAGTTGTTTTTTTTCTTGTTGGGACAGGGCCTCCAAAATGTGTTGTGCATTTGTGGTATTATACTAGAGCCTGAAATGGAAAATATTCATCCACTTGAGCAACTATTGAACAGTATGATCATAGTACTGGGATATAAAAGTAATGATTAAGTAATTACACTGTTTTGTAACTGCTGTGTTTCTTTTCCAGGGTAATACACAGACAGAAAAGACAGTCTTTTTCAGAAAATAACTAAGGAGAGTAACCAGATCACAAAATATGTCCTGGAAATAAGAAAAATAAAGTAAATACTATGTTGGATCTACAGGACTTCAAGGCACATGGAAGTTCTTTTTGAAGAGGTATGGCATTACAAAAGTTTGCTACAATTAATGGCAATAGCTCTTTTGTCAGAAAAGGCCACAACCTTTAAAATGACCACATTTATTTTTGTCCAATAGAGGAAACACTGATGAGAGTAGAAAAGTCTACAAAATCAACTGAAGACAGGAGACCTTATTTCCTTAGAAACTGGAACAAACCAGCTGAAACTTTGTAGAACTTGCTGGTAAAAGATTGCATTACAAATAGAGATCTGTTTGCAGTAATTTATCTCAGAAAAGATCTGGTCCTTCTTGGTAAATGTGATTAGTGGTATTTGAATCCAATTCAAGTACTCATCAAATTATCACTGTTTAAACTGGTGGCAACAATACTGACTATACAAGTTATGAGTGATTTTCTTCCTAGTATTAATCTTCAATACTTAGTGTTTGTCATCCTCATGATTAAAGAAATCATCAGAGCATTGGGATATTTTAATTAACTCTGGCTTAGCTATACACTCCAGTTATGCCACGTATGTGCTCTCTGGAGACTCAGAATTCATCCCTCTGAACCATTATAACCATTTATTATTGAAGCTTCTCAGGCCACTCAGCCACAGAGTGGCACAGGAGTGTCCTGCAATCTGCTGAGGAGTAGTCACTTCCTCAAGGAAAAATGTCTGAAATAATGCTGAGTTTCACAATGTTCCAGGCTACAATACCAGTGTAAAATCTTTAATGTGGGGAAGAATGAGCTCATCTGAAGACCACACACATTTTGCTTGCTTGCCTTCATAGAAATGAGAGATGACTTTGTCATCCACAGTTTCTTCAAAGCAGACTAGGTGCTAATTCCCACTCACCTCTCCCTTCCAGATGCTATTTTATGCATATTATTGCTTTTCTTCAAAGCAGCAATGTAGTCTAAAGCCTATCCTAAAACTAGCAAATCATTCCAGTTCACTGTGGCTCATCATGTTTGTATATATAAATTTTTTTTCTTTTTTGGCAGCCTTGACCCAATGAAATAGGAGTCTGAAAAGTTTAATCAAGTCATCTGTGGCTTGAAATTGACTGCTTATATCCGTTATGGAGTTACCAGATGATACTTTGGAAATGGGATAGGTATACCAGCCTTAAAATGAAGTGGAAGAGGTTTCTCCAGGGTTCTCCCAAACTGTTCTGGCAGCACAGCTCACAGCTATCTCAGCAGCATCAGAAACCATATGGGGAAGGCCTCACACATCTCAGGCTAAGCTTGCACACTTGGGATTTATTAAATCAGTGAAAGCCACACAGAAACCGAAGCTGTGCTCTTGATAAAGTGGATTTGTCATGTGCCCAAAGAATGTTGACAAGTGATTTTGTGTGATTATGTTTAATGATGAAATATCAAGTATTTCACAGATAAATCAGACATTAAAACATACAGTTTCGTTTAAATTGTTTTTGGAGGATAAAACAAGAAAAGAAAAAAAATGGTTACTGTTTATACCCATTCATGATTTGTCTGATTTTATTTACTTACTTATTCATGGGCAACTGATATTCAGTTTAGTAATTTTGCCATTCACTTATTCAGACTTTACAACAATTTATTAGTTAAGCTAGGTATATATCTTCGTAGACATCATCTTTAAGGCTTTTTCCTGAAACATCACCCTGAAATCTGCATAGCCAGCTGAGACACAGCTTGGTATGTGTATATTGTGACATAGATTTGTGTCAAAGCAATCCCACCACTGTCTGGCAATTTACAGGCACTTTGTCTCAATGTTGACTTGGTTGCTGTGGATTGACTCATGTCTCAATTCCTCAAAACCTTATATGGCCATATAACACTGCCTGTGAACCATAAAACATTAATTCTTGACATATTTTGTTGAGAAAATGGAGTAATGAAAAAAAAAATCCTTCTTTCTTCATTCTTCTCTCATTTTCCCTCACAATTCTCTCATCTTCCACTAGTAGTGATAAACTATGAAAGGAAGAACAAAATTATCTGTTGAAAGTACACTGGATCATAAAACCACGACATCATGTAATCATAAAATAGTTTGTGTTGGAAGGGACTTTATAGGCCAGTGAATTCCAACTCCCTGTCATGGGCAGGGTTATCTTCCTCCAGACCAGGTTGCTCAGAGTCACATCCAACCTGGCCTTGAACTCTTACAGGGATGGAGCAACCACAGCATTTCTGGACAACCTGTTCCAGTGATAATCCAGAATATGCTGTAAACCAACTGTAATTAGGAGAGAAAAAAAAAAAACAAACTTCAATTCAAGGCCAGGACTGACAGATTTTTTTTAATCTTGGCAGCTGAACTAAGAGGAGGATCTCAAATTTAAAGTAGGACACTGGGAACTGACATGCAACTTGCATAATGTGTTATGAAAGCCTGCAGAAGAAATAGTCACAGTAGGTTATGCCAGCAAGTTTTGTTGTAGAGAGCTGACACAGGTAAGAAAAAAAAATTACCATTTAATAAATTACTCAGATTTAATTTTTCTCCCTTTTCAGATTTCTTTCAAGGCTAAGTATCTATATGCAGACAAAAATCTTAAAAACAAACTTGTGCAAATTTTTTCCTTAATTTTTATACAGATTATGATCAAGGAGGGGTTTTGAGATCTTCATTTACCTTTACACTGTGGGATTACTCCTAAGTAAATCCTGATCTTCTAATTCTGTACCTGAATCGTCCAGGGTCCCAGCAAGCAGAACAGCCTTTCCTGTTCTGCACCCTGGAACACTGGAACTCATGGACAATAAATGGCCAGAATAGAATGAGAAAGGGAGAAAAGTACTTGTGGCTTTATTCACAGAAGTTACTTGAAATCTAATTGGGGTTTATGCAGTCATCTGAAGTGAATGAAAGATCATGGAGCCTGAATACCTCCACTGTATGTGGGCTACATATTTTGGCTCCAGATAATCTGTGCCTTATGTCCACGCTGCCTAACCACAGTCCATCTAGACTGATCATATCAGGCCTAATGTCTTCTTCATGTGCCTCCATTGCCTCCAGACACCAGAAGCAGAACAGCACTGAAACAAGTCTGCTGAGCTTTGTGGAGTCTCTGTCAGTCCCTGCAGAAACCAGACTGCACTGTGGTGTGCTTGTGGTACAAAAAGAACTGAGCTGACTTCTGGTGGACCAGATCCAGAGCAGTGGTGTTAATTAGACTGTCCCCCTCACTCAGTTTTGGAAGAGGGGTTCACAGGAGGCAGAGCCCTAACCTGTGCTGGTGCAGCGAGGAGCTGTGAGGAGCTGTGCTCCCAGCTCCTCTGGCTGGAGTCTGACCATGCGCTGGCACCCACGGGTCATGGTGTGCACTGCCTGTGTTCTCCTGGCTCATTGCTGCAGAACCCAATTCTGCAGGGAGACTCTGCGCTCCTGAGATCCCTGCTTGAGTGCCCATGGATGCAGAAGACAGGGCTGTGCAGGAAAACCCTCTGGCAGCTTTGCTCTGCACAGTCTGCAATTTCCCACATGTGTCTGAACTACTGAGATAAGGAAATTGAATTAAAAATTTCAGATACAGTCTGTCCTATAGGTGAGGGGAGACACTGAATTTCTTTTTTTTTTTTGTTTTCCATGAGGGACAGATGTGTTCTGAGTAATTCCTTCCAAAGCAGTAAGGAGACATTCCATCTATCTATCACAAGCATAAAGCATATTTAAATTATTCTTTTAAGCAGAAATGGAAGCACTCTATAAGTTCAAATCTATTTTTTCCACATAGAGGGAAGTGGTAGTGCTCCAGTTCAGAACCATCCTACCTTTTCCTTATGATTTCTGCATATTAGAATAATTTATCAAACTCAGTGGAGAAAGAAGTTTGAGTCTGTTTTTCTTCATTTGGCTTTTGAGTGTCTTTGAGATGGGGATCAAAACAAACTGTATCCTGCCCCTGTGGAAAATACATTTATACTCAAGATATGCAAAACAGGATATGACAAAATTCTGGAGAAAAAGTACAGCAATGCTGATACATGAGGTTCTGGTATAAATCATTCCCCAACTCTGGGATTCATGTTGGAAACTGCTCAGATAGATGATTTGATGCTTCAGAACTCCAAAGGAATAAATAGAAATGAGAACAAGAAGACACTGATTTAAAGTGAAAATGAAGTCATGTGTTTACACTGAAGGAGTCTAGTCATCATCAGAATGTAATTACAATGTATAATCTACTTTGGGCTTATATCTAGCACATGACAGAATTAGGATATAGTTATTTCACCAGAGTTTTCCAGCTTGGTCATGTGCTAAAACTACTTAGTTCATCAGCTACAATGCTGGCTTACTTTTTATTTTATTAGGCTGCTGTTTGCTTACTTCTACTTTGTCTTTATTTTGAAGTTGATTTATGGATGATTTTCCTGTTAATGTCACTTAAAAGAAGAGCATTTTCAACGTAATCAAATCTAAATAAATGTCCTAGGTGTATAAAAATAAAAGTTTTATTAAAATGAGGTATAAACTACTTCTGACAGAAGAATCTATGTGATCTGGATCTATTTTTCAGTGCAAATTTCATGTTGGTGCTCCAGATTCCTGTTATATTTTTCCATACAGCTCTGTGATATAGGCAAGAGCCATACAAAAGCAATAGTAAAGCTAGCTTTTCATCTACTCTTAAATAAATCTTTTCACACTAGACAGAACTTGGAGGATGTACTTGTTCTTAAGTAAAAAGACTAATAAAGTCAGAGGGATTTCCCACTGAGGAATTGATGTTTAAGATCAGCAGAAGCTACAGCTCCCATCCACCATGTGTACACTATCACATCATTGCAGATGCTCTCACTTCCAACTGTGCCTTTTAAGCACAGTAGACATCTCTTCTCAAAGTTTAATCTAATGCAGGAAATCCAATCTTCCTGTCTTGCAGCAGAGGACTAAACCCAAAGAAAAACCGCCTACCAAAGACAACCTTAGTTATGCAGTTTCTTGTCTAATGTTTTAACTGTTTGGTCCTGGCATCGTACCTGAAAATTATTTAAGCATTTAGATTCCATGAATTAAAGTTGAGATGTGCCTAGGGCAAGCTGAAGAGCTCCATTCCTGCTCAGGGCTGGCTGGGTGAGGCTGTTGAATGCTGAATAATCCTGAACTTCTCTTATTGCAGGCAGCTCTTCTGATGTGGTGCAGGCTGGAAAAACCTACTGAGAGTGGACACTTTAATCTGTTATGCTTGAATTGTTAAATAAGGCTGATATCCTTATCACATGCAACTGTTGCAGTAGAAAATGGATGTGCTAAATAAGTCTGCAAGAAACTTTGTAATCATAATTTCCTGTTTTTGCTTAATCCATTTTCAATTTTCCACCTCCCAGAAAAAGATCTCCCTAGACAAAACATAGGTAAAGACTCACACCTCAAATTCTATCACACTGTAGCAACTAATTTTCTGGATTCTGTCAAGTTTTAAGTGGAATATGGGTGCTAAAATGCTCAGAGCCATTTGCACATTGATCAGAAGAAAAATGCTAACTAAAGTACCTGAAGTCCTTCTTTTAGCCTCCAGCATTTTTAGTAAAACCAATCCTTTAGGATAAGATCTTAGGCAAGAGTCAAATTTCTTTCATTCTGGCACAGTTTGGAATAGTGATCATTAAACATAAAATGAATGTTACAGTAATTAAGCATAAAAAATAAGAAGCAATCAAAATCTATTAATCAAATAACTTGTAAATTCTTGCCTAGCCATATAGTCATACTTTACAAACTTCTAAAATCTACAGTGTCTAATGATTTCAAGTATTGCAAGATAAACTTGAGAATCTTGAGTAACTTTTAACAAAGAAACTATGTCAGTATTGAGAATTGCCAAAGGCAGCTGTTCCAGATGTTTGGGTTGTAGGACAGAAGAGATGCTTTTATGAATGCCTCAGTGTTTCCTCCTGTCTTTGTATGGATCTTTGTTTGGGTGGTAAAAAAAAACCTTCCTCACATCTTTCTATTTTATTTTCTTTCACAAGATGTTAGACACATTTTCTCCTATGATCTTTGATCTTTTTGGTACAAGCACCTTCAAACATGCTGAGAGAGCAGCAAGCAGCAACAGAGCTAATTTACCCATTGAAATGACTTCATCTCTGTCACAGACTCTTCCATATGCTCCTCTTTAGTATAAACAATTCCACCGAAGCCTCTGGAGAGTAGCAGTGGCAATGAGGTTACTAAATCCAGGCTGTTGAGATAGACAGAATCTTCGACATAAAGAATGACCTTGCAAAGGCAAAGATCCCACACAGTAGATTGTGGAACTGTGTAAATTCCTCATCCCTTTGGCATGAGCACATGGTAACAACTGTCACTCCTCTGTAAGCACCTTGTGCCTGAGAAAGAGAGGACATTCAAAACTGCCTTCCACCAGCTTCATCAGTTTACATTTAGGGAAACTGAACTGATGTGAGGGTCAATGACTTCCCCAGATCACATTTTTGAAGTATATATTCCCATGCTTCTCCAAAGAACATGTTCAGATCCAGTATATATTTTCTTAGGTTTGCCTTTATCAGTAGCTCACAAATTAATAAACACAAAGAAATTTCTTTACTTTTTCAGTTTAATTTACAGTCTATTTTTCAAACTTGCTTTTGCTGTTACTTTCTTTCTTTGACTTGTGCTCCCCTTGTAACATAGTGAGGCGAATAAATCCTTTCAGTATCTGGAGAGTAAAAGGAGAAACTGAATTATACTTTTTGAATATAAGAAGGTAAACAGGTAGACACAGAGAGAGAGGTAGATACATATGTAAGGGAAGGAGGGAAGGAGGGAAGGAAGGAAGTGGCGGAAGGAAGGAAGGAAGTGGCGGAAGAAAGGAAGTGGCGGAAGGAAGGAAGTGGCGGAAGGAAGGAAGTGGCGGAAGGAAGGAAGGAAGGAAGGAAGTGGCGGAAGGAAGGAAGGAAGGAAGGAAGGAAGGAAGGAAGGAAGGAAGGAAGGAAGGAAGGAAGGAAGGAAGGTTGGTCAGTTATGGATTTTGCCAAAAATGCTGGCTACAACCACCTTTCAGGAAGCTGTAGAGAGTGATAATGTAACATCTGGGTCTCCTTTTCTCCAGGCTAAACAACCCCAGCTCCCTCAGTTGTTCCTCACAGGGCTTTTTCCAAGCCCCTCACCAGCCTCGTTGCCTCCTCTGGATGTGGATTCAACAGAGAACAAAGGTTGGTCTTACCTTTCATTTTACCATTAATATATTTGTAAAAACATTTTTTATTATCCTTTACAAAAGTTGCCAAATTAAGTTTGAACTGAGCTTTGGCCTCCCTAATTTTTTCCTACATGCCCTGGAGGTGCCCTTAAATACTTCCTGAGAGACCTGACCCTTCTTC